>NC_133731.1:4489649-4647149 GCF_048934315.1 Petromyzon marinus | reverse complement strand
TGCGTGTGTGGGTGTGTGGGTGTGTGCGTGTGTGTGTGGGTGTGTGCGTGTGTGTGTGGGTGTGTGCGTGTGTGTGGGTGTGTGTGTAGGTGTGTGTGGGTGTGTGCGTGTGTGCGGGTGTGTGCGCTATGAACCTGGCGACCCGGGTTCGATTCCCGCTCACGGCCAACACCAGTGACGATTATCTGAACCGGTCCCGGGCCTCCCCTAGGTCGACTCAGCCTCAAATGAGTACCTGGTGCGGTGTGAAAAACATCGCCACTAGGGAGACAAAGGCGGTCGGGCGTGGTGCTGGCCACCCACCCCCTCGTGTGCCGTGCCGGCCTTCATAGGTGCTCGCTAACAGCACTTGCCCCTACAGTCTGTTACAGGCTACACGGGGGACCTTTGTCTTTGCTGTGTGAAAAATAGCTTGATAGCTCATCGGATTCCTCCAGTGATAATGAAATATCGCGATGTTTTGATTACAGCTGACGGCCAACACCCGTGACGATTGTCTGAACCGGTCTTGGGCATCCTCCTCTAGGTCAACTCAGCCTTAAATGAGTACCTGGTGCGGTGCTTAAACATCGCCACTGGTTGGAGACAAAGGCGGACGGGCGTGGTGCTGGCCACCCACCCCCTCGTGTGCCGTGCCGGCCTTCATAGGTGCTCGCTACTAACAGCGGTACCATGAACCCATGAACCAGTGCCCAACGTTCTACGTTGGTCACGGGAATTAGGCACGGGCGCAGCCCCTGCAATTGCTTGCTAGCGCCGCTGTTTGGAGGAGGGTTTGGGAGAGGGGGTCTCCCTTTCGTGTGTACGCGCGTCGCAGAGACGTGCGGCTGGGCGCAGTAACGCCACTGGGTGTAGCGAGACTCTTGATGTTTTATTGTTGTTACCCGATAAGGTCCCGGGGTCACTGAAGCTACGTAGGAGCTCTTTGTCAGAAGCGACCTGGCTATCGCCAATCAACGCTCCAAGAAGAGGGCCTTCATGATGTGGAAGTGTATCGCATACTATACACTACACTATACACTACACTATACACTACGCTATACACTACTATACACTACACTATACACTACACTACTATACACTACGCTATACACTACGCTATACACTACACTTTATACAACACTATTCACTAGATTATACACTACACTATACACTACGCTTTTCACTACACTTTATACTACACTTTACACTACACTATACACTACACTTTAAACTACAATATACACTACACAACACACTACTATACACTACGCTATACACTATGCTATACACTGCACTATACACTACACTCTACACTACGCTATATACTACGCTATACACTACACTATACACTACACTATACACTACTATACACTACACAATACACTACACTATACACTACACTATACACTACACTATACACTACTACTATACACTACACTATACACTACTATACACTACACTATACACTACACTATACACTACACTACAACACACTACACTATACACTACACTATACACTACACTATGCACTACACCAGTGGTTCTTAACTTGGGGTGCACGCACCCCCTGGGGGTGCGAGATATGGCCAGACTTTTCTTTAGAAGGTAAATCATTAAGACACAAATTAAGCACGTGCAAAGCTGCAGTAAAAGATAAGAACCATAACTGTAAACACGTGGTGTTTCTAAATGTGGAGAGGAAAACCGGAGGTCCCGGCCACAAATCCACGCGATTTGTCTACGAGAGAGAGAGAGACACGCTAACTCCAAATATACAGCAACGGGCGTCAGGGTCGGGATCAAACCCACAACCTCCTGTATACCAGGCGAGGTAGTTAACATCTCCTAGCCACCGTGATGATGATGAGAGAGAGATAGACGCAATCTCCAAATATACAGCAGCAGGCGTCAGGGTCGGGATCGACCTCCTGTATACCAGGCGAGGTAGTTGACATCTCCTAGCCGCCATGATGATGATGAGAGACGCAAACAGGGTGAGGATTGAACCCACGACCTCCTGTAGACCAGGCGAGGTAGTTGACATCTCCTAGCTGCCATGATGATGATGAGAGACGCAAACAGGGTGAGGATTGAACCCACGACCTCCTGTACACCAGGCGAGGTAGTTGACATCTCCTAGCCACCGTGATGATGATGATGAGAGACGCAAACAGGGAGAGGATTGAACCCACGACCTCCTGTACACCAAGCGAGGTAGTTGACATCTCCTGGCCACCATGATGATGATGATGATGAGAGACGCAAATAGAGAGAGGATTGAACCCACGACCTCCTGTACACCAGGCGAGGTAGTTGACATCTCCTAGCCACCGTGATGATGATGTGAGAGACACAGCAAACTCCAAATATACAGCAACAGACGTCAGGGTCGGGATCGAACCCACGACCTCCTGTAGACCAGGCGAGGTAGTTAACATCTCCTAGCCGCCATGATGATGATGATGATGAGAGACGCAAATAGAGAGAGGATTGAACCCACGACCTCCTGTACACCAGGCGAGGTAGTTGACATCTCCTAGCCGCCATAATGATGATGATGAGAGACGCAAACAGGGTGAGGATTGAATCCACGACTTCCTGTACACCAGGCGAGGTAGTTGACATCTCCTAGCCACCGTGATGATGATGAGAGACGCAACCAGGGTGAGGATTGAACCCATGAGCTCCTGTACACCAGGCGAGGTAGTTAACATCTCCTAGCCGCCGTGATGATGATGATGATGAGAGAGAAAAACAGGGTGAGGATTGAACCCACGACCTCCTGTACACCAGGCGAGGTAGTTGACATCTCCTCACCACCATGATGATGATGATGAGAGACGCAAACAGGTTGAGGATTGGACCCACGACCTCCTGTACACCAGGCGAGGTAGTTGACATCTCCTAACCACCATGATGATGATGATGAGAGAGAGATAGACGCAATCTCCAAATATACAGCAGCAGGCGTCAGGGTCGGGATCGAATCCACGACCTCCTGTATACCAGGCGAGGTAGTTAACATCTCCTAGCCACCATGATGATGATGATGAGAGACGCAACCAGGGTGAGGATTGAACCCACGACCTCCTGTACACCAGGCGAGGTAGTTGACATCTCCTAGCCACCGTGATGATGATGATGATGATGAGAGACGCAAACAGGGTGAGGATTGAACCCACGACCTCCTGTACACCAGGCGAGGTAGTTGACATCTCCTCACCACCATGATGATGATGATGATGAGAGACGCAAACAGGGTGAGGATTGAACCCACGACCTCCTGTACACCAGGCGAGGTAGTTGACATCTCCTAGCCGCCGTGATGATAATGATGAGAGAGGCAAACAGGGTGAGGATTGAACCCACGACCTCCTGTGTACCAGGCGAGGTAGTTGACATCTCCTAGCCGCCATGATGATGATGAGAGACGCAAACAGGGTGAGGATTGAACCCACGACCTCCTGTATATCAGGCGAGGTAGTTGACATCTCCTCACCTGAGTGTTCCGCTGTAGGCGCAGGCCACAAAGAGGCCTGGGACGCCAGGGAAATCCCGCAGGATGTCGAGGGTCAAGTAGGGGATGAGCTGCGGATCAACATTATGAGCGTCAACAACATCATCATCATCAGCAGCAGCATCATCATCATCAGCAGCAGCAGGATAATTATCAACAGCAGCAGCATCACCAGTGTCATCATCATCAGCAGCATCGTCATCAGCTTTAGCAGCAGCATCACCAATGTCATCATCATCAGCATGATCATCATCAGCAGGATCATCATCAGCAGCATCGTCATCAGCGTTAGCAGCAGCAGCATCACCAGTGTCATCATCATCAGCATGATCATCATCATCAGCAGGATCTTCATCAGCGTTAGCAGCAGCATCACCAATGTCATCATCAGCACGATTATCATCAGCAGCATCGTCATCAACGTTAGCAACAGCAGCATCACCAGTGTCATCATCATCATCAGCATCGTCATCAGCGTTAGCAGCAGCATCACCAGTGTCATCATCATCATCAGCATGATCATCATCATCAGCAGGATCATCATCAGCGTTAGCAGCAGCATCACCAATGTCATCATCAGCACGACCATCATCAGCAGCATCGTCATCAGCGTTAGCAGCAGCATCACCAGTATCATCATCAGGATCATCATCAGCAGCATCATCAGCCATCATCATCAGCAACAATAGCATCGTCTCCATCAACAGCATCATCAGCCATCATCATCAGCATGATGATCATCAGCAGGATCATCATCAGCAGCAGCATCATCTTCAGCCATCATCATCAGCAACAGCAACAATAGCATCATCTGCATCAACAGCATCATCAGCGGAAGCAGGGTGATTAGGGGGAAAGTTATAGCAGTAGCCAAATGCTCTAAACGCGTGACGTTGATTCTCAACGTGGAGGGGGAAACCGGAGGACATCGAGGAAAGTCCACGCCGCCACGGGGAGAGAGAAACAGAGACGCCACAAACTCCAAATATACAACAGCAGGTGTCAGGGTTGGGGTCGAACTCACGACCTCCTGCATACCAGGCGAGGTAGTTAACATCATCGTCATAAGCGGGGGATTGAGCGTTACCCCCTCCCGCCGTACGCGTGCCCGGGCTATCTCCCACTCTCGTTTAATTGTAGTAATGAAACACATTGTACCAATGAAACACAATTAAACACAATGTACCAATGAAACACATTGTAGCAATGAAACATTGTACAAATTAAAGACAATGAAACACATTGTATCAATGAAACACATTGTATCAATGAAACACATTGAATCAATGAAACATTGTACAAATTAAAGACAATGAAACACATTGTACCAATGAAACACATTGTATCAATGAAACACAATGTACCAATGAAACACATTGTACCAATGAAACATTGTACAAATTAAAGACAATGAAACACATTGTACCAATGAAACACAATGTATCAATGAAACACATTGTACCAATGAAACATTGTACAAATTAAAGACAATGAAACACAATGTACCAATGAAACACATTGTACCAATGAAACACATTGTACTAATGAAACACATTGTACCAATGATTTAACAGAGGGCGACCTGCAGAGCTCTGGCAATTGTTGGCAGCTGAAGCAACAGCAGAAGCTGAAGCAGAAGCAGCAGCAGATGAAGCAGCAGTTGAAGCAGATGAAGCAGCAGCTGAAGCAGCAGTTGAAGCAGATGAAGCAGCAGCAGCTGTAGCAGAAGCAGCTGAAGCAGCTGCAGCAGCTGCAGCAGCTGAAGCAACAGCAGCTGAAGCAGAAGCAGATGAAGCAGCAGCAGCTGAAGCAGCAGCAGCTAAAGCAGCAGCAGCAGCTAAAGCAGCAGCAGCTGTAGCAGCAGCAGCTGAAGCAGCAGCTGCAGCAGCAGCGGCAGCTGCGACGGACCTGGTCAGAAGCGCCAACGATGCCAGCGGTCCAGGGATCGCAGTCGCGGTAGATGGTGAACATGATGAGACCAGAGAGCACGGCGCACGACAGGATGAGCCACAGGCCGAGCAGGTTGTAGTACAGAGACCTGCGGCACAACCACAGACACACCCTCAGCAGGCCATGGGGGGGGGGGCTTGGGGGGGGGGGGCAATCCGCTGTCAGCGAGCAACTCCGAAGACCGGCAGGGGTTGCATGCGGTTGGTTTGTGTGGAGTAAAAAAATACAAACACCACGCCCGGCCGCCTTTGTCTCCCCATGTTCATCTTCTTTGGTTCTTTCGGTAAAGTCACGTAGAATGAGAATCAAATAATTAAATTAAATAACACGATAAAATTATCACGACGTTTCGGCCACAACACAAGTGGCCTTCATCAGGTGAAGGGACTGGACTGTCCTCTGGAAGATGAATCCCTGCAGTCACGAAAGCTTTAAATCGAAATCTCCCCATGTTGTTACACACACACACACACATTCTGCACAAGGGGCTCACATTGAAGGCTGAGTCGAGCTCGAGGAGGGCCCAAGATACTGGGACTCCTCTACTTACGAGCACTCGACTAACGAACTTTCAGAGACACGAACAAACGTGTCCCCGTGTGTCCAGTTGCGACTGTTCACGATGCTATTGCCTTTCACAAGTCGACTTATGAAGAGAAAGAAGATAGCCACTGTAGAGACGTCTCTTGGTAAGTTTTTCAAGAAAGTGGAAAGGAAACACGAACACCAAAGTGGCATCTACATCTATAGAACGTGAAGACCCAGTGGCATCTACATCTACAGAACGTGAAGAACCAGTGGCATCTACACAACGTGAAGAACCAGTGGCGTCTACATCTGCAGAACGTGAAGACCCAGTGGCATCTACATCTGCAGAACGTGAAGAACCAGTGGCATCTATATTGGCAGAACATGAAGAACCAGTGGCTTCTACATTAACAGAACGTGAAGAACCAGTGGCATCTATATCTACAGAACGTGAAGAACCAGTGGCATCTATATTGGCAGAACATGAAGAACCAGTGGCATCTACATCTGCAGAACGTGAAGAACCAGTGGCATCTACATATACAGAACATGAAGACCCAGTGGCATCTATATTGGCAGAACATGAAAAACCAGTGGAATCTACATCTACAGAACGTGAAGAACCAGTGGCATCTACATCTGCAGAACGTGAAAAACCAGTGGCATCTACATCTACAGAACATGAAGACCCAGTGGCATCTATATTGGCAGAACATTTAAAACCAGTGGCATCTACATCTACAGAACGTGAAGAACCAGTGGCATCTACATCTGCAGAACGTGAAGAACCAGTGGCATCTAGATCTGCAGAACGTGAAGAACCAGTGGCATCTACATCTGCAGAACGTGAAGACCCAGTGGCATCTACATCTACAGAACGTGAAGAACCAGTGGCATCTATATTGGCAGAACATGAAGAACCAGTGGCATCTACATTTACAGAACGTGAAGAACCAGTGGTATCTATATCTACAGAACGTGAAGAACCAGTGGCATCTATATTGGCAGAACATGAAGAACCAGTGGCATCTACATCTGCAGAACGTGAAGAACCAGTGGCATCTACATCTACAGAACATGAAGAACCAGTGGCATCTACATATACAGAACATGAAAACCCAGTGGCATCTATATTGGCAGAACATGAAAAACCAGTGGCATCTACATCTACAGAACATGAAGACCCAGTGGCATCTATATTGGCAGAACATGAAAAACCAGTGGCATCTACATCTACAGAACGTGAAGATCCAGTGGCATCTACATCTGCAGAACGTGAAGAACCAGTGGCATCTACATCTGTAGAACGTGAAGAACCAGTCTACATCTACAGAACATGAAGAACCAGTGGCATCTACATCTGCAGAACGTGAAGAACCAGTGGCATCTACATCTGCAGAACGTGAAGAACCAGTGGCATCTACACCTATAGAAATGAAGAACCAGTGGCATCTATATCTACAGAACGTGAAGAATCAGTGGCATCTACATCTACAGAACATGAAGAACCAGTGGCATCTACATATACAGAACATGAAGACCCAGTGGCATCTATATTGGCAGAACATGAAAAACCAGTGGCATCTACATTTACAGAACGTGAAGAACCAGTGGCATCTACATCTGCAGAACGTGAAGAACCAGTGGCATCTACATCTACAGAACATGAAGACCCAGTGGCATCTACATTTACAGAACGTGAAGAACCAGTGGCATCTACATCTACAGAACGTGAAGATCCAGTGGCATCTACATCTGCAGAACGTGAAGAACCAGTCTACATCTACAGAACATGAAGAACCAGTGGCATCTACATCTGCAGAACGTGAAGAACCAGTGGCATCTACATCTGCAGAACGTGAAGAACCAGTGGCATCTACACCTACAGAAATGAAGAACCAGTGGCATCTATATTGGCAGAACATGAAAAACCAGTGGCATCTACATCTACAGAACATGAAGACCCAGTGGCATCTATATTGGCAGAACGTGAAGCAGCAGTGGCATCTACATCTACAGAACGTGAAGATCCAGTGGCATCTACATCTGCAGAACGTGAAGAACCAGTGGCATCTACATCTGTAGAACGTGAAGAACCAGTCTACATCTACAGAACATGAAGAACCAGTGGCATCTACATCTGCAGAACGTGAAGAACCAGTGGCATCTACATCTGCAGAACGTGAAGAACCAGTGGCATCTACACCTACAGAAATGAAGAACCAGTGGCATCTACATCTACAGAACATGAAGAATCAGTGCCACCGCCAAATGCACTCACAGCTTTGCTTGTCGCAGGCTGCGGCAGGAGATGTAGCGCTGCACTTGGGACTGGTTGACGCCGTAGATGCTCGTCCAGGTGAACGTTCCGCCCACGATGATCGTCCAGAACGTGTGGCGGCGCCGTGGGTCCGGGTCGAAACTGGCGCGGGTGGGGAGGGCGAGGGGGAGGGAGGTGCCGAGGTGGACAAGAAGGAGATGGACAACGGTGTGTGGAGCAATGAGTGGTGGACAGTCGGATTAATGAAATTTGATGGTTTGGCAATGAGGATTGGACGATGCTTAGAGGTCGGTAGCGATGGGGGTGGATATTTGCGAGGTGGACTTAGAGGTGGATAAACGATGGGTGGAGAATTAGATGTGGGCACGTTGATGGGTGGACAATCGGAGGTGGACATTGGTCGGTGGGCAACTATGGGTGAACAATGAGAGGTGGACAATAACGGGTGTACAGGGTGGTGGTCAAGCAACGGGTGGATAGCAACGGGTGGGAACCTCTAAAGGTGGACAATGGGCAGAGGGGCATGTTTCAATCGACTCACTAATGTAGGAGGTTAGCTTCACCTCGAGAGAAACCGCCAACAAAGACAAAGATCCCCCGTGTAGCGTTAACAGGCTGTTGGGGCAAGTGTTGTTAGCGAGCACCTAAGCCGGCCGGCGCTGCACACGAGGGTGGGTTTGTGGTCAACACCACGCCCGGCCGCCTTTGTCTCCCCAGTGGCGATGTATTTACACACCGCACCAGGTACTCAAATTGAGGCTGAGTCGATCTAGGGCAGGCCCAGGATCGGTTCAGATAATCGTCGACGGTGTTGGCCAGGGAAATCACCGTCACCACCGTCAAAGACAAAGATCCTCTGTGTAGCCTGAACAGAACTGCTGTTAGCGAGCACCACCTATGAAGGCCGGCACGGCACACGAGGGGGGTGGGTGGGCCAGCACCACACCCGACCGCCTTTGTCTCCCCAAACGGCGATGTTTACTACACACCGCACCGGGTAACTCATTTGAGGCTGAGTCCACCTAGGGGAGGCCCAAGACCGGCTTAAATAATCGTCACCGGTGTTGGCCGTGAGCGGAAATCGATGTCGGGTCGCCGGGTTCCCATCGCAGCATAGCGCTAACCGCTGCACCACCGCTCCCAGCACCGCCACGCGGGGGGGGGGGGGGGGGGATAACGATCGAGGCGCCGCACGGATGGATTTTCTCACTCGAGGAGGTTGAGGCGGCCGCCCTCGGAGGAAACGTTGAACACGTGACCCAGGTCGCCCACCACGACGACTCCGCGCACGATGACCGACGCGAAGCCGGCGACCATGATGCCCACCTGGAAGACGTCGGTCCACACCACGGCCTTGAGGCCTCCCTGGCAGGAGGGGGGGAGGGGGGAGGGGGGAGAAGGGGGTCGCACGGCGTGGCCTTTCAGAATCGCCGCTTCGGTCGTATCACCCGCCTGTCCGTCCACTCACACACTCACCCATCCACTCATCCATCCATCCACACATTCACTCACCCATCCACTCACCCATCCACTCACCCATCCATCCACACATTCACTCACCCATCCACACATTTACTCACCCACCCAATCACCGAAACACCCATCCATCCACTCACCCACCTAACCATCCACTCGCCCATCCACACATTCAATCACCCACTCATCCAATTACCCACTCATCCATCCACTCACCCACCCACCTATCCACTCAACCATCCATCCACTCACCCACCCACCCATACACTCACCCATCTACGCACCCACCCACTCACCCACCCATCCATTCACCCACCCACCCATCCACGCACGCACCCACCCATCCACTCACCCACCCAGCTATCCACTCACTTACCCACCCACCCATACACACACCGTTCCACCAACCTACCCACCGATCTACCAACCCACCTATTAGCCGACCCACTCATCTACCAACACACATTCTCATCCACTCACTCATCCACCTGCTCACCCATTCATCCACCTACCTAGTCACCCACCCACTCACTGATCTATGAACCCACCCTCTGATCCACTGACCCACCCATTAAAAGGCCCACTCATCTTTCCACATTCTCATCCAGCCACGCACCCATCTACCCATTCATCCACCCACCCACCCACCTATCCCCTCCCCACTCACCCATCCACCCACACACCCACTAATCGAATCACCCACTCATCTGCTCACCCACCTACCAAACCCACTCGTCCACCCACATTCTCATACATCCACTCATCCACCCACCGATCCACCGAGGATGATGGGTGATGGTGATAGGTGATGGTGATGGTGACAGTAATGAGTGATGGTGATAGTGATGGTGATAGTGATGGGTGATAGTGATGGGTGATGGTGATAGTGATGGGTGATAGTGATGGTGATAGTGATGGGTGATGGTGATGAGTGATGGTGATGGTGATAGTGATGGTGATAGTGATGAGTGATGGTGATAGTGATAGTGATGGGTGATGGTGATAGTGATTAGTGATGGTGATAGTGATGAGTGATGGTGATGAGTGATGGTGATGGTGATGAGTGATAGTGATGAGTGATGGTGATAGTGATGGGTGATGAGTGGTGGGTGATGGTGATAGTGATAGTGATGGTGATAGTGATGGTGATAGTGATGGTGATGAGTGATGGTGATGGTGATAGTGATGGGTGATGAGTGGTGGGTGATGGTGATGAGTGATGGGTGATGGTGAAAGTGATGGGTGATGGTGATGCTGATAGTGATGGTGATAGTGATGGTGATAGTGAAGGTGATGGTGATAGTGTTGAGTGATGGTGATGAGTGATGGTGATAGTGATGAGTGATGGTGACAATGATGACTGATAGGTGATAGTGATAGTGATGAGTGATGGTGATGAGTGATGGCGATGAGTGATGGGTGATGGTGACAGTGATGAGTGATGGGTGATGGTGATAGTGATAGTGATGAGTGATGGTGATGGTGATAGTGATGGGTGATGGTGATAGTGATGGGTGATGGTGATAGTGATGAGTGATGGTGATGAGTGATGGTGATGAGTGATAGTGATGGTGATAGTGATGGTGCTCACCATGGTGCAATAGAAAGTGCAAATGATGCCGGTCGACACAACGGCACCCCACAGATCGAACCCCGTCACTGGAGAAAGACAACAACAACAACAACATGAACACCCACCACGAGAACCACAACGTGATCCAACAACAACCACAACGTCAAACACAACAACATCACCCACCACGATCGTAGGTCTTTCCCCTTTTTTCTGGCAACAAAACAGCTTGAATTCTTGGTTCTTTCGGTAAAGTCACGTTGAAGGGAAACAATAAAATAATAATAATACATATGAAACAATAAAATGCTCACGACGTTTCGACTGTAATGCAAACACTCATCATCAGGTGTGAAAAACCAAATTTTCTTGCCGTTGGTTTTTCACACCTGATGATGACTGTTTGCGTTACAGTCGAAACGTCGTGAGAATTTTATTATTTAATATATAATATTATTTTATTGTTTCCCTTCAACGTGACTTTACCGAAAGAACCAAGAATATGAATCACTGCAGTCACGAAAGCTTTAAATCAAAACAGCTTGTGTTAAGATGATAAAACACCAAACTGAAACTTTTTGTTACAAAGAATCACATCACTGCATTAACCACAACGCTTGTGGTCAGAATGCAAACAAAAAAACACACACTCTGATAATACGATGCATTGTCCTTGTAAGTGATTGGTTCGCATCAGGGACGGCTTCCTTTTGAGCTTCGTCTCAAACGTCGCTAGGCCAGAGGACGCCCAATGGAGACGAGGCTCTAAAGAAAGCCGTCTCTGGTGTGGACCAATCGGTCTCAAAGACAATGCCACACTTAATATCAGAGTGCTGTTTTTTTATGTTTGCATTCTGACCACAAGCATTGTGGTTAATGCAGTGACGTGATTCATCCTAAAAAAAGGTTTCAGTTTGGTGTTTTAACATCTTAACACAGCTGTTTTGTTGCCAGAAAAAAGGGGAAAAACCTACGATCATATTTTGGTTACTGGCAAAGGAGATCCAATGATGTCGATGAATACCCACCACGTGACCACAACGTGAACCAACACCCACCACGTGACCACAACAACCACAGCAACATCCACCACGTGACCACAACGTGAACCAACAACCACCACGTGGCTACAACGTGAACCAACAACCACCACGTGACCACAACGTGAACCAACACCCACCACGTGACTACAACGTGAACCAACACCCACCACGTGACCACAACGTGAACCAACAACGACCACGTGACCACAACGTGAACCAATAACCACCACGTGACCACAACGTGAACCAACAACCACCACGTGACCACAACGCGAACCAACAACCACCACGTGACCATAACGTGAACCAACACCCACCACGTGACCACAACGCGAACCAACAACCACCACGTGACCACAACGTGAACCAACAACCACCACGTGACCACAACGTGAACCAACACCCACCACGTCACCACAACGTGAACCAACAACCACCACGTGACCACAGCGTGAACCAACAACCACCACGTGACCACAACGTGAACCAACAACCACCACGTGGCCACAACGTGAACCAACAACCACCACGTGACCACAACGTGAACCAACACCCACCACGTGACCACAACGTGAACCAACAACCACAATGTGAACCACAACGTCAACCACAAAAACATCAACCACGTGACCACAACGTCAACCTTAACAGCATCCACAACATCAACCACAACAATAACAACCACAACAACATCCACAACCGTGAACCACAACGTGAACCACCACAACAACCACAACAACATCCACCACGTGACCACAACGTGAACCAACAACCACAACGCGAACCACAACGTCAACCATAACAGCAACCACAACATCAACCACAACAATAACAACAACCACAACGTGAACCACCACAACAACCACAGCAACATCCACCACGTGACCACAACGTGAACAACAACCACAACGCGAACCACAACGTGAACTAACAACTTCAACGCGAGCCACAACAACAGCAACAACAACGTCGACCACAGCGTCAACCACAACAACACCCACCACACGAACCACAACGTGAACCAACAACCACAACAACAGCAACAACAACGTCGACCACAACGTCAACCACAACAACCACCACAACCAGAACGTCAACTACAAGGCGTGAGTGTTAGAGGCGCCCTGACGTCACAGTGTGGGTCACCTTGATTCAGAGCCAGAGCCGGAGCGAAGATCACGATGCCCGTGTACAGCGTCTGTGAAGAAGATAGCGACTTCAATTGGTTCTTTCGATGAAGTCACGCAGAATGAGAATAAAATAAAATGATGAAATAAATAATAAAATAAAATAACGCAATAAAATTCTCACGACGTTTCGGCCACAACACAAGCAGCCTTCTTCAGGTGAAAGAACATAACTGTCGGGACGACAGAGCTTCAATTAACGCTGCTAAGATTCGCAGCGTCTTTTTAAGCTCGGTGAAAGGCGCGGCTAGCCTTGACAAAGGAGTTTACATATCAGAGCAGGAGAATTTAGCATTGAAATAGTCGAGGGATTAGCTTGTGACAGAAATAGCTGTGTTAAAGTCAAAGTTTACATATCAACAGAGGGTTCAGTGTCAATTCAAGCGACTGAGCCAGACTAAGGCTCCCCTAGGATTCAGTGTCAATTCAAGCGACTGAGCCAGACTAAGGCTCCCCTAGGGTTCAGTGTCAATTCAAGCGACGGAGCCAGACTAAGGCTCCCTTAGGGTTCAGTGTCAATTCAAGCGACTGAGCCAGACTAAGGCTCCCCATGGGTTCAGTGTCAATTCAAGCGACTGAGCCAGACTAAGGCTCCCCTAGGGTTCAGTGTCAATTCAAGCGACTGAGCCAGACTAAGGCTCCCCTAGGGTTCAGTGTCAATTCAAGCGACTGAGCCAGACTAAGGCTCCCCTAGGATTCAGTGTCAATTCAAGCGACTGAGCCATACTAAGGCTCCCCTAGGGTTCAGTGTCAATTCAAGCGACGGAGCCAGACTAAGGCTCCCTTAGGGTTCAGTGTCAATTCAAGCGACTGAGCCATACTAAAGCTCCCCTAGGGTTCAGTGTCAATTCAAGCGACGGAGCCAGACTAAAGCTCCCCATGGGTTCAGTGTCAATTCAAGCGACTGAGCCAGACTAAGGCTCCCCTAGGGTCCAATGTCAATTCAAGCGACTGAGCCAGACTAAGGCTCCCCTAGCGTTCAGTGTCAATTCAAGCGACTGAGCCAGACTAAGGCTCCCTTGGGGTTCAGTGTCAATTCAAGCGACTGAGCCAGACTAAGGCTCCCCTAGGATTCAGTGTCAATTCAAGCGACTGAGGCAGACTAAGGCTCCCCATGGGTTCAGTGTCAATTCAAGCGACTGAGCCAGACTAAGGCTCCCTTGGGGTTCAGTGTCAATTCAAGCGACTGAGCCAGACTAAGGCTCCTCTAGGGTTCAGTGTCAATTCAAGCGACTGAGCCAGACTAAGGCTCCCTTGGGGTTCAGTGTCAATTCAAGCGACTGAGCCAGACTAAGGCTCCCCTAGGATTCAGTGTCAATTCAAGCGACTGAGCCAGACTTAGGCTCCCCATGGGTTCAGTGTCAATTCAAGCGACTGAGCCAGACTAAGGCTCCCCTAGGGTTCAGTGTCAATTCAAGCGACTGAGCCAGACTAAGGCTCCCTTGGGGTTCAGTGTCAATTCAAGCGACTGAGCCAGACTAAGGCTCCCTTGGGGTTCAGTGTCAATTCAAGCGACTGAGCCAGACTAATGCTCCTCTAGGGTTCAGTGTCAATTCAAGCGACTGAGCCAGACTAAGGCTCCCTTGGGGTTCAGTGTCAATTCAAGCGACTGAGCCAGACTAAGGCTCCCCTAGGATTCAGTGTCAATTCAAGCGACTGAGCCAGACTTAGGCTCCCCATGGGTTCAGTGTCAATTCAAGCGACTGAGCCAGACTAAGGCTCCCTTGGGGTTCAGTGTCAATTCAAGCGACTGAGCCAGACTAAGGCTCCTCTAGGGTTCAGTGTCAATTCAAGCGACTGAGCCAGACTAAGGCTCCCTTGGGGTTCAGTGTCAATTCAAGCGACTGAGCCAGACTAAGGCTCCCCTAGGATTCAGTGTCAATTCAAGCGACTGAGCCAGACTTAGGCTCCCCATGGGTTCAGTGTCAATTCAAGCGACTGAGCCAGACTAAGGCTCCCCTAGGGTTCAGTGTCAATTCAAGCGACTGAGCCAGACTTAGGCTCCCCATGGGTTCAGTGTCAATTCAAGCGACTGAGCCAGACCAAGGCTCCCCATGGGTTCAGTGTCAATTCAAGCGACTGAGCCAGACTAAGGCTCCCCATGGGTTCAGTGTCAATTCAAGCGACTGAGCCAGACTAAGGCTCCCCTAGGGTTCAGTGTCAATTCAAGGGAGTGAGCCAGACTAAGGCTCCCCATGGGTTCAGTGTCAATTCAAGCGACTGAGCCAGACTAAGGCTCCCCTAGGGTTCAGTGTCAATTCAAGGGAGTGAGCCAGACTAAGGCTCCCCATGGGTTCAGTGTCAATTCAAGCGACGGAGCCAGACTAAGGCTCCCCTAGGGTTCAGTGTCAATTCAAGCGACGGAGCCAGACTAAGGCTCCCCTAGGGTTCAGTGTCAATTCAAGCGACTGAGCCAGACTAAGGCTCCCCATGGGTTCAGTGTCAATTCAAGGGACTGAGCCAGACTAAGGCTCCCCTAGGGTTCAGTGTCAATTCAAGCGACTGAGCCAGACTAAGGCTCCCCTAGGGTTCAGTGCCAATTCAAGCGACTGAGCCAGACTAAGGCTCCCCATGGGTTCAGTGTCAACGGCACCGTGGCCGGAACCCGTGGTGGAGATGCGCGTGGGGGATGGTGGGGGTCTTGGCTGGGTGTGCGAATCGCTGTTGTTGGTCGTTCCACCCTACCGGTTGTAACAATTAACCCACCAGCCGTCGCTACGTGTGAGACGACGGTGGCGATGTTGCTGGTGGTTACTTTGGTAAACAATAAACAAAAGGCAAAGATTACTCAGCCCCCCCCCCGCCCCGCATAGCCTGTAACAGACTGTTGGGGCAAGTGCTGTTATCGAGTAGCATCAGCTATGAAGGCCGGCACGGCACACGAGGGAGTGGGTGGCCAGCACCACGTCCGACCGCCTTTGTCTAGCTGCGATGTTTACACATCGCACCAGGTTACTCGTTTGAGGCTGAGTCGACCTAGGGGAGGCCCAGAACCTGTGTTGGTCGTGAGCGGGAATCGAACTCGGGACGCCGAGTTCGTAGCGCACCATGCAGACCACTACACTACCGCTCACATATAGGACTCACCACTGTGATCTCTACATTGGGTCAAACTTAACATCTCTTAATGTTCGACGGCTTGTGCACCAGATCTTATTTATTCACGATGTACTTACAAAAAATCCGCAGACTACCTGCTGGATCTCCTCTCTGTTTCAAAGAACAAATTTGACATCAGGTCGTCGCTCATTTACCAGCTTCACATTCCCTATTGCCGTACAAAAACTGGAGGAAGGGCCTTTGCTATTGATGCCCCCAGGGTCTGGAATGCTATTGCCAATAAACTGCAACTTGAATCGCTACCAATGAGATCTTCTCTCAAAACTGCTCTAGAGGAGTTGTACACCCCTAGCTGCCACTGCTATTCATTGGCGTAAAATAAAATAAAATGTTTCACTCCAGATGACGCTGCAAAGTATTATCTGTATTTTGATTTAGCGTGCTGATCTTAAAGGTGCATTGAAAAATTTGATACCCCGACTGATGCTTCTGTTAAATTTAGATTTAAAGCTTTCGTGACTGCAGTAATTCATATTCTTAGCTCTTTCGGTAAAGTCACTTTACCGAAAGAGCTAAGAATATGATGCTTCTGTTGTTCTGGAGTAACTCATGCAACCAGCTATGGCTCTAGGATTTGGTGTTGCATGTTATTTATGTAGTTTAGTGTAAAAATTCGGTCACAGTCCCTATGATCACTGTTACGTTGCATTTATGGCTTTATTTTTTGGTGATTTCGAAAACGTTTTTTTGGTTTGGACATGTTTGTTTTGTTGTAGTACGGAGTTAGACTGATGGCCTTAATCTAAGTTTTATTGTGGTTGTTGTTGTTTGACTTGCATCCCAATGGGATTTTTTGCACACAGCGTTGGTGTACGGTGCTATTTCAGGCATATTTTGCTGGGTTTTTTCATGGATTTTCTGTTTGCACAGTCACATAGTGACTTTAAGATGTTTTTCTTGTTCGTGTTTTTGTTTTTTTGTTTGTTGTGGTTGCACCCGATTCAAGAGCCGAATGTCTCACAGGGCTATACCAAAATAAATAAACTGAACTGATCTTTACGTGAATTATCATCACCATCATCATCACCATCATCACCACCATCATCATCATCATCACCATCATCACCATCGTCGCCATCATCTCGTATCCTGAGTGACTCATCACCACCATCATCACCACCATCATCACCACCATCATCACCACCATCATCACCACCATCATCACCACCATCATCACCACCACTATCATCATCGTCATCATATCGCACCGTCTGGATGATGTAGATGAAGGTGCCTGCGAGTCGCACGGTCTTGTTGAAGCGCTTCTCCAGGTACTGATGCGCGCGCCACACGACACAACATCACCACCATCATCACCACCATCATCATCACCGTCACCACCGTCAAAGACAAAGATCCCCCGTGTAGCCTGTAACAGACTGCTGGGGCAAGTGCTGTTAGCGAGCAGCACCTATGAAGGCCGGCACGGCACACGAGGGGGGTGGGTGGCTAGCACCACACCCGACCGCCTTTGTATCCCCAGCGGCGATGTTTACTACACACCGCACCGGGTAACTCATTTGAGGCTGAGTCCACCTAGGGGAGGCCCAAGACCGGTTTAAATAATCGTCACCGGTGTTGGCCGTGAGCGGAAATCGACGTCGGGTTGCAGGGTTCGTAGTGCAGTGCGCCAACTGCTCCGACACGACCACTCGCCACACCAAAAAAAAAACAAAAGATCCCCCAGTGTAGCCTTCACAGACTGTTGGGGCAAGTGCTGTTAGCGAGCAGCACCATCACCACCACCATCACCAGCAGCACCTCCTGCTGCTGCTGCTGCTGCGATGGTGGTGGTGATGGGTGACGTGGCAGACCATGACCAGTTACGGATGATTGAAGGATCGTGATTGGTCATGGTGTTCGAGGTTATGATGGAGAATTTGTGGTGGTGGTGGTAGTGCTTGTGGTGGTGGTGTTAAATGTGTGATGGATGGTTGACGGATCGTGGTTGGTCATGGTATTCGAGGTTATGATGGAGAATTTGTGGTGGTGGTAGTGCTTGTGGTGTTAAATGTGTGATGGATGGTTGACGGATCGTGGTTGGTGGCAGTCGTGGTGAAGTTGATGAAACTGAGGTTTCCTCCGAGTGACAGTGAAGATTCGACTGATGATTACGCTCTTGCTAATTTTGCTGCTCATGATGATGATGATGACTCATGCTGCTGCTGATAAAGATGATGCCTCTGTCGCTGCTGATGCGTCTGCTGAAGACGGTAATGATTATGTTGTTGATATGGTGGTGATGATGATGCTTCTGCTCTTGATTCTACCAATACCGCTCATGGTGAATGCATCCGTATGATGACAGTTATGATACATCAGCTGCTGATGATGATGAATGATGATGACGCTGCTTCTGCCGATGACGATCATAGCGATGAAGATTCTACCGATAATACAAAGCCTGAACATGATTCCTCAGCGACACTGCGTGTGGCACTTTAAAGTAAAGCATAACATCTGACGTTTCAGGCAAATGGCCCTTTATAGGTAAAATGGATGGATGCGCTAAGAAGTGATGGATTAGTGCTTTGGAACCATTTGTTCTTACGACGGGCCGTTTCCCGAAACTTCACCTATTAAACGTCACTTTGTTTCGGCAACACGGTGCCGTGATTGGCACGGGCCAATCACACTACCATACTGATCATCATATTGATCAACGTCATCGTGATCATCATCGTGATCACAGTCACAATGATCATCATCTTGATCATCATCATCATGATCACCATCATAATGATCATTATCCTGATCAGCGTCATAATGATCATCATCATGATGACGATCACCATCGTAATGATCAGCATCCTGATCGTCATAATGATCAGCATGATGACGACGACCATGATCGCCATCATAACGATCATCATCCTGATCATCATCATCAGCAGCGTCATCGTTATCATGTAGCTGACGTTCAATTTGCCACGCGCCTGATGAACTGACTCCCCCCACTCGATCAAGATGATTGTCATTGTGACGGCGATCTATATAATGATCAGT
Source organism: Petromyzon marinus (assembly GCF_048934315.1). Taxonomy (NCBI): domain Eukaryota; kingdom Metazoa; phylum Chordata; class Hyperoartia; order Petromyzontiformes; family Petromyzontidae; genus Petromyzon; species Petromyzon marinus. The sequence continues at coordinate 4,627,486 of NC_133731.1, read as the reverse complement.
ATGGTGGTGATCGTAATCATGATCATCATCAGTCGGCAAATTATTTGGTGACACCACCGCCGCGTTGGAAGCAGCAGCAGCACAAACAAGGAATACACTCAACACGTGACGTTTCATAGGTGACGTTTCGGGAAACGGCCCTTCTTCAGAGCAAATGGTTCCAAAGCACTAATCCATCCCTTCGTAGCACATCCACATGGTGGTGACCATCATCATGATCGTCAAAGATTTGAAACTTTCGCGACTGCAGGAATCCATAGTCTTTGCTTCTTTCGGTAAAGCCACGTGGGTAGAAAACAAAATAATAAATAATAATAAAAAAACAAATCACGACGTTTCGCTTGCAACACAAGCAATCATCATCAGGTGGGAAAACCACAGCAAAAAATAAAAATATTTCTGTGATTTTCCCACCTGATGACGATTGCTTGTGTTGCAATCGAAACGTCGTGATTTTTTTGTATATATATATACCTACGTGACTTTACCGAAAGAACCAGAGAGCAATGAGCGTCATCTGATGAAGGCACCGATATCGCGTTCGACGACGATCGACTCCACAAGGTGTGGGAGGAGTGGGGGTGGGTGGGTGGGGTGGGGTTGGTCGCCAAACCTCGTTGGTGCTGGTGATGCCCAGGCGGTAGAAGACGGGCAGATAGATCTCGGCGGTGACTACCACCACCACGCCGTAGGTCACTCCGAAAATCCAGAACATCGCCCCGTAGCAGTACACCTCGGCCGGTGTGCCCAGCACCGTCACAGCCGACATGAAGCTCGCGGTGAGCGACAGGGCTACGGGCACGGCCCCCATCTGCCGCCCGCCCGTCAGGAACTCCTCCGTGCTCTGTTGGCCACGGGCTACCACGGCGTAGTAGACGCCAATCGACGCCGAGATGAGCAGCATGGCCGCGAACACCAGGTAGTCCCACACCACGAACGAGCCAACCGCTGGCGACATTGGTGGTGGTGGTGGTGGAGGTGGTGGTGGTAGAGGTAGTTGTGGTGGAGGTGGTGGTGGTGGTGGTGGAGGTGGTGGTGGTGGTGCTAACGATGGTGGAGGTTCGAGGTGGTAGTGAAGGTAGTGGTGATGGAGGTGGTGGAGGTGGAGGCGGTGGTGGTGGTAGAGGTGGTTGTAGTGGTGGTGGTGGTGTAGGTGGTGGAGGTGCTAACGATGGTGGAGGTTCGAGGTGGTAGTGAAGGTAGTGGTGATGGAGGTGGTGGAGGTGGAGGCGGTGGTGGTGGTGGTGGTAGAGGTGGTTGTGGTGGAGGTGGTGTAGGTGGTGGTGGTGGAGGTGGTGGTGCTAACGATGGTGGAGGTGGTAGTGAAGGTGGTGGTGATGGAGGTGGTGGAGGTGGTGGCGGTGGTGGAGGTGGTAGAGGTGTTTGTGGTGGAGGTGGTGTAGGTGGTGGTGGAGGTGGTGTAGGTGGTGGTGGTGGAGGTGGTGGTGCTAACGGTGGTGGAGGTGGTAACGGTGGTGGTGGTGATAACGGCGGTGGAGGAGGAGGTGGTGCTAAAGGTGGTAGTGTGAACGGTGGTGGTGGTGATGACGGTGGTTTCAGAAGACTTCAGAGCTGTGATGTGATATGTGAGCTGATGTCAGATGTGAGCTGATGTGAGATGTGAGCAGATGTCAGATGTGAGCTGATGTGAGATGTAGATCCGATGCTTGGTGACGCCTTGGACTCGCAGCTTTCACTCAACGCGGATTATCTCATCGGGTGAAGTCAGGGCAACAGTTGAGATGATTTTTTTCCCCGTTCGAAATTCGAAATCGATTTATTTTTTGAAGAAGAAGAGCCTCAAAATAAAACGACACAATGCGGCGTCTGCGACCGCGGATGAGTGGGGGCAGTGGAATCTCGTCTCGAATTCCTCCGAGTAAAAATAATAAATAAATCAAAATAAACCACCGGGAGTGAGTTCCCGTGGAACTCAACAAACGTGAGTTCGCCTCCTCTGCGATTCCCCGAGGAACCGGGGCGAAATTCTCCCCCGCCCCCCCCCCCTGGCCGAACTTCCCAAATTCGCGACTTGACACGCGGTTAGCAGAGCGAGATGACGAGGAGGACGGAGTGAGTGAGGAGCGTGGAGGGAGTGAGGAGTGAGTGAGGAGCGTGGAGGGAGTGAGGAGTGAGTGAGGAGCGTGGAGGGAGTGAGGAGTGAGGAGTGAGAGAGGAGCGAGGAGTGAGTGAGGAGCGTGGAGTGAGTGAGGAGGGAGTGAGTGAGGAGCGTGGAGTGAGTGAAGAGCGTGGAGGTAGTAAGGAGCGATGAGTGAGTAAGGAGCGAGGAGTCAGTGAGGAGCGAGGAGTGAGTGAAGAGCGAGGAGTGAGTGAGGAGCGAGGAGTGAGTGAGGAGCGTGGAGCGAGGAGTGAGTGAGGAGCGAGGAGTGAGTGAGGAGCGAGGAGTGAGTGAGGAGCGTGTAGGTAGTAAGGAGCGAGGAGTGAAAAGCGAGGAGGTAGTAAGGAGCGAGGAGGTAGTAAGGAGTGAGTGATTGGAAGCGGCTCTTACAACTCTTTTTTTATACGGCCGCGAGCGCTCGAAGCGTGGCCCGAGTGTGGCCCTGTGGAGTGTGACCGTGAGAAGTTGTGAGTGTTTGGCTGGGTGGCGATGGAGGAGGAGGAGGAAGAGGAGGAGGAGGGGGCAGGGAGCGGAGGCTCGAGAGGTGTCGACGCTGTTCGCTCGAGTGCTTACAGGGCGAGAAAAGGTCACGAACGGTAGCGGCCTCTGTTCAATCATTGCCCCCTCCACCCACCCCACCCACCCCACCCACTCCACCCACCCCACCCCACTGATTTCTGTCTGATTGTCTCTGCTCTGATTTCTGTCTGATCGTCTCTGCTCTGATTTCTGTCTTATCGTATCTGCTCTGATTTCTGTCTGATCGTCTCTGCTCTGATTTCTGTCTGATTCGTCTCTGCTCTGATTTCTGTCTGATTCGTCTCTGCTCTGATTTCTGTCTGATCGTCTCTGCTCTGATTTCTGTCTGATTCGTCTCTGCTCTGATTTCGGTCTGATTCGTCTCTGCTCTGATTTCTGTCTGATTCGTCTCTGCTCTGATTTCTGTCTGATTCGTCTCTTCTCTGATTTCTGTCTGATTCGTCTCTTCTCTGATTTCTGTCTGATCGTCTCTGCTCTGATTTCTGTCTGATCGTCTCTTCTCTGATTTCTGTCTGATCGCCTCTGCTCTGATTTCTGTCTGATTGGTCTCTTCTCTGATTTCTGTCTGATTAGTCTCTGCTCTGATTTCTATCTGATTTGTCTCTGCTCTAATTTCTGTCTGATTCGTCTCTGCTCTGATTTCTGTCTGATTCGTCTCTGCTCTGATTTTTATCTGATTCGTCTCTGCTCTGATTTCTGTCTGATTTGTCTCTTCTATGATTTCTGTCTGAGTCGTCTCTGCTCTGATTTCTATCTGATCGTCTCTGCTCTGATTTCTGTCTGATTCGTCTCTGCTCTGATTTCTGTCTGATTCGTCTCTGCTCTGATTTTTGTCTGATTCGTCTCTGCTCTGATTTCTGTCTGATTCGTCTCTTCTCTGATTTCTGTCTGATTCGTCTCTTCTCTGATTTCTGTCTGATCGTCTCTGCTCTGATTTCTGTCTGATCGTCTCTTCTCTGATTTCTGTCTGATCGCCTCTGCTCTGATTTCTGTCTGATTTGTCTCTTCTCTGATTTATGTCTGATTAGTCTCTGCTCTGATTTCTATCTGATTTGTCTCTGCTCTAATTTCTGTCTGATTCGTCTCTGCTCTGATTTCTGTCTGATTCGTCTCTGCTCTGATTTTTATCTGATTCGTCTCTGCTCTGATTTCTGTCTGATTTGTCTCTTCTATGATTTCTGTCTGAGTCGTCTCTGCTCTGATTTCTATCTGATCGTCTCTGCTCTGATTTCTGTCTGATTCGTCTCTGCTCTGATTTCTGTCTGATTCGTCTCTGCTCTGATTTCTGTCTGATTCGTCTCTGCTCTGATTTCTGTCTGATCGTCTCTTCTCTGATTTCTGTCTGATCGTCTCTGCTCTGATTTCTGTCTGATCGCCTCTTCTCTGATTTCTGTCTAATCGTCTCTGCTCTAATTTCTGTCTGATTTGTCTCTTCTCTGATTTCTGTCTGATCGTCTCTGCTCTGATTTCTGTCTGATCGTCTCTGCTCTGATTTCTGTCTGATTTGTCTCTTCTCTGATTTCTGTCTGATCGTCTCTGCTCTGATTTCTGTCTGATTTGTCTCTTCTCTGATTTCTGTCTGATCGTCTCTGCTCTGATTTCTGTCTGATTCGTCTCTTCTCTGATTTCTGTCTGATCGTCTCTGCTCTGATTTCTGTCTGATTTGTCTCTTCTCTGATTTCTGTCTGATCGTCTCTGCTCTGATTTCTGTCTGATCGTCTCTGCTCTGATTTCTGTCTGATTTGTCTCTTCTCTGATTTCTGTCTGATCGTCTCTGCTCTGATTTCTGTCTGATTTGTCTCTTCTCTGATTTCTGTCTGATCGTCTCTGCTCTGATTTCTGTCTGATCGCCTCTTCTCTGATTTCTGTCTGATCGTCTCTGCTCTGATTTCTGTCTGATTTGTCTCTTCTCTGATTTCTGTCTGATCGTCTCTGCTCTGATTTCTGTCTGATCGTCTCTGCTCTGATTTCTGTCTGATTCGTCTCTGCTCTGATTTCTGTCTGATTCGTCTCTGCTCTGATTTCTGTCTGATTTGTCTCTGCTCTGATTTATGTCTGATCGTCCCTGCTCTTATTTCTGTCTGATTTGTCTCTGCTCTGATTTCTGTCTGATTTGTCTCTTCTCTGATTTCTGTTTGATCGTCTCTGCTCTGATTTCGGTCTGATTCGTCTCTGCTCTGATTTCTGTCTGATTTGTCTTTTCACTGATTTCTGTCTGATTCGTCTCTTCTCTGATTTCTGTCTGATTTGTCTCTGCTCTAATTTTTTTGTCTGGCAGTCTCTGCTCGAATTCATATTTGATCATCTCTGCTCTGACATCTCGACGTTGTGAGCGATCGAGTTGGACGTCCGGTGAACATCGAGCGGGAGAGATATGTAGAACCCCAGTGGTGGTCTCCCAACTCCAACATCCCAGCGTGATGCAGTATGGTCAAATAGCCCTCGTGAAGAAGGAGTGTGATTTCGTGCAGGACTATCAGATTCTTAAACGTACTGCACGAATAGATTCTTAGACTCATTCTTCAGCAAAGGTGTGTGGGGGGAGGGGGGGGGTGCATCCGATCATCGAGTGGTTGCGTGTGTATGTGTGGGTACACGAGTCGTTATGCGTGTATGACAAAGACAAATTTCACCCGTATAGCCTCCACAGACTGTTTGGGGCAAGTGCTGTTTGGCGAGTAGCACCAATGAAAGCACGGCACGGCGCACAAAGCGGTGGGTGGCCAGCACCCCGCCCGGCCGCCTTTGTCTCCCTAGTAGGCGATGTTTACACGCCCCACCAGGTAATCACTTGAAGCTGATTCGACCTATGGGAGGCCCAAAACCGGTTCAGATATTCGTCACTGGCGTTGGCCGTGAGCGGGAGTCGAACTCGGGTCGCCGGGTTTCGTAGCGCGGCGTAGCGCTAACCGCCGCACCACCGCTCCCCCCCCCCCCCCACACACACACACAAAGACAAATATCCCCCATATAGCCTTGTTAGATTGTTGGGGCAAGCGCTGTTAGCGAGCACCTGTGAACGCCGGCACGGCACACGGGGAAGTTGGGTGGCCAGCACCACGCCCGGTCCAGTGGCGATGTTTACTACACACCGCACCAGGTAGTCATTTGAGGCTGAGTCGACCTAGGGGAGGCCCAGGGCCGGTTCAGACAATCGTCACCGGTGTTGGCCGTGAGCGAGAATCGAGCTCGGGTCGCCGGGTTCGTAGCGCAGCGTAGCGCTAACCGCTGCACCACCGCTCCCCACTGTGTGTGTGTGTGGGGAGCGGCGTGCCGGCCTTCATAGGTGGTGCTGCTCGCTAACAGCACTTCCCCTACTAGTCTGTGCAGGCTATGCGGGTGATTTTTGCCGTTTGGGGGTGAATGAGAGAGTTAAACTGGGAATGTGTGCATGGGGAGCTGTGGTGTAGCGGTTAGCGCTACGTTGCGCTACGAACTCGGCGACCCGAGTTGGATTCCAGCTCACGGCCACCAACACAAGTGACGATTATCTGAACCGATCCTCGGCCTCCGCTAGGTCTACCCAGCCTCAAATGAGTACCTGGGTGGCGGTGTGTAAAAACATTGCCACTGGGGAGACAAAGGCGGTCGGGCGTGGTGCTGGCCACCCACCGCCTCGTGTGCTACATTGCCGGCCTTCGTAGGTGCTCGCTAACAGCACTTGCCTCAACAGTCTGTTAAGGCTACACGGGGGATCTTTGTGTGTACAGGCAGATCTCGCTTAGTGCTCAACACGCATTGTTGGAGAACTGAAGCGCCAGTCCAATCAGCGCTATTACGGGGTCATTGTTACCATTGCCTATTTGGGGATGCGTTCCCCGACAGCGTTACTTCTTACGTTGAGCAATACATGAGGGCTTAATAGCGCGAATAATAACAGTAATAATACAGACGGTAAGCATTATTTTACAAGTAACTTTTTTATGTTAGAATAACATCAGTAAGTATTCTATGGTTATATTCTTAGTTTTTTCGGTAAAGTCACGTTGAAGGGAAACAACAAAATAATAAAATATATAAAACAATAAAAAAATTCTCACGACGTTTCGACCATAACTTAAACGGTCGTCTTCAGGTGTGTTGGTTTGCATAAATTTATTTTTAAACGGCGCATCTATTTATTTATTTATAAAAAAAAAACGTTAGCGCCACGCGCAACGATTTGGCAGTTTATTTAGGACTAGTCCATCTATATTCTGAAAAGAGGAGGGGGGAGACGAAATATATATATTTTTTAATTTATAATGTATGCTGTCTGAAAGCCACTGGAAGCGTGAACAATCAATTAAGACCTGAAATGGTTTATCAAATCTTTCCAATGATTGCTAAGATATAATCCATCTTCTCGGTTGAAATTGTCTCTGTGCTTGTATATGTGGATAGCCTCATGAACGAATCTCTCATGGAAGCCAGATGGCTTACAAAGAACCTCTGTCTTGGAAAAGTCAATGGCATGTGAGCCTACTGAATTAGAACAATGATCTGCCACGGCCGAGGTGTTGGTCCTACCGTGTTTAAGGTCTGCTTTGTGTTCACGAATGCGGTCTGAGACATGGCGTTTGGTTTCTCCAATGTAACTACTACCACAGAGGCAACTTAGTTTGTAGACACCAGGGTATTGTATGTCCGGAATCACATCTTTTACAGACGGAACCAGATCACGGATTTTATGTAATGTGTTGAAACGGACCTGGATCTTGTGCTTATTCAAGATTTTGGAGATCTTTTTTGTGATCCCCGCAATGTAGGGTAAAGTGATGGCTGTGAAAGGCTCCTCAAGAGGGTTCTTCTTCATGGTTTGAGTGATAGCTTTGTGGATTGTATAGTCGGAGTAACCATTATCCCTAAGAGCTTGGTGTACGTGCTTGAGTTCACTGCTTATGTGTTCCTGGTCGGATATGCATTGGGCTCTATGATACAGAGCCTTGATGAGAGAATTCTTCTGTGATGGATGGTGGTGGGAATCCGGTTTCAGATAAGCATCCGTATGGGTAGCTTTCCTGTAGACAGAGTGGCTCATTGAACCATCAGGTCTCTTTTTAATTAGGACATCCAAAAAAGGTATCTTGCCATCTATTTCGACTTCCATGGTAAATCTGATGGCTGGGTGTATGGAATTGATGTGGTCGAAGAATTGGTCTAGAGCAGGCCGGCCATGTGGCCAAATGACAAAAGTGTCATCCACGTACCTCTTCCATAAGGTTGGGCGCAGAGTGGCAGTCTGAATGGCGTCAGTCTCAAATTTCTCCATGAAAATGTTAGCTATAACTGGAGAAAGGGGGGAGCCCATTGGGGTGCCCTCAGTTTGTTTTGTAGAAAGTTCCATTCCAAGTGAAGTATGTATTGGTTAAACAGTGTCTCACCAGGGGGGGTACCTCAGTGTTTAGTCCTTGATGAACCAAGTCTTCAATGATTGCAATGGTGTCAGGTACAGGAACCTTGGTGAATAAGGAAACTACATCAAAACTGACAAGCAGGTCGTCTGGGGACAGGGAAATACCCTTGATTGTCGATACCAGGTGAGTAGAATTTTGTACCGCAGAGGTGGTCTTTCCAGTGAAAGGACGCAGGATTTCAGACAAAAAACGAGCTAGTTTGTAGGTGGGGGAGCCGATAGTAGAGACTATGGGACGAAGGGGTGTATCTACTTTATGTATTTTTGGTAAGCCATATAATCTTGGTGGCCTGGCAGCAGAAGGTTTCAACGAAAACTGTTTAGATTGATCAATTAATGCGGTTGAATCAGAAATTATTTTGCTGGTTTGTGTGACGAGGCTGTTGGTGGGATCTCTTTTTTTTATGGAGAAATTTGAGACTGACGCCATCCAGACTGCCACTCTGCGCCCAACCTTATGGAAGAGGTACGTGGATGACACTTTTGTCATCTGGCCACATGGCCGGCCTGCTCTAGACCAATTCTTCGACCACATCAATTCCATACACCCAGCCATCAGATTTACCATGGAAGTCGAAATAGATGGCAAGATACCTTTTTTGGATGTCCTAATTAAAAAGAGACCTGATGGTTCAATGAGCCACTCTGTCTACAGGAAAGCTACCCATACGGATGCTTATCTGAAACCGGATTCCCACCACCATCCATCACAGAAGAATTATCTCATCAAGACTCTGTATCATAGAGCCCAATGCATATCCGACCAGGAACACATAAGCAGTGAACTCAAGCACGTACACCAAGCTCTTAGGGATAATGGTTACTCCGACTATACAATCCACAAAGCTATCACTCAAACCATGAAGAAGAACCCTCTTGAGGAGCCTTTCACAGCCATCACTTTACCCTACATTGCGGGGATCACAAAAAAGATCTCCAAAATCTTGAATAAGCACAAGATCCAGGTCCGTTTCAACACATTACATAAAATCCGTGATCTGGTTCCGTCTGTAAAAGATGTGATTCCGGACATACAATACCCTGGTGTCTACAAACTAAGTTGCCTCTGTGGTAGTAGTTACATTGGAGAAACCAAACGCCATGTCTCAGACCGCATTCGTGAACACAAAGCAGACCTTAAACACGGTAGGACCAACACCTCGGCCGTGGCAGATCATTGTTCTAATTCAGTAGGCTCACATGCCATTGACTTTTCCAAGACAGAGGTTCTTTGTAAGCCATCTGGCTTCCATGAGAGATTCGTTCATGAGGCTATCCACATATACAAGCACAGAGACAATTTCAACCGAGAAGATGGATTATATCTTAGCAATCATTGGAAAGATTTGATAAACCATTTCAGGTCTTAATTGATTGTTCACGCTTCCAGTGGCTTTCAGACAGCATACATTATAAATTAAAAAAATATATATATTTCGTCTCCCCCCTCCTCTTTTCAGAATATAGATGGACTAGTCCTAAATAAACTGCCAAATCGTTGCGCGTGGCGCAAACGTTTTTTAAAATAAATAAATAAATAGATGCGCCGTTTAAAAATACATTTATGCAAACCAACACACCTGAAGACGACCGTTTGAGTTATGGTCGAAACGTCGTGATAATTTTTTTTGTTTTATATATATTTTATTATTTTGTTGTTTCCCTTCAATGTGACTTTACCGAAAAAACTAAGAATATGAATTACTGCAGTCACGAAAGCTTTAAATCAAAATTTATTCTATGGTTCTTTCGGTAAAGTCACGTAGATTAAAAAAAATAATAATAATGAAAAAATAAAAAAAAATAAAGTGAATACAAATATCACGACGTTTTTCGATCGCAACACAAGCGGTCGTCATCATCCTGTTCCTGATGAGGACCGCGTGAGTATAATTTTTATTCACTTTATTTTCATTATTTTATTCTTATTATTTTGTCTATCTATCTATCTACGTGACTTTACCGAAAGAACCATCGAACATTAATTCCTGCAGTCACGAAGGTTTTAAGTCAAAACATGGCTCTGATAATTATACATGGGGCATTGTCTTTGAAACTCTCTGACCTACACCAGAAACAGCAGCTTTCTTTATGGGCCTAGTCTCACGACCAGCGTCAAAACAGAGACTAACATCAAAAGGCGAACAGTACAAAGACAATGCCACTATCAGAGCATTCATAGCTCGGGGTGAGCAGCTACAAATTGGGACCTTTTTGGCAGGATAAAAGAAGAATGAAAACATAAGAGTAAGTTCTACCCTTACTGGCAAAAAAACAGTAGTTGCGTTAAGATGTTATTAAGATGTTATTGATGTTATTAAGATGTTATTAAGATGTTATTAACCTTTGCGTTAAGATGTCATTAACCACACACGTTACTTGTGGTGAACATGTGTAGTGTCAACGATTCGGAGACAGGGTTCATAGGAGGCACCTTCTTTATTAACCACAACTTCCACGGTCTCGTCCACAAACTCTCCACGGTAGCTCAGCCTAGCCTGTGCACAACACTGGCCGTCTAAGACTGACGGCGCTGACTCAGATAGCCAACCGCTCTCCTTCGTAGCGCAACGTCCAGCGGAGACGTTCAGCGACGACAAGACGAGTCCACTCCCAGAACCGGCAGCCTCGAGCTCCCCGCTCTCGGCTCCTTTTATGCTCCCAGCGCGGCCCAGGCTCCGCCCTGACCGCGCCTCCCTTCTCGAACCCGCTAGCAGGTTCCAGGGGCCTCCAGATGGGGTCCTCCGTGACCCTTGACCTAGTTTCTCCGCTCTGCCCACACACACCGTGCACGCTCTCACCGGCGTGTGCGCTGTCTGTTCGCCACAGTTTCTGCCGCTGTCCACCAGCCGGCGCTAGTACACTACATATGCAAACTAACATTGCTCCGATAATGCAAAAGCACGTTTTCTTTCTTCGTACTTTGATGCTGGCCACATTTTTTTATTTTTCGTACTTTGATGCTGGCCAAAAAAGATGTTTTATTTTTCGTACTTTTGTGCTACCCCAAAACTGTTTTATTTTTCGTCCTTCGATGCTGCCCAAAAAAAAAATCCGTTCTATTTTTCGTACTTTGATGCCAGCCAAAAAATTATTTAAATTTTTCGAACTTTGACGCTGGCCCAAAAAATATATTTTATTCTTCGTACTGTGATATTGGCCAAAAATTACGTTTACATTTTTCGTACTTTGATGCTCGTCCCAACAAATATTTTTTTTATTTTTTCGTACTTTGATGCTGGCCAAAAATTACAAGGCCTCTCGTGATACTGCGGCGGAAGCCGCTCGACTGGCCATGGGGATCGGCAAAAGCGCGGCTCCGGAGCGCCGTGCCAATGGCTCTTTGAGTTCTCCTCCATCACGTGGCCTCACTGTGGGCCACCACCCTCTCGTGATCACCCACAATGCACTGCGGCTACTGAAATAGGGTCACGTCTCAGAGTACGTGGGAAAGGGAGGTTGGGTTCCGGGTACCCCCCCCCACCCCCCTCCCCTCCTCCGCGTATCGCGAATTCGCGTGAGTTGGGGATGATCGCCCATACGAGTGTAAATATACACAATGTATATACACATTACTAAATACTACTATATATTATTATATACTGCTATATACTGCTATACACTACTATATACTACTATACATTACTATATTACTACTATATTACGATACACCACTATACACTTACTACTTTACTACTATATACTACGATATACTGCTATATTAGTATATACTAAGAAAACACTACACTATACACTACTCTCTACTACTATACACTACACTATACACAACTATACACTACACTATACACTATTATACACTACTATACACTACACTATACACTACTATCTACTGCTATACACTACACTATACACTACTATACACTACATTATACACTACTATACACTACTATACACTGCACTATACACTACTATACACTACACTATACACGTCTATACACTACTATACACTACACTATACACTACACTATACACTACTATACCCTACACTATTCACTACTATACACTACACTATACGCTACTATCTACTACTATACACTATACTATACACTACTATAAACTACTATACAATAGACTATACACTACACTATACACTACTATACACTACACTATACACTACACTATACACTACTATACACTACACTATACACTACTATACACTACACTACACTATACACTACACTATACACTACTATACACTACACTATACACTACTATCTACTACTATACACTACACTATACACTACTATACACTACAATACACTACACTATACACTACTATACACTACACTATACACTACACTATACACTAAACTATACACTACTATACTACACTATACACTACACTATACACTACTATACACTACTATACACTACACTATACACTACACTATACACTACTATACACTACACTATACACTACTATACACTACACTATACACTACTATACACTACACTACACACTACTATCTACTACTATACACTACACTATACACTACACCATACATTACTATACACTATACACTACACTATACACCACACTATACACTACTATACACTACACTATACACTACACTATACACTACTATATTACTATGAAAGTATAATAAATACAATGTAAATGGATATGAAGGTACATTCCTGTGTAATAAAGTACAATATTGCACGGTAAATGATTCACTAATCGTCGAAAGCATACGGGTGAGATTTCTCTATTTGTGTTTCTCCCTTGTGATGGGACTTTGTAGGATGAACGTTGAGATTTATAAGGGGCACGGGGTGACCAATGAGGTCTAGGATTGGTCTGTAATAAGGTAGGACACTGATAAGGGGTTGACAGGTGTGTAGTGGTGAGTGTACTCATGGTACGTGTAGTAGTGATGAGTGTACTAGTGGTGAGTGTACCAGTGGTGAATGTACTAGTGGTGAGTGTACCAGTGGTTAGTGTAGTGGTGGTGAGTGTACTAGTGGTGAGTGTACTCGTGGTGAGTGTACAAGTGGTGAGTGTACTAGTGGTGAGTGTAGTGGTGGTGAGTGTACTAGTGGTGAGTGTACTCGTGGTGAGTGTACAAGTGGTGAGTGTACCAGTGGTGGGTGTTGTAGTGGTGAGTGTAGTGATCGTGAGTGTACTAATGGTGAGTGTACTTGTGGTGAGTGTACCAGTGGTGAGTGTACCAGTGGTGAGTCTACTAGTGGTGAGTCTACTAGTGGTGAGTGTACCAGTGGTGAGTGTACTAGTGGTGAGTGCACCAGTGGTGAGTGTTGTAGTGGTGAGTGTAGTGGTGGTGAGTGTACTAGTGGTGAGCATACTCGTGGTGAGTGTACTCGTGGTGAGTGTACAAGTGGTGAGTGTACTAGTGGTGAGTGTAGTGGTGGTGAGTGTACTAGTGGTGAGTGTACTCGTGGTGAGTGTACAAGTGGTGAGTGTACCAGTGGTGGGTGTTGTAGTGGTGAGTGTAGTGATCGTGAGTGTACTAGTGGTGAGTGTACTTGTGGTGAGTGTACCAGTGGTAAGTGTACCAGTGGTGAGTCTACTAGTGGTGAGTCTACTAGTGGTGAGTGTACCAGTGGTGAGTGTACTCGTGGTGAGTGTACTAGTGGTGAGTGCACCAGTGGTGAGTGTTGTAGTGGTGAGTGTAGTGGTGGTGAGTGTACTAGTGGTGAGCGTACTCGTGGTGAGTGTACCAGTGGTGAGTGTACCAGTGGTGAGTGTAGTGATGAGTGTACTAGTGGTGAGTGTAGTGGTGAGTGTACTCGTGGTGAGTGTACCAGTGGTGAGTGTACCAGTGGTGAGTGTAGTGATGAGTGTACTAGTGGTGAGTGTAGTAGTGGTGATTGTAGTGGTGGTGAGTGTACTAGTGGTGAGTGTACTCGTGGTGAGTGTACTAGTGGTGAGTGTACCAGTGGTGAGTGTACCAGTGGTGAGTGTAGTGGTGGTGAGTGTACTAGTGATGAGTGTACTAGTGGTGAGTGTACCAGTGGTGAGTGTAGTGATGAGTGTACTAGTGGTGAGTGTACTAGTGGTCAGTGCACCAGTGGTGAGTGTTGTAGTGGTGAGTGTAGTGGTGGTGAGTGTACTAGTGGTGAGTGTACCAGTGGTGAGTGTACCAGTGGTGAGTGTAGTGATGAGTGTACTAGTGGTGAGTGTAGTGATGAGTGTACTAGTGGTGAGTGTAATAGTGATGAGTGTAGTGATGAGTGTACTAGTGGTGAGTGTAGTAGTGGTGTGTACTAGTGGTGAGTGTACTAGTGGTGAGTGTACTGGTGATTGTCTATTTGTTTGTGTTTCTCCCTTGTGATGGGACTTTGTAGATGAACGTTGAGATTTTTCAGGGCACGGGGTGAACAATAAATTCTGAATTTGTCTGTAACAAGGTAGGGCACTGATAAGGGATGTCAGGCTGAGTTCATGTCGTGCTGCTGTTCTTCCCTCGAAGGAGGGCAGACCACACGTGGGTTTAATACGCGATCTCTGTGGGTCTCTCTGGGTCTCCATGCGTCTCTTACTATCTCTATCGGTCTCTATGGGGACCTTTGTCTGCCTAGTGCCACGTGTTCACACACCCGCACCAGGTACTTCACTGAAAGCTGAGCACACACGCACGCACAGACACACTCCACTGATAAGGGGTTGACAGGTATGCTATACACTACACTATACACTACACTATACACTACACTATACACTACACACTATACACTACACTATACACTACACTACACACTACACTATACACTACACTATACACTACTACACTATACACTACACTATACACTACACTATACACGACACTATACACTACACTACACACTATACACTACACTACACACTGTACACTACACTACACACTATACACTACACTATACACTACTACACTACACGATACACTACACTATACACTACACTGTACACTGCACTACACAATACACTACACTTTACACTACACTATACACTACACTATACACGAAACTATACAGTACACTATACACTACACTATTCACTACACTATACACTACACTATACACTACACTATAGACTACACTATACACTACACTATACACTGAACTATACACTACACTATACACTACACTATACAATACTACACTACACTATACACTACTATACACTACACTATACACTACACTATACACTACACTATACAATACTACACTACACTATACACTACACTATACACTACACTATATACCACACTATACACTACACTATACAATACTACACTACACTATACACTACACTATACACTACACTATACACTACACCGTACCATACCAGACAAGTACAGCATGACATGCCCAGATTTCTTTTCGAAGCTGAATCACCGAAAACACAAATTACGCACGGGGCAAGGCAAGTAAGACCTCTCTTTGTTTGACAAACACCCAATGGAGTTATTCACAATTGTGTGTAAACAAAAACAAAACCGCGAACGCACCCACTGCGTTAAGATTTTCCGTGTGGTGGCCACGGGCCTTGCGCAACACCCCGGCCCTCGACCCGGCATCATTTCGAGCAAACACCGCGGCGGTGAACGCCCGACTTAATCCTGTGCCGGAGGTCCTCCAGGACGGATCGGGGTGGGGGAGGGTTCATTCCGACACGTTGGAGCTGCGCTCCGTTGGCCGATGTGAGGCTAGGCAATCCCCTTGGGCGCAACGTGGCCATCGATGAGGCGCTCCCGTTGAGATTCCTTTACGGGGATTTATTTTTTTGTAAATTACCTGTGGGCGCGTGCCGCGGAATGCTCCTCGAACTATTCAGGGGACAACGGTGGGCATTCGTACTCGTTGGTTCTGTCGGTAAAGTCACGTATGTAGACGTGACCGAAAGAAACAAAGAGTATGGATTCCTGCAGTCACGAAAGATTCAAATCCAAATGGGAAATCACGTCTGGGGGGTCCCGGAGGACGTACCTGTCACAACTCCCATGGTGAACGGGAAATCACATCTGGGGGGTCCTGGAGGACGTACCTGTCGCAACTCCCAAGGTGAATGGGGAATCACGTCTGGGGCCCCCGGATGACGTACCTGTTACAACTCCCAAGGTGAATGGGAAATCACGTCTGGGGCGTCCTGGATGACGTACCTGTCACAACTCCCAAGGTGAACGGGAAATCACGTCTGGGGGTCCTGGAGGACGTACCTGTCACAACTCCCAAGGTGAACGGGAAATCACGTTCTGGGCGTCCTGGATGACGTACCTGTCACAACTCCCAAGGTGAACGGGAAATCACGTCTGGGGGTCCTGGAGGACGTACCTGTCACAACTCCCAAGGTGAACGGGAAATCACGTTCTGGGCGTCCTGGATGACGTACCTGTCACAACTCCCAAGGTGAACGGGAAATCAAGTCTGGGGGTCCTGGAGGACGTACCTGTCACAACTCCCAAGGTGAACGAGAAATCACGTCTGGGGGTCCTGGAGGACGTACCTGTCACAACTCCCAAGGTGAACGGGAAATCACGTCTGGGGGTCCTGGAGGACGTACCTGTCACAACTCCCAAGGTGAACGGGAAATCACGTCTTTGGGTCCCAGAAGGTACCTGTCTCAACTCCCAAGGTGAACGGAAAATCACGTCTGGGGGTTCCTGGATGACGTACCTGTCACAACTCCCATGGTGAACGGGAAATAATGTCTGGGGGGTCTTGGATGACGTACCTGTCACGACTCCCAAGGTGAACGGGAAATCACATCTGGGGG
This sequence comes from Petromyzon marinus, assembly GCF_048934315.1. NCBI lineage: Eukaryota > Metazoa > Chordata > Hyperoartia > Petromyzontiformes > Petromyzontidae > Petromyzon > Petromyzon marinus. The sequence goes on along the minus strand of NC_133731.1, from coordinate 4,610,695 downwards.
GTCCTGGAGGACGCACCTGTCACAACTCCCATGGTGAAAGGGAAATCACGTCTGGGGGTCCTGGATGACGTACCTGTTGCAACTCCCAAGGTGAACGGGAAATCATGTCTGGGGGTCCTGGATGACGTACCTGTCACAACTCCCATGGTGAATGGGAAGTCACGTCTGGGGGTCCTGGATGACGTACCTGTCACAACTCCCAAGGTGAATGGGAAATCATGTCTGGGGCCCCCAGATGGCGTACCTGTCAGAACTCCCAAGGTGAACGGGAAATCACGTCTGGGGGTTATGGAGGACGTACCTGTGGGAACTCTGACTCTTTGGCCATGCAGCTTTGCCCGGACCTGCCCACCATCATGAAGGTCCTTCATGATAGTGTCCTTCATGGTAGTGTCCTTCATGGTGGTGTCCTTCATGGTGGTGTCCTTCATGATAGTGTCCTTCATGAAAGTGTCCTTCATGATAGTGTCCTTCATGGTGGTGTCCTTCATGGTAGTGTCCTTCATGAAAGTGTCCTTCATGGTGGTGTCCTTCATGATAGTGTCCTTCATGATGGTGTCCTTCATGATAGTGTCCTTCATGGTGGTGTCCTTCATGGTGGTGTCCTTCATGATAGTGTCCTTCATGGTAGTATCCTTCATGGTGGTGTCATTCATGGTGGTGTCCTTCATGATAGTGTCCTTCATGATAGTGTCCTTCATGGTGGTGTCCTTCATGATAGTGTCCTTCATGATAGTGTCCTTCATGATAGTGTCCTTCATGATGGTGTCCTTCATGGTGGTGTCATTCATGATAGTGTCCTTCATGATAGTCACATTCATGATAGTGTCCTTCATGATGGTGTCCTTCATGATAGTGTCCTTCATGATGGTGTCCTTCATGATAGTGTCCTTCATGGTGGTGTCCTTCATGATGGTGTCCTTCATGATGATGTCCTTCATGATGGTGTCCTTCATGATGGTGTCCTTCATGGTAGTGTCCTTCATGATGGTGTCCTTCATGATAGTGTCCTTCATGATGGTGTCCTTCATGATGGCGTCCTTCATGGTGGTGTCCTTCATGGTAGTGTCCTTCATGATGGTGTCCTTCATGATAGTGTCCTTCATGATGGTGTCCTTCATGGTGGTGTCCTTTATGATGGTGTCCTTCATAATGGTGTCCTTCATGGTAGTGTCCTTCATGGTGGTGTCCTTCATGATAGTGTCCTTCATGGTGGAGTCCTTCATGGTGGTGTCCTTCATGATAGTGTCCTTCATGATAGTGTCCTTCATGATAGTGTCCTTCATGATAGTGTCCTTCATGGTGGAGTCTTTCATGGTGGTGTCCTGCATGATAGTGTCCTTCATGATAGTGTCCTTCACGATAGTGTCCTTCATGATAGTGTCCTTCATGGTGGTGTCCTTCATGATATTGTCCTTCATGATAGTGTCCTTCATGGTGGTGTCCTTCATGATAGTGTCCTTCATGATAGTGTCCTTCATGATGGTGTCCTTCATGATGGTGTCCTTCATGGTGGTGTCCTTCATGATAGTGTCCTTCATGGTGGTATCCTTCATGATAGTGTCCTTCATGGTGGTGTCCTTCATGGTGGTGTCCTTCATGATAGTGTCCTTCATTGTGGTGTCCTTCATGATAGTGTCCTTCATGATAGTGTCCTTCATAGTGGTGTCTTTCATGGTGGTGTCCTTCATGATGGTGTCCTTCATGATAGTGTCCTTCATGATGGTGTCCTTCATGGTGGTGTCCTTCATGATGGTGTCCTTCATGGTGGTGTCCTTCATGGTGGTGTCCTTCATGATAGTGTCCTTCATGATAGTGTCCTTCATGGTGGTGTCCTTCATGGTGGTGTCGTTCATGATGGTGTCCTTCATGGTAGTGTCCTTCATGGTGGTGTCCTTCATGATAGTGTCCTTCATGGTGGTGTCCTTCATTATAGTGTCCTTCATGATAGTGTCCTTCATAGTGGTGTCCTTCATGATAGTGTCCTTCATGATAGTGTCCTTCATGATAGTGTCCTTCATGGTGGTGTCCTTCATGATAGTGTCCTTCATGGTGGTGTCCTTCATGATAGTGTCCTTCATAATAGTGTCCTTCATGATAGTGTCCTTCATGATAGCGTCCTTCATGGTGGTGTCCTTCATGATAGTGTCCTTCATGATAGTGTCCTTCATGATAGTGTCCTTCATGATAGTGTCCTTCATGGTGGTGTCCTTCATGATAGTGTCCTTCATGGTGGTGTCCTTCATGATAGTGTCCTTCATGATAGTGTCCTTCATGATGGTGTCCTTCATGATAGTGTCCTTCATGGTGGTGTCCTTCATGATGGTGTCCTTCATGATGGTGTCCTTCATGATAGTGTCCTTCATGATAGTGTCCTTCATGATAGTGTCCTTCATGATAGTGTCCTTCATGATGGTGTCCTTCATGATAGTGTCCTTCATGATGGTGTCCTTCATGGTGGTGTCCTTCATGATAGTGTCCTTCATGGTGGTGTCCTTCATGATGGTGTCCTTCATGATAATGTCCTTCATGATTGTGTCCTTCATGGTGGTGTCCTTCATGATAGTGTCCTTCATGGTGGTGTTCTTCATGATAGTGTCCTTCATGATAGTGTCCTTCATAGTGGTGTCCTTCATGGTGGTGTCCTTCATGATGGTGTCCTTCATGATAGTGTCCTTCATGGTGGTGTCTTTCATGGTGGTGTCCTTCATGATAGTGTCCTTCATGATAGTGTCCTTCATCATAGTGTCCTTCATGGTAGTGTTTTTCATGATAATGTCCTTCATGATGGTGTCCTTCATGGTGGTGTCCTTCATGGTGGTGTCATTCATGATAGTGTCCTTCATGATAGTGTCCTTCATGGTGCTGTCCTTCATGGTGGTGTCCTTCATGGTGGTGTCCTTCATGCTAGTGTCCTTCATGATAGTGTCCTTCATGGTGGTGTCCTACATGATAGTGTCCTTCATGATAATGTCCTTCATGATTGTGTCCTTCATGGTGGTGTCCTTCATGATAGTGTCCTTCATGGTGGTGTTCTTCATGATAGTGTCCTTCATGATAGTGTCCTTCATAGTGGTGTCCTTCATGGTGGTGTCCTTCATGATGGTGTCCTTCATGATAGTGTCCTTCATGGTGGTGTCTTTCATGGTGGTGTCCTTCATGATAGTGTCCTTCATGATAGTGTCCTTCATCATAGTGTCCTTCATGGTAGTGTTTTTCATGATAATGTCCTTCATGATGGTGTCCTTCATGGTGGTGTCCTTCATGGTGGTGTCATTCATGATAGTGTCCTTCATGATAGTGTCCTTCATGGTGGTGTCCTTCATGGTGGTGTCCTTCATGGTGGTGTCCTTCATGCTAGTGTCCTTCATGATAGTGTCCTTCATGGTGGTGTCCTTCATGATAGTGTCCTTCATGATGGTGTCCTTCATGGTGCTGTCCTTCATGAAAGTGTCCTTCATGGTGGTGTCCTTCATGATAGTGTCCTTCATGATGGTGTCCTTCATGATGGTGTCCTTCATGATAGTGTCCTTCATGGTGGTGTCCTTCATGATAGTGTCCTTCATGATAGTGTCCTTCATGATAGTGTCCTTCATGATGGTGTCCTTCATGGTGGTGTCCTTCATGGTGGTGTCCTTCATGATGGTGTCCTTCATGGTCGTGTCCTTTATGGTGGTGTCCTTCATGATAGTGTCCTTCATGGTGGTTTCCTTCATGATAGTTTCCTTCATGGTGGTGTCCTTCATGGTGGTGTCCTTCATGATGGTTTCCTTCATGATAGTGTCCTTCATGGTGGTGTCCTTCATGATAGTGTCCTTCATGATAGTGTCCTTCATGATAGTGTCCTTCATGATGGTGTCCTTCATTATAGTGTCCTTCATGGTGGTGTCCTTCATGATAGTGTCCTTCATGATAGTGTCCGTCATGATGGTGTCCTTCATGATAGTGTCCTTCATGATGGTGTCCTTCATGGTAGTGTCCTTCATGGTGGTGTCCTTCATGATAGTGTCCTTCATGATAGTGTCCTTCATGATGGTGTCCTTCATGATAGTGTCCTTCATGGTGGTGTCCTTCATGGTGGTGTCCTTCATGGTGGAGTCCTTCATGGTGGTGTCCTTCATGACAGTGTCCTTCATGATAGTGTCCTTCATGAAAGTGTCCTTCATAGTGGTGTCCTTCATGATAATGTCCTTCATGGTGGTGTCCTTCATGGTGGTGTCCTTCATGATAGTGTCCTTCATGATAGTATCCTTCATGGTGGTGTCCTTCATGATAGTGCCCTTCATGATAGTGTCCTTCATGATAGCGTCCTTCACAACAGCGTCCTTCACGATTGTGAAGGACGCTGTTGTGAAGGACAACATCTCACGAGGCCCCCGGCTTCATAATCACATTCCGCGCGCCATGTGACAAGGGCCGTTGCCCAAAACGTCTGCCCTCACCACGTGTTTCCTTTTTTCGAGGTCACGTGCACAGTTTGTCGCGGCGTCGAGGAATGCGTCGATCCGATTGACTGCGCACGTGATCAACGGCCAACGTAGCAGCACACACAACTTGCCAAATCAATGAAGTTTAACGCAGAGCAGTCCGTAGGCTTTCGCGATTAATGCTATCCATAATAGAGGGCACGACGTAAATTATAAACGCGTCGGTTTTGGTTTTAGTTTGCTCAGGTGTTGCTCTTCCTCGAGATTCGATGACTTGGCAATGATTGCTGTGGTCTCACGTTGCAAGGTACCGCTTGGGTCTCGTCGAATTTTGAAGACCCTCCATTTGATTTGACATCAAAACCTTACTTGCACGGCGTAAATTGTGCGAACAGTGCAACGCAATAGTGCTTTGGCAGGACTGAATGAAAGCGACTGGCACAATAGGAATGATGCATTTAAAATTACGTAACGTAATACACTAAAGGTGTAATTTAAAAAAATCATAGCGAACACACAATAAAGAGCATCCTAATTGAAAGCCATTCTTAACCAGCATCGTCAGGCTGCCGCTGGTTGTTGTAAATGGCAGCGAAACGTCGTACTCCAATGGAAAATGTCGTAGTGGGTTTCCTCTCCAACGCACAGACCGCCGTTTGCTGAGCGCGCAACGAATTGGTCACGTGTTTTTCACGTGACGAACTTTTACTCATTGGCCGTGTCGGGCGGTGGCGGGTTTAAGGACACATTTATATTTACGTGATCCAACAACAACAACAACCTTGCATTGGGGATCGTCTGATTAGGTTGAAGCGAATTTGCCCGTTCACAGAGCGTCCCTCCGCGCGTTCCATCGTTAAACATTTAATGCCCTCCGAAACAAAAGAAATAAATCCATGAGTTTGGTGATGACCCCCATCTCTCCTGAGAGACATGATCATTAACTCACGGTTCACCAGCTCGGGACACTCATTGACACGTGGATGATGATCATTGTGGTGGTGGTGGCAGTGATGATGATGATGGTGGTGGCAGTGATGATGATGATGATGATTGTGGTGGTGGCAGTGATGATGATGATGGTGGTGGCAGTGATGATGATGATGGTGGTGGTGGGGTCTTCGGTCAGCAATGATTTACCGGGTTCGGATATAAATTTAGAACTTTTCTTTAGGGTATAAAAAGGCGTTTAAAGTCACCACCGAATCGCGTTTCACGTATTCTTAGCTCACCAGCATAGCGCTAGTCTTGCAGTGGGTTCTTAACCTTTAACTACAACCTTGGTTCCCTTCATAGAAAGCAAGTACAATGTTAAATTTTGATTTAAAGCTTTCGTGACTGCAGTAATTCATATTCTTAGCTCTTTCGGTAAAGTCACGTTGAAGGGAAACAATAAAATAATAAAATATATATAAAACAATGAAAAAAATTATCACGACGTTTCGACCATAACACAAACGGTCGTCATCAGGTGTGTCGGTTTGCATTAATTTATTTATTTTTAAACGGTGTGGCGCTGAAGTTTTTTTTTATAAATAAGTAAATACACCGTTTAAAATAAATAAATTAATGCAAACCGACACACCTGATGACGACCGTTTGTGTTATGGTCGAAAAGTCGTGAGAATTTTTTTATTGTTTTATATATTTTTTATTATTTTATTGTTTCCCTTCAACGTGACTTTACCGAAAGAGCTAAGAATAAGTACAATGTTACTAACTATATAGGGGATTTGATGAAACAAAGTTAGTTGTGTACTTACGTTGCCCCGTGGCTTAATTTATGTTGTCGATGTTTCCGACCTTCTAAAGAAAAATCTGATCACGTCTCCCACACCCCTACCCCAGAAAGGGCATCTCGTATTCCCCAGGGGGTGCGTTTACCCTAGGTGAAGGACCCGCTGGTGTCGTGTATAGAGTAGTGTATAGTGTAGTCTATAGCAGTGTATAGTAGTGTAGTGTATATTGTAGTGTATAGTGTAGTGTATAGTAGTGTATAGTGTAGTTTAAAGTAATGTATAGTAGTGTCTAGTGTAGTGTATAGTGTAGTCTATATTAGTGTATAGTAGTGTATAGTGTAGTGTATAGTGTAGTCTATAGTAGTGTATAGTGTAGTGTATAGTGTAGTCTATAGTAGTGTCTAGTGTAGTGTATAGTGTAGTCTATAGTAGTCTATAGTAGTGTATACTAGTGTATAGTGGAGTCTATAGGAGTCTATAGTAGTGTATAGTGGAGTGTATAGTGTAGTGTATAGTGTAGTCTATAGTAGTCTATTGTAGTGTATAGTGTAGTGTATAGTGTAGTCTATAGTAGTGTATAGTAGTGTCTAGTGTAGTGTATAGTGTAGTCTATAGTTGTGTATAGTAGTATATAGTGTAGTGTATAGTAGTGTATAGTGTAGTGTATAGTAGTAGATAGTAGTGTATAGTGTAGTCTATAGTAGTGTATAGTAGTGTATAGTGTAGTGTATAGTGTAGTCTATAGTAGTGTATAGTAGTGTCTAGTGTAGTGTATAGTGTAGTGTTTAGTAGTGTATAGTAGTGTATAGTGTAGTCTATAGTACCGTATAGTAGTAGATAGTAGTGTATAGTGTAGTCTATAATAGTGTATAGTGTAGTGTATAGTGTAGTGTATAGTGTAGTCTATAATAGTGTATAGTGTAGTGTATAGTGTAGTGTTTAGTAGTGTATAGTAGTGTATAGTGTAGTGTATAGTAGTGTATCGTGTAGTGTATAGTTGTAGATAGTAGTGTATAGTGTAGTGTATAGTAGTGTATAGTGTAGTGTATAGTAGTATATAGTGTAGTGTATAGTGTAGTCTATAGTGTAGTGTATAGTGTAGTGTATAGTGGTGCCGTGGTTCTTAACCTTTACTGCATTCTTGCACTCCTTTGATTCTCATTCGTTAATAAAAAAAGTACAATGTTAATAACTACATAGAGGATTTGTTGAAGCGAAGTAAGTTGTGCACTTACGTGGCCCCGTGCTTAGTTTGTGTTTCGATGATTTACCTTCTAAAAAAAAATGATAATCTGGCCACGTCTCGCACTCACCACCCGCCAGGAGGTCACCGCGTTAGGAGCAGCAGGACTGCATGAATCATCATCGCCACGATGTTCCCTTCTCGTGTGTTGGTCGGGGGACATCGCTTCGTCCTGCGCACGTGTCGTGAAAGACGGCGCGTTCTGGACGGGCACGTGTCGCACACGACTGGAGGGCTTTTGTTCGTTCATTCTTTTAACACATGTTATTTTGTTCAAATGGGTACAAACGGGCGTTACGAACAATACCAGCATCAGACGCTCTGCAGAAACAGCGGGGGAGTGCTTAGAATGTTCAACAAACGCACAAAGACAAAGATCCCCCGTATAGCCTTAACAGACTTACGGGGCAAGTGCTGTTGGCGGATAACACCGATGAAATCCAGCACCTTCGGAGGCCAGCAACCACGCCCAGCCGCCTTTGTCTCCCCCAGTGTCGATGTTTTTACGCACTGGGTACTCGTTGGAGGCTGAGTCGACCTAGGGGTGGCCCAGGGCCGGCTCAGATAATCGTCACTGACGTCGGCCGTGAGCGGGGAATCGAAGTCGGCTCACGGGGTTCGTGGTGTGGCGTAGCGCTAACCGCTGCACCACCGCTCCCCACGTGCACACACTCACAACCCCCCACCTGTCACTGACCACTGAAGGGGAGTTGTACAGAATTCGGTAGGGGCAATACAACAGGAATTTGCTTTAAGATGTTCAAACAGCACATAGGTGTCCTTTGCGAGGAATCTAAGTCCGCTATTTGGTACACAGAGACAGCAGCGGGTGTACGGCGGACGATAAACACACACACACACATTCTTACTTGATGGTGAAACATTTGAGTAGGGTGTATACCTTCGCCGGCAATAAAACAAGAGTTGTGTTAAGATTCGAAGCTTTCGTGGACTGCAGGAATCCACGCTCTTTGTTAATCACTCACGACGTTTCGGGCGCATGTGTGTTGCGCCCGAAACGTCGTGATTTATTTTATTTTATACCCTACGTGCCTTTACCGAAAGACACCGTTTTGCGAGGAATAAATTCACCGCATTTAGCCACGCGCACGTTACCTGCGGTGAACACGCAAACACGCCATGGCTCTGATAAATACGCGTATTGTATTCTAAAGTGATTGGCCTGCAATCTGTTTCCATGAGTTTCAAAGGCAATGCGTGACATACATCACCGGAGTGTGTTTGCGTGTTCATCACAAGTCATCCGTGCGCGGTTAAAGCAGTAACTTGCCTATTTTGGCGTTTGAACATCTTAACACAACACGTCTTTCATCGCCAGGAAGCCGGCTAAATCGGCGACTCTTATTCTTCGTATTTTAACATTGGCAAAAAAAAAATGCTCATCACCAAATACAGACGACTTGCAGTAACCGCGCGCGCGGCACTTTGCCGTGAACGTGCATTGTTTGAACGCCTCCCTTAACGCGCCACGCGTTTTCATTGCCGGCAAAATTGTGCGAAATCACCCGCTCTCGTATTATTTCTCTCTTCCTTCTAACCGCTGATTCTGTGCCAAACAAACCAAATAAAAAAAGGCCCCCCCCCCCACGTCCGCCCACCGCCGGTGTCCCCCCCCCCCCCCCTCTCTCTCTCTCTCAACAAACGAACAACTCCAGCTCGAATCTCGATTTGAAGTTTGAAGCTTTCTACGTGACTTTTTAGCGAAGAGTGTAACTCCGGCTTGGCAATGATTGTCCAGCGAGACTCTTGCCAAGCGATCCATGTAAGGAGCTGGGTCGACAGCTTACTGGATCGGCTAATCCATCTCTCACCCATTAACTTGGATCATTAACGAGCATTGCTTCTCTCTGTCTTAGGGTGGCCCGGTGTTGGTTGCGAGGGGCGGAGGTCAGACGCTGTGGTGATGGATTCAAGATAAGCCACATCGTTCTTGCTTCGTTGTCCAATGATTTACATTGGACCGTCGCTTAGGAAGAGGGGGCGGGGGGCGGGCGGGTAGGCAAATTGCGTCAAAGCGACCTCCAATCTCTCTCTCTATCTATCTGTGTCTCTCTCTCGCTTTTTTTTTTACGATCAGAGGAATCAAGAAGATGCTCGGTGTAGTCGGCACTTTGCTTCGTTCATCATTTCGGGGTTTTTTTTCCAATGCTTTGCTTTATGTAAACCACTCCCCCCTCCCCCCCCCTTTCTAAATTAAATATTTCACAATAGACTTCACGATCTGCTCTCCTTACCCCTTCCCTCCCTCTCTACCCCCCCCCCTCTCTCTCTACCCCCCCCCCCACACACACATCTGCGTTATGACGTCACGCCCCGACACCTTCCCTGCCTCCACAGCCACGTCAATATTCTCATATCGCACTCAGTTTCACACCGAGTAGGCCACCACTATTACACTATGTAACACGATTTTTGTTCCTGGGTATAGTAAGTGTTATTTTTAAATTGCTTATGCCTCAAAAGTAGTAGAAAATGGCTATTATTATTATTATTGTTCCCCACAGACTTTATTTTTGTGACCAGGACTTTAAGCGAAGGAACGACACAAATGCACAACGCGTTTTTCTCATTGACAAAGGGTACATTTCAAAATATCACCTAAGGCCCCACTGAGTTATAGAGCTATTTTTTTGTCAGAAGCCATCCTGCTGTCACAAATAATAGGCCAAGGTCGTAATTATAATATATAATTATAATATATAATTATAATATATAATTATAATATATAATTATAATATATATGGGGGGGGGGACACATCCCGCCCCCCAATATTTAAATATGCTCAAAATGTCCCCCCCCCCCAATATATTGCTATAAAATGTATTTCTGTTTATATGATTGTGATTATGGTTGTACTTTATTAATCCCTAATCTCTGCCATTACATACAGTGAAATAAGAAAAGGTAAAAAAATAGAAAACAGAGCAATGTAATACAATAACACTATTAGACATTATTGTAAAAAAAACAAAAGTCCATCTTACGTGTTAGTGAATTTTTTAAATATTTTGGGCAGGAAATGGCAGGAAATTAGTTTACAAATTTAATAGTAATAATAATACATTTTATTTGTGAGCGCTTTTCTGAATACTCAAAGACACTTTACATAAAATCATAAAAGCAGCAAAAACAACATCAAATGGTAAAAACACTATAAACACATCAAACTTAGCTAAACATTAAAAGCAAATTTCAAAAGGTGAGTTTTAGTCAATGATTTGAACGCTGGAAGGTCGGTGCAGATTTTTTTTCTGGGGGGGGGGGGGACGGGGGACCCCCAGACCCCCTGGAAGATTTGGTCCCCCCCAATGTTGACTCCATGTCTACGGCCTTGTGATAGGCCAACGAAGTGGCCCATCGAGTGGACATTGATAGCAGCAGCCAAATACTCCAAACGCGTGATGTTGGTTCTAAATGTGAAAGGGAAAACGCGGAGGACCCAGAGGAAAATCCACGCGACCACGACGAGAGAGAGACACGCAAACTCCAAATACATAGCAGGCGTCAGGATTTGGATCGAACCCACGCGTCTTGTACAGTGAGGGAAAAAAAGTATTTGATCCCCTGCTGATTTTATACGTTTGCCCACCGACAAAGAAATGATCAGTCTATAATTTTAATGGTAGGTTTATTTGAACAGTGAGAGACAGAATAACAACAAAAAAATCCGGAAAAAACGCATGTCAAAAAATTGTTATAAATTGATTTGCATTTTAATGAGGGAAATAAGTATTTGACCCCTCTGCAAAACATGACTTAGTACTTGGTGGCAAAACCCTTGTTGGCAATCACAGAGGTCAAACTTTCTTGTAGTTGGCCACCAGGTTTGCACACATCTCAGGAGGGATTTTGTCCCACTCCTCTTTGCAGATCTTCTCCAAGTCATTAAGTTGTCGAGGCTGACGTTTGGCAACTCGAACCTTCAGCTCCCTCCACAGATTTTCTATGGGATTAAGGTCTGGAGACTGGCTAGGCCACTCTAGGACCTTAATGTGCTTCGTCTTGAGCCACTCCTTTATTGCCTTGGCCGTGTGTTTTGGGTCATTGTCATGCTGGAATACCCATCCACGACCCATTTTTAATGCTCTGGCTGAGGGAAGGAGGTTCTCACCCAAGATTTTGACGGTACATGGCCCCGTCCATCGTCCCTTTGATGCGGTGAAGTTGTCCTGTCCCCTTAGCAGAAAAACACCCCCAAAGTATAATGTTTCTACCTCCATGTTTGACGGTGGGGATGGTGTTCTTTTGGTCATAGGCAGCATTCCTCCTCCTCCTCCAAACAAGGCGAGTTGAGTTGATGCCAAAGAGCTCCATTTTGGTCTCATCTGACCACAACACTTTCACCCAGTTGTCCTCTGAATCATTCAGATGTTCATTGGCAAACTTCCAACGGGCATGTATATGTGCTTTCTTGAGCAGGGGGACCTTGCGGGCGCTGCAGGATTTCAGTCCTTCACGGTGTAGTGTGTTACCAATTGTTTTATTGGTGACTATGGTCCCAGCTGCCTTGAGATCATTGACAAGATCCTCCCGTGTAGTTCTGGGCTCATTCCTCACCGTTCTCATGATCATTGCAACTCCACGAGGTGAGATCTTGCATGGAGCCCCAGGCCGAGGGAGATTGACAGTTCTTTTGTGTTTCTTCCATTTGCGAATAGTCGCACCAACTGTTGTCACCTTCTCACCAAGCTGCTTGTAGACCATCCCAGCCTTGTGTACGTCTACAATCTTGTCCCTGACATCCTTAGAGAGCTCTTTGGTCTTGGCCATAGTGGAGAGTTTGGAATCTGATTGATTGATTGCTTCTGTGGACAGGTGTCTTTCATACAGGCAACAAGCTGAGATTAGGAGCACTCCCTTTAAGAGTGTGCTCCTAATCTCAGCTCGTTACCTGTATAAGACACCTGGGAGGCAGAAATGCAAATCAATTTATAAAAATTTTGACATGCGCTTTTCTGGATTTTCTTGTTGTTATTCTGTCTCTCACTGTTCAAATAAACCTACCATTAAAATTATAGACTGATAATTTATTTGTCAGTGGGCAAACGTACAAAATCAGCAGGGGATCAAATACTTTTTTCCCTCCCTGTATACCAGGCGAGGTAGTTATCATCTCCTAGCTACTGTGGCGTGCAAACACCCTCACCACCACCACACTGGAGTTCAAATTACTTGCCTCACCCACCCACTCACTCACCCGCTCGCTCACCTACTCAAATAAAGACAGAGATCCCCCATATAGCCTGCACGGACTATAGGGGCAAGTGCTGTTAGCGAGTAGCAGCGCCTATGAAGGTCACCACGGCACACGAGGGGGTGGTGGCCAGCACCACGCCCGGCCGCCTTTGTCTCCCCAGTGGCAATGTTTACTACACACCGCACCAGGTACACAGTCGAGGCTGAGTCGACCTACGGGGGAGGCCCAGGACCGGTTCAAACAATCGCCACTGTGGTGTCTGTCGGTGGCCGTGAGCGGGAATCGATCCCGGGTCGCCGCGTTCGCAGCGCGACAGGGGCGCTAACCGCGACACAACCACTCACCTGCTCACCTGCTCACCTGCTCACCTTCTCACCTGCTCACCTGCTCGCTCAGCTGCTCACCTGCTCACCTTCTCACCTGCTCGCTCACCTGCTCACCTTCTCACCTGCTCGCTCACCTGCTCACCTGCTCACCTGCTCACCTGCTCGCTCACCTGCTCACCTGCTCTCCTTCTCACCTGCTCACCTTCTCACCTGCTCGCTCACCTGCTCACCTGCTCACCTTCTCACCTGCTCACCTTCTCACCTGCTCACCTTCTCACCTGCTCGCTCACCTGCTCACCTGCTCACCCACCCACTCACCTGCTCACCTGCTCACCTGCTCACCCACCTGCTCACCTGCTCACTCACCTGCTCACCCACCTGCTCACCTGCTCACCCACTCACTTGCTCACTTGCTCACCTGCTCACCCACCTGCTCACCCACCCACTCACCTGCTCACTTGCTCACCTGCTCACCCACCTGCTCACCTGCTAACCTGCTCACCCACCTGCTCACCTGCTCACCCACCCACTCACCTGCTCACTTGCTCACCTGCTCACTCACCTGCTCACCCACCTGCTCACCTGCTCACCTGCTCACCCACCTGCTAACCTGCTCACCTGCTCACCCACCTGCTCACCTGCTCACCCACCTGCTCACATGCTCACCTGCTCACCCACCCGCTCACCTGCTCACCCACCTGCTCACCTGCTCACCCACCCACTCACCTGCTCACTCACCTGCTCACCCACCTGCTTACCTACTCACCCACCTGCTCACCTGCTCACCTGCTCACCCACCCACCCACCTGCTCACTTGCTCATCTGCTCACCCACCTGCTCACCTGCTCACCCACCTGCTCACCTGCTCACCCACCTGCTCACCTGCTCACCTGCTCACCCACCCGCTCACCTGCTCACCTGCTCACCCACCTGCTCACCTGCTCACCTGCTCACTCACCCGCTCACCTGCTCACCTGCTCACTCACCCGCTCACCTGCTCACCTGCTCACCCACCTGCTAACCTGCTCACCTGCTCACCCACCTGCTCACCTGCTCACCCACCCACTCACCACACCGCAGGTCACGACTTTGCCCCTATCTGCTTCTCCCCACGCGCGTGCCGCTCCACTCTGGAATTCCGTGGACACCCACCCCACCACTTCGTCTCCGCTCTTCGAGCTTTTGCGGAAACGATTGAACTTCAAACTGTACCACTCGCACCACACGCAGGCAGTGATAACTGACAAGACTTGCCAGCACTGCGCTCTAAATCAGCCACACTTCGAAGCAAAAAATAAATTAACCTTTTTTCTGAAAATCGTTTAAAGTTGTCCTTTTCAACTACGTTTTTTTCTTCAATATGCTCAGCCTGTTGTTACACCCTTGTCTGTTACACATATTGTTACACGTGATGTTCCTTGCTATTAAACAACATTTCATTAAATGCCGTGTGAGAAGGGGTGAACCCGATGTGAATTTAAACATCTCGATAAAAAAAAAAACCCTTGCCTCTCCCTCTCCACTCTCCCCCCTTGCCCCTCCCCTTGCCTCTCCCCCTCCACTCTCCCCCCTTGCCCCTCCCCCCTCCCTTGCCTCTCCCCCTCCACTCTCCCCCCTTGCCCCCCCTCCTTGCCTCTCTCTCCCCACTCTCCCCCTCCACTCCCCCCTTGCCTCTTCCCCCCCTCTCCCCCCCTCTCTCCCCCCTTGCCTCTCCCCCTCCACTCTCCCCTCCACTCTCCCCCCTCTCTCCCCCCTCCACTCTCCCCCCCCCCCCCCCCTTGCCGCTCCCCCTCCGTAGGCGCTTCCCGCGGCCCCCCGCGTGTCCCCATCCGGGGTCAACGCGCGCGATCCACCCGTGCGGAACTTGACCCCAACTCTGACCCCTACCCCCCCCCGTTTCCCCTTCCCCCTCAATCTCCAATTAGTGGCTTCATTCATGACTCAGCCCCACGTGCCACTCGCGTGCTCTCGCCTAGCTCGGCTCCTCTCGGATGGCGGGGGGGAGGGGCGCTACGGTGGCAAGGAGATGTTAACTACCTCGCCTGGTACACAGGAGGTCCGTGGGTTCAATCCCGACCCTGACATCTGCCTGCTGTATATTTGGAGTTTGGGTCTCTCATCATCATCACGGTGGCTAGGAGATGTTAACTACCTCGCCTGGTGTACAGGAGGTCCGTGGGTTCGATCCCGACCCTGACGCCTGCTGCTGTATATTTGGAGTTGGCGTCTCTCATCATCACGGTGGCTAGGAGATGTTAACTACCTCGCCTGGTGCACAGGAGGTCCGTGGGTTCAATCCCGACCCTGACACCTGCCTGCTGTATATTTGGAGTTTGCGTCTCTCATCATCATCACGGGTGGCTATGAGATGTTAACTACCTCGCCTGGTACACAGGAGGTCGTGGGTTCAATCCCGACCCTGACACCTGCCTGCTGTATATTTGGAGTTTGCGTCTCTCATCATCATCACGGTGGCTAGGAGATGTTAACTACCTCGCCTGGTATACAGGAGGTCGTGGGTTCAATCCCGACCCTGACACCTGCCTGCTGTATATTTGGAGTTTGCGTCTCTCATCATCATCACGGTGGCTAGGAGATGTTAACTACCCCGCTGGTACACAGGAGGTCCGTGGGTTCAATCCCGACCCTGACACCTGCCTGCTGTATATTTGGAGTTTGCGTCTCTCATTATCATCACGGTGGCTATGAGATGTTAACTACCTCGCCTGGTATACAGGAGGTCGTGGGTTCAATCCCGACCCTGACACCTGCCTGCTGTATATTTGGAGTTTGTTGTGTGTCTCTCTCATCATCATCATCATCACGGTGGCTGAGATGTTTACTACCTTGCCTGGGATGCAGCAGACAGACAGCAGGCAGTGACTCGGCGTGCTGTGTGAGTCTGGAGTCCACACGGACAGCAGACAGACAGCAGACAAACATCAGCAGCGAGCAGTTGTATACTCGAGAGTTATGGTGTCCCGGTATCGAAACGTCGGCCTTCGTTATGGTGGCGTCGAGGGATCGGTCGCCAGGGGGCGCTGCCGCACAGCGGAGAGCGGACCGGGCGCTCAGCTCAGGGCGAGGATGCGCGGGAGCGGTGGCGCAGTGGTTAGCGCACCGCGCGCCACGAATTACGCCATCACCCGAGTTCGATTCCTGTTCACGATCAGCAACCGGTGACGATTGTCTGAAGCGGTTTCCGGGCCTCCCCTAGGTCGGCCCAGCCTCAAATGTGTACCAGCTGCGGTGTGTAAACATCGCCGCTAGGGAGACAAAGGCGGTCGGGCGTGGTGCTGGAACACTCAGGAACCTCGTGTGCCACAGTGCCGGTCTTCAAAGGTGCTACTCGCTAACAGCACTTGCCCCTACAGTCTGTTGAGGCTATACGGGGGATCTTTGTATTGGTGATGGTGGGAGTGTGTGTGTGTGTGATGGTGGGAGAGTGTGTGTGTGATGGTGGGAGAGTGAGTGTGTGTGTGTGATGGTGGGAGAGTGTGTCTGTGATGGTGGGAGAGTGAGTGTGTGTGATGGTTGGAGAACGAATGTGTGATGGTGGGAGAGTGAGTGTGTGTGATGGTGGGAGGGTGAGTGTGTGTGTGATGGTGGGGGAGTGAGTGTGTGTGATGGTGGGAGAGTGATTGTGTGTGATGGTGGAAGGGTGAGTGTGTGTGTGATGGTGGGAGAGTGAGTGTGTGTGTGTGATGGTGGGAGAGTGAGTGGGTGACTTAGTGGGTGAGTGAGTGGGGAGTGAATGGGTGGCAGGGTGAGTGAGTGAATGAGTAAGTGGGTGGGTGTGTGAGTAGCAGGGTGAGTGAGTGGGTGGATGAGTGAGTGGGTGGGTGCTGGGTGGGTGGGTGACTGGGTGGTGGGTGAATGAGTGGGGGAATGAGTGAGTGGATGGGCGAGTGAGTGAGTGAGTGGTGAGTGAGTGGGTGAGTGGGTGGTAGGGTGAGTGAGTGAGTGGGGTGACTGGGTGGGTGAATGAGTGGGGGAATGAGTGAGTGGGTGGGTGGGTGAGTGGGTGAGTGAGTGGGTGAGTGAGTGGGTGAGTGAGTGGGTGGATGAGTGGGTGGCAGGGGTGAGTGAGTGAGTGTTCCCAAGGCACAGTGCCAACTGTGGCCTATTGAATTCTACGGCTAGGTGAGTGGATGAGTGAGTGAGTGGATGAGTGGGTGGGTGAATGAGTGAGTGGGTGAATCAGTGAGTGCGTGAGTGGGTGGCAGGGAGATTGGATGAGTGTGTGAGTGAGTAGTCCCCTAGGCACAGTGCCTACTCTGCCCTGTTGGATAATAGGGCCCTGGTGAGTGGATGAGTAAGTGCGTGGATGAGTGGGTGGGTGAATGAGTGAGTGAATGAGTGACTGGTTGAATGAGTGAGTGGGTGAATCAGTGAGTGAGTGGGTGAGTGGGTGGCCGGGTGAGTGTGTGAGTGAGTAGTTCCCAAGGCACAGTGCCTACTCTGGCCTAGTCTCACCAGTGTCAGACCAGAAAACTCCAAAAGGCGCTATAAATAACTTGATAGTTGCATTGTGCTTGTGCTGGTGGCCTTTTGCTGTTGTTCTCTGGTCTGACATTGGTGGTGAGACTCGGACCATGAAGAAGGCCGTTGTCCCTGGTGGAGGCCCATCAGTTTCAAAGACAATGCCCGTAGGTTTTACTGGTAGGAAACTTAGTGTACTCGAAGCCCAACCGGGATTAATTCACAGGAGGCAGGGGATTAATTGTGTATGTCTGTGGATGTCTGTCCACGTGGGATGGGTGGGGCTGGGTGGAGAGGGGCTGGGTGGGGTGGGGCTGGGTGGGGAAGGGCTGGTCACCCCGTGGTGCCCTTATGAAACTCAACGTTTAATCTACTGTGTGAGTCTGGAGTCAGACAGACAGCAGACAGACAGCAGACAATGACTCGGCGTGCTGTGCGAGTCGGGGGTCAGACAGACAGCAGGCAGACAGCAGACAGACATCAGCAGCGAGCAGTTGTATACTCGAGAGTTGTGGTGTCCCGGTAATCGAAACGTCGGCCTTCGTTATGGTGGCGTCGAGGGATCGGTCGCCAGGGGGCGCTGCAGCACAGCGGAGAGCGAACCGGGCGCTCAGCTCAGGGCGAGGATGCGCGGGAGCGGTGGCGCAGTGGTTAGCGCACCGCGCGCCACGAATTACCCTATCACCCGAGTTCGATTTCTGCTCACGATCAGCAACCGGTGACGATTGTCTGAAGCGGTTTCCGGGCCTCCCCTAGGTCGGCCCAGCTTCAAATGTGTACCCGCTGCGGTGTGTAAACATCGCCGCTAGGGAGACAAAGGCGGTCGGGCGTGGTGCTGGAACACTCAGGAACCTCGCGTGCCACAGTGCCGGTCTTCAAAGGTGCTACTCGCTAACAGCACTTGCCCCTACAGTCTGTTGAGGCTATACGGGAGACCTTTGTATTTGTGATGGTGGAGTGTGTGTGTTTGTGATGGTGGGAGAGTGTGTGTGTGATGGTGGGAGGGTGTGTCTGTGATGGTGGGAGAGGGAGTGTGTGTGATGGTTGGAGAATGAATGTGTGTGTGTGTGATGGTGGGAGAATGTGTGTGTGTGTGATGGTGGGAGGGTGAGTGTGTGGTGTGATGGTGGGAGGGTGAGTGTGTGTGTGATGGTGGGAGAGTGAGTGTGTGTGATGGTGGGAGAGTGAGTGTGTGTGATGGTGGGGAGAGTGGGTGTGTGTGTGTGATGGTGAGAGAGTGAGTGTGTGTGTGTGATGGTGGAAGAGTGAGTGTGTGTGATGGTGGGAGGGTGAGTGTGTGTGTGATGGTGCGGGAGTGAGGTGTGTGATGGTGGGAGAGTGAGTGTGTGTGATGGTGTGAGAGTGAGTGTGATGGTGGGTGGTGGGAGCGTGATTGTGTGTGATGGTGGAAGGGTGAGTGTGTGTGTGATGGTGGAGAGAGTGAGTGTGTGTGTGTGATGGTGGGAGAGTGAGTGGGTGACTTAGTGGGTGGGTGAGTGAGTGGGGGAGTGAATGGGTGGCAGGGTGAGTGGGTGAATGAGTAAGTGGGTGGTTGTGTGAGTGGCAGGGTGAGTGAGTGGGTGGATGAGTGAGTGGGTGGGTGACTGGGTGGGTGGGTGACTGGGTGGGTGGGTGAATGAGTGGGGGAATGAGTGAGTGGGTGGGTGAGTGAGTGAGTGGGTGAGTGAGTGGGTGAGTGGGTGAGATGAGTGGGTGGTAGGGTGAGTTAGGTGAGTGGGTGACTGGGTGGGTGAATGAGTGGGGGAATGAGTGAGTGGGTGGGGTGGTGGGTGAGTGAGTGGGTGAGTGAGTGAGTGGGTGAGTGAGTTGGTGGATGAGTGGGTGGCAGGGTGAGTGAGTGAGTAGTTCCCAAGGACAGTGCCAACTGTGGCTATTGAATTCTACGGCTCTGGTGAGTGGATGAGTGGGTGAGTGGATGAGTGGGTGGGTGAATGAGTGAGTGGGTGAATCAGTGAGTGAGTGAGTGGGTGGCAGGAGATTGGGTGAGTGTGTTAGTGAGTAGTCCCCTAGGCACAGTGCCTACTCTGCCCTGTTGGATAATAGGGCCCTGGTGAGTGGATGAGTGAGTGCGTGGATGAGTGGGTGGGTGAATAAGTGAGTGAATGAGTGACTGGTGAATGAGTGAGTGGGTGAATAGTGAGTGAGTGGGTGAGTGGGTGGCTGGGTGAGTGTGTAAGTGAGTAGTTCCCAAGGCACAGTGCCTACTCTGGCCTAGTCTCACCAGTGTCAGACCAGAAAACTCCCAAAAGGCGCTATAAATAACTTGATAGTTGCATTGTGCTTGTGCTGGTGGCCTTTTGCTGTTGTTTTCTGGTCTGACACTGGTGGTGAGACTCGGACCATGAAGAAGGCCGCTGTCCCTGGTGGAGGCCCATCAGTTTCAAAGACAGTGCCCGTAGGTTATACTGGTAGGAAAAGTAGTGGACTGGAAGCCCAACTGGATTAATTAATTCACCGGAGGCAGGGGATTAATTGTGTATGTCTGTTGGGATGTCTGTTTGTGTGGTGTCGGGTGGGGTGTGTGGAGAGGGGAGCGTAGGGAGGGGCTGGGTGGGAAGGGGAAGGTGGGTGGGGCTGGGTGGGGTGGGGCTGGGTGGAGAAGGGGCTGGGTGGGGTGGGGCTGGGTGGGGGAGGGGGCTTGGTGCCCTTATGAAACTCAACGTTTAATCTACTGTGTGAGTCTGGAGTCAGACAGACAGCAGACAGACAGCAGACAATGACTCGGCGTGCTGTGTGAGTCGGGGGTCAGACAGACAGCAGGCAGACAGCAGACAGACATCAGCAGCGAGCAGTTGTATACTCGAGAGTTGTGGTGTCCCGGTATCGAAACGTCGGCCTTCGTTATGGTGGCGTCGAGGGATCGGTCGCCAGGGGGCGATGCCGCACAGCGGAGAGCGGACCGGGCGCTCAGCTCAGAGGGAGGATGCGCGGGAGCGGTGGCGCAGTGGTTAGCGCACCGCGCGCCACGAATTACCCCGTCACCCGAGTTAGATTCCTGCTCACGATCAGCACGGGTGACGATTGTCTGAAGCGGTTTCTGGGCCTCCCCTAGGTCGGCCCAGCCTCAAATGTGTACCCGCTGCGGTGTGTAAACATCGCCGCTAGGGAGACAAAGGCGGTCGGGCGTGGTGCTGGAACACTCAGGAACCTCGTGTGCTACAGTGCCGGCCTTCATAGGTGCTACTCGCTAACAGCACTTGCCCCTACAGTCTGTTGAGGCTATACGGGGGATCTTTATATTTGTGATAGTGGGAGTGTGTGTTTGACCACGTAGTTCGTGAAGCCTTCAATAGCTGTACCGGGGGAATCTCCATTTGGTACAGATATAATGGGAGGCTGATCGATGTCCGGGTGCGGTCAAGGGATGGCTCCCTATTGCTCAACCACGTTATGTATGGCGATGATTTGGTAATAGCTGCTCATTCAGAGGAGGAGTTGGAGACGCTGCTGCCGAGACTGGATCGTGCCACTAAGAGATGGGGCCTTACCATCAGCCCCACCAAAACTAAGCACCTGCCTGGGTATTTTGTGCCATCGGACACTCCACTCCCACAACTCCCAATCGGTGATGGGGCAGTTGTGGAGAGAGTGGAGAGTTTCCCATAACTGGGCAGGGTGCTTATGACCGGTCCAGTTTAACAGCAGAGGTCTCACTTCGAATCGGTCAAGCGGCAATATATTTTAATCGGTTGCGTAACGCTGTGTGGAAGCTACCTGGTCTGTCGCTCCGCACTAAGCTTCAGGTCTTCTCGGCCACGGTTATTCCCTCCCTTCTCTACGCTTGCGAAACGTGGACCCCCCAATTGGAACATCTTCGCCGGTTAGAAACATTTAGGCTAGCCTGCCTTCGATCCATCCTGGGTTTAACCAGGTTGGATTGTGTGAGGATCTCACAAATCTTTGAAAGATCTGGGCAAGGTCCCATCGGTGAGCTCCTCCGGCAGGCAAGGCTGCGTTGGCTGGGTCATGTAGCCGCATGCCCAGCCACCGCATGCCGAAACAGCTTTTGTTCGGCCGGATCGAGGGGGCTAAACCGGCGCGGCACGGGCTAGAGAAGAGATGGAGTGATGTGGTACAGGAGGACGTGGAGCTGAGTGGACTTGCCGATGGCTGGTACCAGCGGTATCAAGATCGGCCTATGTGTAGGAGGCTCGTGAAGGACGCTACTGGGCAGTTGGAGGCAGTCGCCCTCCAACAACAACGGAGGGCGGAGGAGCGATGCTCACAACAACGATCGGAGCTCCGGGTGGCTAAAGCACATCAAGCTGGCACAGTAAGGGGCACAGGTGGTGCATCAGCCAGTCATCTCGTTATCGCAGTCAGTCGACCCGTGGCACTTGGGTCTGCCCCGTGACCTCCTGCCAGCGGGCGTTGGACACTTCACGTGGCCTCAAGGTGCACATGGCCTGGCACAAGCGTCGTTGTGACGTCACCGCCACTTAGTGGCGAATGGCGGTTGTTGTCGTGGGAGAGTGAGTGTGTGTGATGGTGGGAGTGTGTCTGTGTGTGATGGTGGGAGTGTGTGTGTGTAATGGTGGGGGAGTGTGTGTGTGATGGTGGGAGAGTGAGTGTGTGTGTGTGTGATGGTGGGAGAGTGAGTGTGGGTAATGGTGGGAGAGTGAGTGTGTGTGTGATGGTGGGTGAGTGTGTGTGATGGTGGGAGAGTGAGTGTGTGTGATGGTGTGAGTGTGAGTGGGATGGTGGGTGAGTGTGTGTAATGGTGGGAGTGTGACTGTGTGTGTGATGGTGGGAGAGGGTGTGTGTGTGGTGGTGGGAGAGTGAGTGTGATGGTGAGAGGGTATGTGTGTGATGGTGGGAGAGGGACTGTGTGTGTGTGTGTGATGGTGGGAGAGTGAGTGTGATGGTGGGAGAGTGAGTCTGATGGTGAGAGGGTGTGTGTGTGGTGGTGTGAGAGTGAGTGCGTGTGTGATGGTGGGAGAGTGAATGTTAGTGTGATGGTGGGAGAGTGTGTGTGGTAGTGGGGAGCGGTGGTGTAGCGGTTAGCGCGCTGCGCTATGAACCTGGCGACCCGGGTTCGATTCCCGCTCACGGCCAACACCAGTGACGATTATCTGAACCGGTCCCGGGCCTCCCCTAGGTCGACTCAGCCTCAAATGAGTACCTGGTGCGGTGTGTAAACATTGCCACTAGGGAGACAAAGGCGGTCGGGCGTGGTGCTGGCCACCCACCCCCTCGTGTACCGTTCCGGCCTTCATAGGTGCTCGCTAACAGCACTTGCCCCTACAGTCTGTTAAGGCTATATGGGGGATCTTTGTTCTTTGTTATGGTGGTGGGAGAGTGAGTGTGATAGAGAGTGTGTGTGATGGTGGGAGAGTGACTGTGTGTGTGATGGTGTGAGAGTGACTGTGTGTGTGATGGTGGGAGAGTGTGTGTGTGTGTGATGGTGGGAGAGTTAGTGTGTGTGTGATGGTGGGAGAGTGACTGTGTGTGTGATGGTGTGAGAGTGAGTGTGTGTGTGATGGTGGGAGAGTGAGTGTGATGGTGGGAGAGTGACTGTGTGTGTGTTGGTGGGAGAGTGAGTGTGATGGTGGGAGAGGGTGTGTGTGTGGTGGTGGGAGAGTGAGTGTGATGGTGGGAGAGTGAGTGTGTGTGTGATGGTGGGAGAGTGAGTGTGTGTGTGATGGTGGGAGAGTGAGTGTGTGTGTGATGGTGGGAGAGTGAGTGTGTGTGTTGGTGGGAGAGTGAGTGTGATGGTGGGAGAGTGAGTGTGTGTGTTGGTGGGAGAGTGAGTGTGTGTGTTGGTGGGAGAGTGAGTGTGTGTGTGATGGTGGGAGAGTGAGTGTGTGTGATGGTGGGAGAGTGTGTGTGTGTGTTGGTGGGAGAGTGAGTGTGTGTGTTGGTGGGAGAGTGACTGTGTGTGTGATGGTGTGAGTGTGTGTGTGATGGTGGGAGAGTGAGTGTGTGTGTTGGTGGGAGAGTGAGTGTGTGTGTTGGTGGGAGAGTGAGTGTGTGTGTTGGTGGGAGAGTGAGTGTGTGTGTTGGTGGGAGAGTGAGTGTGTGTGTTGGTGGGAGAGTGAGTGTGTGTGTTGGTGGGAGAGTGAGTGTGATTGAGAGTGAGTGTGATGGTGAGAGAGTGAGTGTGTGTGTGATGGTGGGAGAGTGAGTGTGTGTGTGATGGTGAGAGAGTGAGTGTGTGTGTGATGGTGGGAGAGTGAGTGTGTGTGTGATGGTGGGAGAGTGAGTGTGTGTGTGATGGTGAGAGAGTGAGTGTGTGTGTGATGGTGGGAGAGTGTGATGGTGGAAGATTGTGTGTGATGGTGGGTGGGTGTGTGTGTGTGATGGTGGGAGGGTGAGTGTGATGGTGGGAGGCTGAGTGTGATGGTGAGAGGGTGTGTGTGATTGTGTGTGATGGTAGGAGGGTGAGTTAATGGTGGTGGTGAGGGTTAAGAGTGTGTGATGGTGCGAAGGTGAGTTGATGGTGGTGGTGAGTTGATGGTCATCGTAAAGAGATGGTGAGACTCATGGTGATGGCGTGCTGGTGAGAGTGAGTGTGGGAAGGTGAGCGTGAGAATGTGACGTTTAGATATGGTGAGGGTGAGTGGGTGACGAGGATGAGAGAGTGAGATGGTGAGGTGGTGAGGGTGAGAGGGTAAGGTTGAGATGGTGAGTGTGTGAGATGACGGTGAGGTGGTGAGGGCGAGATGGTGAGTGTGTGAGATGATGGTGAGATGGTGAGAATGAGATGGTGAGGGTGAGATGGTGAGGGTGAGATGGTGAGGGGGTGAGATGGTGAGGATGAGATGGTGAGGGTGAGATGGTAAGAGTGAGAGGCTGAGGGTGAGAGGGTGAAGGTGAGATGGTGAGGGTTAGAGAGTGAGAGGGTGAAGGTGACATGGTGAGGGTGAGGTGGTGAGGGTGAGATGGTGAGGGTGAGAGGGTGAGGATGAGAGGGTGAGATGGTGAGGGTGAGAGAGTGAGAGGGTGAGGGTGAGATGGTGAGGGTGAGGTGGTGAGGGGTGAGGGTGAGATGGTGAGGGTGAGAGGCTGAGGGTGAGATGGTGAGGGTGAGATGGTGAGGTGGTGAGGGTGAGGGGGTGAGGGTGAGGGGGTGAGGGTGAGATGGTGAGGGTGAGGGTGAGATGGTGTGGGTGAGAGGCTGAGGGTGAGATGGTGAGGGTGAGGGGGTGAGATGGTGAGGGCGTGAGATGGTGAGGGTGAGATGGTGAAAGTGAGAGGGTGAGATGGTTAGGTGGTGAGGGTGAGATGGTGAGGTGGTGAGGGTTGAGGGTGAGATGGTTTGGTGGTGAGGGTGAGAGGGTGAGATGGTGAGGTTGAGGGGTGAGGTGGTGAGGGTGAGAGGGTGAGAGGGTGAGATGGTGAGGGGTGAGATGGTGAGGGTGAGATGGTGAGGGTGAGGGCTGAGGTGGTGAAGGTGAGGGGTGAGATGGTGAGGGTGAGATGGTGAGGGTGAGGGGTGAGGTGGTGAGGGTGAGATGGTGAGGGTGAGGGCTGAGGTGGTGAGGGTGAGGGGTGAGATGGTGAGGGTGAGATGGTGAGGGTGAGGGGTGAGGTGGTGAGGGTGAGATGGTGAGGGTGAGGGGTGAGGTGGTGAGGTTGAGGGGTGAGGTGGTGAGGGTGAGAGGGTGAGAGGGTGAGATGGTGAGGGGTGAGATGGTGAGGGTGAGATGGTGAGGGTGAGGGCTGAGGTGGTGAGGGTGAGGGGTGAGATGGTGAGGGTGAGATGGTGAGGGTGAGGGGTGAGGTGGTGAGGGTGAGATGGTGAGGGTGAGGGGTGAGGTGGTGAGGTGGTGAGGGGGTGAGGGTGAGATGGTGAGGGTGAGATGGTGAGGGTGAGATGGTGAGGGGGTGAGGGTGAGGTGGTGAGGGGTGAGGTGGTAAGGGTGAGGGGTGAGATAGTGAGGTTGAGATGGTGAGGGGTGAGATGGTGAGGGTGAGATGGTGAGGGTGAGGGGTGAGATAGTGAGGTTGAGATGGTGAGGGGTGAGATGGTGAGGGTGAGAGGGTGAGATGGTGAGGGGGTGAGATGGTGAGGGTGAGATGGTGAGGTGGTGAGGGTGAGATGGTGAGGGTGAGGGGTGAGGTGGTGAGGGTAAGATGGTGAGGGTGAGGGGGTGAGATGGTGAGGGGGTGAGATGGTGAGGGTGAGATGGTGAGGTGGTGAGGGTGAGATGGTGAGGGTGAGAGGGTGAGGGGGTGAGGTGGTGAGGGTGAGATGGTGAGGGTGAGGGGTGAGGTGGTGAGGGTGAGATGGTGATGGTGAGAGGGTGAGGGGGTGAGGTGGTGAGGGTGAGATGGTGAGGGTGAGGGGTGAGGTGGTGAGGGTGAGATGGTGAGGGGGTGAGGGTGAGGTGGTGAGGGGTGAGGTGGTGAGGGTGACGGGGTGAGATGGTGAGGGTGAGGGGTGAGGTGGTGAGGGTGAGATGGTGATGGTGAGAGGGTGAGGGGGTGAGGTGGTCAGGGTGAGATGGTGAGGGTGAGATGGTGAGGGGGTGAGGTTGAGGTGGTGAGGGTGAGGGCTGAGGTGGTGAGGGTGACGGGGTGAGGTAGTGAGGATGAGATGGTGAGAGGTGAGATAGTGAGGGTGAGATGGTGAGGGTGAGGGGTGAGATAGTGAGGTTGAGATGGTGAGGGGTGAGATGGTGAGGGTGAGATGGTGAGGGGTGAGATGGTGAGGGTGAGGGGGTGAGATGGTGAGGTGGTGAGGGAGAGATGGTGAGGGTGAGGGGTGAGGTGGTGAGGGTGAGATGGTGAGGGTGAGAGGGTGAGGGGGTTAGGTGGTGAGGTGGTTAGGGTGAGGGGTGAGGTGGTGAGGGTGAGGAGGTCAGGGTGAGGTGGTGAGGGTGAGGGGTGACGGGGTGAGGTGGTGAGGGTGAGATGGTGAGGTGGTGAGGGTGAGGTGGTGAGGGTGAGAGGGTGAGGGGGTGAGGTGGTGAGGGTGAGGTGGTGAGGGTGAGAGGGTGAGGGGGTGAGGTGGTGAGGGTGAGGTGGTGAGGGTGAGATGGTGAGGGGTGAGGTGGTGAGGGTGAGATGGTGAGGTGGTGAGGGTGAGATGGTGAGGGTGAGGGGTGAGGTGGTGAGGGTGAGATGGTGAGGGTGAGGGCTGAGGTGGTGAGGGTGAGGGGTGAGATGGTGAGGGTGAGATGGTGAGGGTGAGGGGTGAGGTGGTGAGGGTGAGATGGTGAGGGTGAGGGGTGAGGTGGTGAGGTTGAGGGGTGAGGTGGTGAGGGTGAGAGGGTGAGAGGGTGAGATGGTGAGGGGTGAGATGGTGAGGGTGAGATGGTGAGGGTGAGGGCTGAGGTGGTGAGGGTGAGGGGTGAGATGGTGAGGGTGAGATGGTGAGGGTGAGGGGTGAGGTGGTGAGGGTGAGATGGTGAGGGTGAGGGGTGAGGTGGTGAGGTGGTGAGGGGGTGAGGGTGAGATGGTGAGGGTGAGATGGTGAGGGTGAGATGGTGAGGGGGTGAGGGTGAGGTGGTGAGGGGTGAGGTGGTAAGGGTGAGGGGTGAGATAGTGAGGTTGAGATGGTGAGGGGTGAGATGGTGAGGGTGAGATGGTGAGGGAGAGGGGTGAGGTGGTGAGGGTGAGATGGTGAGGGTGAGAGGGTGAGATGGTGAGGGGGTGAGATGGTGAGGGTGAGATGGTGAGGTGGTGAGGGTGAGATGGTGAGGGTGAGGGGTGAGGTGGTGAGGGTAAGATGGTGAGGGTGAGGGGGTGAGATGATGAGGGGGTGAGATGGTGAGGGTGAGATGGTGAGGTGGTGAGGGTGAGATGGTGAGGGTGAGAGGGTGAGGGGGTGAGGTGGTGAGGGTGAGATGGTGAGGGTGAGGGGTGAGGTGGTGAGGGTGAGATGGTGATGGTGAGAGGGTGAGGGGGTGAGGTGGTGAGGGTGAGATGGTGAGGGTGAGGGGTGAGGTGTTGAGGGTGAGATGGTGAGGGGGTGAGGGTGAGGTGGTGAGGGGTGAGGTGGTGAGGGTGACGGGGTGAGATGGTGAGGGTGAGGGGTGAGGTGGTGAGGGTGAGATGGTGATGGTGAGAGGGTGAGGGGGTGAGGTGGTCAGGGTGAGATGGTGAGGGTGAGATGGTGAGGGGGTGAGGTTGAGGTGGTGAGGGTGAGGGCTGAGGTGGTGAGGGTGACGGGGTGAGGTAGTGAGGATGAGATGGTGAGAGGTGAGATAGTGAGGGTGAGATGGTGAGGGTGAGGGGTGAGATAGTGAGGTTGAGATGGTGAGGGGTGAGATGGTGAGGGTGAGATGGTGAGGGGTGAGATGGTGAGGGTGAGGGGGTGAGATGGTGAGGTGGTGAGGGAGAGATGGTGAGGGTGAGGGGTGAGGTGGTGAGGGTGAGATGGTGAGGGTGAGAGGGTGAGGGGGTTAGGTGGTGAGGTGGTTAGGGTGAGGGGTGAGGTGGTGAGGGTGACGAGGTCAGGGTGAGGTGGTGAGGGTGAGGGGTGACGGGGTGAGGTGGTGAGGGTGAGATGGTGAGGTGGTGAGGGTGAGGTGGTGAGGGTGAGAGGGTGAGGGGGTGAGGTGGTGAGGGTGAGGTGGTGAGGGTGAGAGGGTGAGGGGGTGAGGTGGTGAGGGTGAGGTGGTGAGGGTGAGATGGTGAGGGGTGAGGTGGTGAGGGTGAGATGGTGAGGTGGTGAGGGTGAGATGGTGAGGGTGAGGTGGTGAGGGTGAGGGGTGAGATGGTGAGGGTGACATGGTGAGATGGTGAGGGTGACATGGTGAGATAGTGAGGGTGAGAGGGTGAGGGGGTGAGGGGTAAGTTGGTGAGGGTGAGGGGGTGAGGTGGTGAGGGGGTGAGGGTGAGATGGTGAGGGTGAGAGGGTGAGATGGTGAGGGTGAGATGGTGAGGGTGAGAGGGTGAGATGGTGAGGGTGAGGGGTTGAGGGTTGAGGTGGTGAGGGTGTGAGGTTGGTGAGGGTGAGATGGTGAGGGGTGAGGTGGTGAGGGCGAGATGGTGAGGGTGAGATGGTGAGGGTGAGGGGTGAGATGGTGAGGGTGAGATGGTGAGGGTGAGATGGTGAGGGTGAGAGGGTGAGGTGGTGAGGGTGAGATGGTGAGGGGTGAGGTGGTGTGAGGGTGAGAGGGTGAGATGGTGATGGGCGAGATGGTGAGGTGGTGAGGGTGACGGGGTGAGGTGGTGAGGTGGTGAGGGTGACGGGGTGAGGTGGTGAGGTGGTGAGGGTGACGGGGTGAGGTGGTGAGGTGGTGAGGGTGACGGGGTGAGGTGGTGAGGTGGGGAGGGTGACGGGGTGAGATGGTGAGGGGTGAGATGGTGAGGGGTGAGATGGTGAGGGGTGAGGTGGTGAGGTGGTGAGGGTGACGGGGTGAGGTGGTGAGGGTGAGATGGTGAGGGGTGAGATGGTGAGGGTGAGGGGTGAGATGGTGAGGGGTGAGATGGTGTGAGGGTGAGAGGGTGAGATGGTGAGGGGTGAGGTGGTGAGGTGGTGAGGGTGACGAGGTGAGGGTGAGGTGGTGAGGGTGAGGGGTGAGATGGTGAGGGGTGAGATGGTGAGGGGTGAGGTGGTGAGGTGGTGAGGGTGACGGTGAGGTGGTGAGGGTGAGGGGTGAGATGGTGAGGGGTGAGATGGTGAGGGGTGAGATGGTGAGGGGTGAGGTGGTGAGGTGGTGAGGGTGACGGCGTGAGGTGGTCAGGGTGACGGGGTGAGGTGGTGAGGGTGACGGGGTGAGGGTGAGGTTGTGAGATGGTGAGGGTGACGGGGTGAGGTGGTGAGGGTGAGGTGGTGAGGTGGTGAGGGTGACGGGGTGAGGTGGTGAGGGTGAGGTGGTGAGGGTGAGATGGTGAGGGTGAGGGGTGAGCTGGTGAGGGTGAGGGGTGAGGTGGTGAGGGTGGTGAGGGTGACGGGGTGAGGTGGTGAGGGTGAGGGGTGAGCTGGTGAGGGTGAGGGGTGAGGTGGTGAGGGTGGTGAGGGTGACGGGGTGAGGTGGTGAGGGTGAGGGGTGAGCTGGTGAGGGTGAGGGGTGAGGTGGTGAGGTGGTGAGGGTGACGGGGTGAGGTGGTGAGGGTGACGGGGTGAGGTGGTGAGGGTGACGGGGTGAGGTGGTGAGGTGGTGAGGTGGTGACGTGGTTAGGGTGACGGGGTGAGGTGGTGAGGGTGAGGGGTGAGGTGGTGAGGGTGACGGGGTGAGGTGGTGAGGGGTGAGGTGGTGAGGTGGTGAGGTGGTGAGGTGGTGACGTGGTTAGGGTGACGGGGTGAGGTGGTGAGGGGTGAGGTGGTGAGGTGGTGAGGGTGACGGGGGAGATGGTGAGGGGCGAGATGGTGAGGGGTGAGATGGAGAGGGGTGAGGTGGTGAGGTGGTGAGGGTGACGGGGTGAGGTGGTGAGGGTGAGATGGTGAGGGGTGAGATGGTGAGGGTGAGGGGTGAGATGGTGAGGGGTGAGATGGTGTGAGGGTGAGAGAGTGAGTTGGTGAGGGGTGAGGTGGTAAGGTGGTGAGGGTGACGGGGTGAGGGTGAGGTGGTGAGGGTGAGGGGTGAGATGGTGAGGGGTGAGATGGTGAGGGGTGAGGTGGTGAGGTGGTGAGGGTGACGGGGTGAGGGTGAGGTGGTGAGGGTGAGGGGTGAGATGGTGAGGGGTGAGATGGTGAGGGGTGACGGCGTGAGGTGGTGAGGGTGACGGGGTGAGGTGGTGAGGGTGACGGGGTGAGGGTGAGGTGGTGAGGTGGTGAGGGTGACGGCGTGAGGTGGTGAGGGTGACGGGGTGAGGTGGTGAGGGTGACGGGGTGAGGGTGACGGGGTGAGGTGGTGAGGGTGACGGGGTGAGGGTGAGGTGGTGAGGTGGTGAAGGTGACGGGGTGAGGTGGTGTGGGTGAGGTGGTGAGGTGGTGAGGGTGACGGGGTGAGGTGGTGAGGGTGAGATGGTGAGGGGTGAGATGGTGAGGGTGAGGGGTGAGATGGTGAGGGGTGAGATGGTGTGAGGGTGAGAGGGTGAGATGGTGAGGGGTGAGGTGGTAAGGTGGTGAGGGTGACGGGGTGAGGGTGAGGTGGTGAGGGTGAGGGGTGAGATGGTGAGGGGTGAGATGGTGAGGGGTGAGGTGGTGAGGTGGTGCGGGTGACGGGGTGAGGGTGAGGTGGTGAGGGTGAGGGGTGAGATGGTGAGGGGTGAGATGGTGAGGGGTGAGGTGGTGAGGTGGTGAGGGTGACGGCGTGAGGTGGTGAGGGTGACGGGGTGAGGGTGAGGTGGTGAGGTGGTGAAGGTGACGGGGTGAGGTGGTGAGGGTGAGGTGGTGAGGTGGTGAGGGTGACGGGGTGAGGTGGTGAGGGTGAGGTGGTGAGGGTGAGATGGTGAGGGGTGAGGTGGTGAGGGTGAGGTGGTGAGGTGGTGAGGGTGACGGGGTGAGGTGGTGAGGGTGACGGGGTGAGGTGGTGAGGGTGACGGGGTGAGGTGGTGAGGGTGACGGGGTGAGGTGGTGAGGGGTGAGGTGGTGAGGTGGTGAGGGTGACGGGGTGAGGTGGTGAGGGTGGCGGGGTGAGGTGGTGAGGTGGTGAGGGGTGAGGTGGTGAGGGTGACGGGGTGAGGTGGTGAGGGTGGCGGGGTGAGGTGGTGAGGTGGTGAGGGGTGAGGTGGTGAGGGTGACGGGGTGAGGTGGTGAGGTGGTGAGGTGGTGAGGGTGACGGGGTGAGGTGGTGAGGGTGACGGGGTGAGGTGGTGACGGGGTGAGGTGGTGAGATGGTGAGGTGGTGAGGGGTGAGGTGGTGAGGTGGTGAGGGTGACGGGGTGAGGTGGTGAGGGTGACGGGGTGAGGTGGTGACGGGGTGAGGTGGTGAGATGGTGAGGTGGTGAGGGTGAGGTGGTGAGGTGGTGAGGGTGAGGTGGTGAGGTGGTGAGGGTGACGGGGTGAGGTGGTGAGGGTGAGGTGGTGAGGTGGTGAGGGGTGAGGTGGTGAGGTGGTGAGGGGTGAGGGGTGAGGTGGTGAGGTGGTGAGGGTGACGGGGTGAGGTGGTGAGGGTGACGGGGTGAGGTGGTGACGGGGTGAGGTGGTGAGATGGTGAGGTGGTGAGGGTGAGGTGGTGAGGTGGTGAGGGGTGAGGTGGTGAGGTGGTGAGGGGTGAGGGGTGAGGTGGTGAGGTGGTGAGGGTGACGGGGTGAGGTGGTGAGGGTGACGGGGTGAGGTGGTGACGGGGTGAGGTGGTGAGATGGTGAGGTGGTGAGGGTGAGGTGGTGAGGTGGTGAGGGGTGAGGTGGTGAGGTGGTGAGGGTGACGGGGTGAGGTTTACCACCATCGCGATTCATCGCCAAGCGTGTCCGGGTTCTCATTCACCACACAAACAACTCCACCCACACAGGTCACCCCCCCCCCCACACACAGCCCCCCCCCCCACAGCCCCCCCCACAGACCCCCCACAGCCCCCCCCTCAACCGCCCCCCCCCCTCCACCGCCCCCTCCACCGCCTCCACCACCCATGACTCACTCCTACAGCGGCAGTGCCTTCGTCAATGCTAAATCTGTTATATTGAGTTGGGGGGAGGGGCCAGTGTGCCTAGAGGGGAACGGGGGGGCGGTGTTGAAACCATATTTTTCATTTTTAATTTTTTTTTCTATAGCGAACAGAGAGAGAGAATTGTATGTTTCGTGTTACATTGAGTCTTATTTTTTTGTAATTCACGAATGTGCAGTCCGCGAAAGTTAATTTCGGCTGCAGCAGGAGGAGGAGAAGGGGCAGGGAGGAAATCCGATGAGCTACAAAGCTCTTTACTCCACAGGTGTACAGCAGGCGCACGCTACCTGTGGTGGAACTGCTCGATTACTCGCGCACGAGAGGGGGGGGGGGGGGGGGGAGCGGTGGTGCATCGGTTAGCGCGCTGCAATGACAAACCCAGTGACGATTATCTAAACCGGTCCTGGGCCTCTCCTAGGTCGACTCAGCCTCAAATGAGTGCCTGGGTGGCGGTGTGTAAACATCGCCACTGGGGAGACAAAGGCGGCCGGGCGTGGTGTTGACCACCCACCCCCTCGAGTGCGGTGCCGGCCTTCATAGGTGCTCGCTAACAGCACTTGCCCCTACAGTCTGTTAAGGCTATACGGGGGATCTTTGCCTTTGTGTTACTGTGTGTATGTGTCATTGTGTGTATGTGTCATTGTGTGTGTGCATGCCCAGCCACCGCATGCCTAAACAGCTTTTTTTCGGCCGGATCGAGGGGGGCTAGACGGGCGCGGCACGGGCTAGAGAAGAGATGGAGTGATGTGGTACAGGAGGACGTGGAGCTGAGTGGACTTACATTTCGATTTAAAGCTTTCGTGACTGCAATGATTCATCTTCTTTGGTTCTTTCGGTAAAGTCACGTAGAATGATAAAATAAAATAACACAATAATATTCTCACGACGTTTCGTGTCGATGGCCAGTACCAGTGGTGTCAAGATCGGCCTCTGTGGAGGAGGCTCGTGAAGGACGCTGTTGGGCAGTTGGAGGCAGTCGCCCTCCAACAACAACAGAGGGCGGAGGAGCGACGCTCACAACAACGAGCGGAGCGCCGGGTGGCTAAAACGAAGCGAGTTGGCACAATAGGGGGGCACAGTTGGTGCATCGGCCACTCGTCTCAGTCGTTTCGACCCGTGGCACCTGCTGGGTCTGCCCCGTGACCTCCTGCCAGCGGGCGTTCGACACTTCACGTGGCCTCAACGTGCACCTAGCCTGGCACAAGGGCCGTGGTGACGTCACCGCCAGTTAGTGGCGAATGGCGGTTGTTGTTGTTGTATTTGTTGTTTGACTTTGGTGTTGGCCAGCTACACTCCCCTTTGTTTACCGTTCCGGCCTTCATCGCTTGCTGCTGCTGCTGCTCGCTATGAGCTCTTGCCCCAACAGCCCCCGTGTAATGGTGTAACCCCCTTGACTGATCCCACTCATCTCTCTCCCTTCCACCCCCTCACTCCCCCATTCCTCTCTCTGACTCCGCGGACTTGAAAGCAGCCTGAGGGTGGTGATGATGATGACGATGGTGGTGAGCCATTGAGCAACACAATGCCTTTTGAGAAACAAAATGAAAAATATATATTTGAACAAAAAAAAGCGAATCGAGATGTCTTCATTTTTACTTTAGCGAGGGGACAATCGCCGCTGTCAGTGCGGCGATTGGAGACTCGGGAGTTCATGTTACACATGTTCGGTTGTTTAGTCTCGTACTCATCGATATATATACCTTCATCAGAATCGTAATGTATCATGACGCTTGGCTTCCGCTCTTAAGACGAGTAGAGTTAAAGAGACTTCTACCGGTGTTTAAAGCTTTTTTGTGCGTGAGGAGCTGGCACCACCACCAGCACCACCCCCTCCCCGCCCCCCCGTAAATATTCACGAGTTAAAATTCATCCGTTCCACCCGCCTTCAAAGTCGTTCACATTTGTAGACTCCGATCCCTTCTGTGGGTACCTCGATCCTGGCTGCGTTTCGTCGTGGGGCGAGGGGGGGTGGTGATGAGCGGTCGACTTTCCGTGTTCTTCGTCACGGTTTGTGGAATTCCCCTCCCGTTCACAAATTCGCTGTCATCCCACAGATGCGGATTTACTTTTTTTTTAAGTCTCGTCTAGAAAGAAAAAAAAACCCGGCATCTTCTTAAGCCTAATACTCATTCACATCATTGGTTCTTTCGGTAAGGTCACGTATTATAGAAAATAAAAATACAAATAAAATCAAAATACATTTTGATTTAAAGCTTTCGTGACTGCAGTAATTCATATTCTTAGCTCTTTCGGTAAAGTCACGTTGAAGGAAAATAATAAAATAATAAAATATATATAAAACAATAAAAAATACATAAAACAATAAAAAAAATATTTTATTGTTTCCCTTCAACATGACTTTACCGAAAGAGCTAAGAATAAAAATAAAAAATAATTTAATAAAATTGACATGAAGAAATATAAATAATAAATCGAAAATAATAAAAGCAAAAAAAACCGACGACGTTTCGATCGCAACACAAGCGGTCTTCATCAGGCGGAGAGAAAAGAAGGGGGCAAGCCTACAAATGCAGCTGCTTAGAAGGGCTTCCAAAGCCTAATAACTTACAAGGCTCCTTGAGACGTTTGTGAAAGGTGCCTTACAGATGAATGTAAATTATTAGAAATTATTTATCCTGGAGAAATCCGACGAGCAACGTAGCATGCCATTACTCTTTGTGCTTTTTTTCGGTTAAGTGTGTCTCTAAGCGCGGTGTGCTTTCGCTAAGTTGTCCCTACCTGCAGAAGGACGCTTGTGTTGCGCCCGAAACGTCGTGATTTAATTTATTTCACAGTTTTTTTTTTACCTACGTGGTGACTTTACCTAACAAAAACAAAGAGTGTGAATCCTTGCAGTCACGCAAACTTCAAATCTAGAAGTAGCTTGCCATTTTTTGTTCTTTGATCACAGATGTCCAGCAGGGACGGATCAGAAACAACAACAACAACAATGCAACCAAACAATCCGAGTGAAAATTATGGAAAGAGGTAAGAAAATCACTAAAGTAATGAAATAAACAAACATTTTTAAAAAATATTTTTGTACCAGGTCAGGCCCTACTGAGCTACGTCGCAGCTCTTTTCAGAAGCCCTGACCTGGCTATCGATCACAAATGAAAGCTCAACGAAGTTGCTTATCATCATCATCATCTCATGGAAACTTAGAGCAGCCAAATAACCTAAACGCGTGGCGATGTTGATTCTAAATTTGGGAGGGAAAAGCGAAAGGACGCGGAGAAAAATCCACGCGACCACGGGGGGGAGAGAGAGAGAGAGACACTGCAAACTGCAAATATACAGCAGCAGCAGGCATCATCATGGTCGGGATCGAGCCCACGACCTCCTGTACACCAGGCGAGGTAGTTAACATCTCCTAGCCATCGTGATGATGATGATGAGAGAGAGACACTGCAAACTGCAAATATACAGCAGCAGCAGACATCATCATGGTCGGGATCGAGCCCACGACCTCCTGTACACCAGGCGAGGTAGTTAATATCTCCTAGCCACCGTGATGATGATGAGAGAGAGACACCCCGTAAACTCCAAATATACAGGAGGCGTCAGGGTCGGAATCGAGCCCACGACCTCCTGTACACCAGACGAGGTGGTTAACATCTCAGAGCCACCGTGGCTACCACTATTCACAAACTCCACTCGCACTCTCATACCACCCCATCGTGTGCCGCGCGTCGGCTTTCGCCGGTGCGACTCGCTAGCAGCACTTGCCCCAACGGTCTGACGAGGCTACAGGGGGGGGGACCTTTGCCTTTACACGCGTGCGTGCGCGCGCGCGAGAGCCTCTTACGGATCCCTAATAGCCGGTATATTGGCTTGTGCTGTTATTGGCGTAGTCCATCACGCGGCTTTATTAAGTTACCTAAACGCTGGCCGCTCACCCTTCGGAGCCACTCAGCAATCGCTCAGGATGCTTCGTGAAGGCGGGGAGCGGTGGCACAGAGATTGAGCAGCGCGCTGCGCTACGAACACCGATCCGATTGCCGATTCCCTCCCCCCCCACCCCAAACGCCAGTGACGATTAGATCCGTAAAAGCAGCCCTGGTGCGGCGTGTAAAGACATCGGCACTCGGGGAGACAAAGGCGGACGCGGGTGGTGCTGGTCACCCACCCACACCCCCTCGTGTGCCACAGTGCGCGGGCCTTCATAGGTGCTCTTTGCTAACAGCACTTGCCCCAGCAGTCTGTTGAGGCTACACGGGGGATCTTTGCCTGTGTGAGTGCAGATATGGGTATGGGGGGAGCGGTGGTGTAGCGGTTAGCGCCGTGCTGCGCTACGAACCCAGAGACCCCGAGTTCGATTCCCGCTCACCAGTGACGATGATCTGAACCGGTCGTAGGCCTCCCCTAGGTTGACTCAGCCTCAAATGAGTACCTGCTGCGGTGTGTAAAGCATCAGCGCTTGGGAGACAAAGGCGGCCGGGCGTGGTGCTCGTGTCCCGTGGCGGCCTTTCATTGGTGCTCTTTGCTAACAGCACTTGCCCACAACAGACTGTGTAGGCTACACGGGGGATCTTTGTTTCCGTGTGGTGAAGACAGAATAGCAGCTTCTGTTTGACTGGATGTGAGGAGGGGGCTAAAGTGGCACGGGGCTGGAGAAGAGATGGGAGCTGATGCGGTACAGGGGGACGTGGAGCCGAGCGGACTTGCCGATGAGCGGTACCAGCGGTGTCAAGATCGGCCTCTGTGGAGGAGGCTCGTGAAGGACGCTGCCGCTGCTGCTGCCGCTGCTGGGCAGGTGGAGGCAGTCGCCCCTCCAGCAACAACGGAGGGAGCGACGCTCACAACAACGAGGGGGAGCTTCCCGGGGGCGCTTAAAACGAAGCAACATCGGCACAGTCATTGCGGTCATCCCATTTGGAACCCCGTGGTCTCCTCCGTAACCTCCTGCACTGGACCAGTGACGCACCTGGGGTCTGCGAGATTACCTGCCGTCGGCGGGCAGGGGGAAGGAGGTGGATCCCTTTGCGATGCTTCAAAGAGCACCTAGCCTGGCACGAGCTCCTGCGGTGACAAGTCTCAGCCGTTTAAGCAGTCGAACCCGGAGGTCAGACGGCTGCGCTCGCGGATTCGACGCGCGGTGAGCGGTGGCGCAGCGGTTAGCGCGCCGTGCGTTGCGAAACCCGCGGGGCCCTGCAGCAGAGTTTTGATTCCCCGCAGCGGCACTGCGTGGCCGGTTGTGTGTGAAGTATGGTCGGGCGGTGGGAAGCAACGCAACCCACACACCGAATAAGAGGAAGAAAATAAAAAAATAAGTAGTATTTAAAAATACTTTTTATTTAAAAACACGCTTTAATGAAATGTACCGTGCTAGTAATGTAAGAATTCCACGACTCCAGGAAGTGGGCCCGAAGCTTGCCACAACGTAAGGGGCCCGTGGTGATTTACAGCCAACGTCAGTTGAGCGTGGACAATTAGACCCAAGACGAAACATAACATATAAAAAATATGGTTAAAAAAAACTATATATATATTTCTTTTATTTTCAATGATAGACTATAGTATTGTCATCAGTATGACATAATTATACCAAGTTTGCAGTCGATACCACATTGAGAAGTGGGTTAAAATTGAGTTACAAGATTCGAGGATACAACAACAACAGAGTGAGTTAAATAAAAAGCGTGTAAATAATACAAATAATAAAAAATACAAATAATAAAAAATCTAAATAAGAAATAATACAAATAATAAAAAAATACAAATAATAAAAAATACAAATAATAAATAATACAAATAATAAAAAATACAAATAATTATAAAATACAAATAATAAAAAATACAAATAATAAAAAAAATACAAACAATTTAAATTGTGCATTCCGCGGCTTCTCGTTGCGGGAGGAGGCGTACGGTAATTGGCAGAGCGCCGCAAGTCAGCAGCCGCCGCCGCTGTTGTTGTTGTTGTTCACTATTAATATGATTCTAATTATTATTACCGTCTCAGTGTCGTGGTGTCACGCGAATCGGTCGTCTAATTAAGGTGGAGTTATTAAAAGGCGAGGTGCGGGTGCGATCTTTCGGTTAATTTCCGCTGCGCGCGTGGTGGTGGTGGGGAGGGAGAGAGAGAGAGAGACGTCGTGAGCTAGCGGATTTTATTCGCAACAACCAAATAATAAAAATCGCAAAGCGCAAAAAGATTCTCACCCACCCCCCCCTCTCGCCCCCCAAGGACCACCACCGCTTGACGTCACCGCCGCACACACAGAGCCCCCCCCCCATCCTAACTCTCAACCCCCCCCCCTCTAATCCAATCCTCCTGCAGGGGTTGTCACGGGCTCGCTCGTGGACATTCCACATTCCTATGGTAAGGGCGGAGGGGGGGAATTATTGATTTTTGCAAATTGTCATTAAACATTTTTAAGTTAAAAAGACACAAAGAAGATCCAAGATCGGCGGGAACTGGACCGGTCCATCAAATTAAATCTTGAATCGTCAACAAACTAAAAAAGGCAATTCTAAAGAAATTCGTTTTCAATCTAGATGATGATTTAAAAGTGTACAGCTCATGTGGCGTCCTGATATCGGAAGAAAAAGAGCCATAGAGACCCACAGAGATCTATAGAGACCCACAGAGACCAGGGATCCATAGAGACCCACAGAGACCCACAGAGATCTATAGAGACCCACAGAGACCCACAGAGATCTATAGAGACCCACAGAGACCCACAGAGATCCATAGAGACCCACAGAGACCCACAGAGACCCACAGAGATCCATAGAGACCCACAGAGACCCACAGAGATCCATAGAGACCCACAGACACCCACAGAGACCCACAGAGATCTATAGAGATCCATAGAGACCCACAGAGATCTATAGAGACCCACAGAGACCCACAGAGATCCATAGAGACCCACAGAGACCCACAGAGATCCATAGAGACCCACAGAGACCCACAGAGACCCACAGAGATCTATAGAGAACCACAGAGACCTACAGAGACCCACAGAGATCTATAGAGACCCACAGAGACCCACAGAGATCCATAGAGACTCATAGAGACCCACAGAGACCCACAGAGATCTATAGAGACCCACAGAGACCCACAGAGACCCACAGAGATCCATAGAAACTCATAGAGACCCACAGAGATCTATAGGCTCATACAGAACCACAGAAACCCATAGAGACCCACAGAGACCCATAGAGACTCATAGAGACCCATAGAGACCCATAGAAACCCATAAAGACCCATAGAGATCCATAGAGACCCACACTCATGTGTATGCATGTGTGTACGTTGAACTTCTTTCGCACCGTACGTAGCCAACCGTGGCTAATCGAAGGCGCGAGAGGGGGTGGGGGTAAGGACAAACTACAAACACAAAAAGATCAGTTGTAAATAAATTAGTTTTCAATCTGGGAAAAAAATAATTGCCTGGAATGGCCTTGGGAGGCAGAGAGAGAGAGCTGAATGGCACGGAGGCAGGGGATGCGATTTGTCTTCTGTTTATTTGGGCCTCTCTGTGTGTGTGCTGTGAAGAAGGGCCATTTTCCGAAGCGTCGCCGCCAAATATGCCGTTTCGAGTCATGTTAAGGTCTCGGTGTTGTTGACGAAGCGTGTTGGGGTCTATTTTCTTATTTGTGAATTTACTCCTGACGCAGAAGCCCGCGGCCCAAACCATTATGCGCAGGTCACGGATCAGGGGTGGAAACTTTTACAGCGTGGGCTGGACAGGGCTCGCAACATCACTTCATATGGCCCTGGTGGAAGGTGGATGGCGGGGGGGTGGGTGTCTGAGGACATCAGCCAGTGTTGTGGGGCATTGCTACTGAAATAAATGCGATCAAAATAGAGCAATTATCACGCGCACAATTTCGGGGGATGGGGAATTAACACGGAAGGAAATAGAACACGACAGGACGCCCTGGGGGGGGGGGGGGGCTGGAGGGGGGGGGGCTGGAGGGGGGGGGCTGGGGAGGGCGGGAAGAGGGGGGGGGGGCGACGCATCTAAACGCGCTCGAAAGATGCGTGTGTTGGAAGAGTGAATCCACAACTTTAAGAATTTAAGTACTCAAATTCTAAATGTTGTTTGAGCACTCAAATTCTAAATGTTGTGAATTCACTCTTCAAACACACCGGTGGGCTGAAGAAGTAACTAGTTGGCGTTTTGTTAACGTGACACATTTTTTACTGATTGTCCGTGTCGGGTGGTGGAGGGTTGTGACACATCTCCCCCATGTAACCCTATGGCCATTCGTTTCTCAATGAGAGTCAATGGGCATTGCATCTCCCCCATGTAACCCAATGGCCATTCGTTTCTCAATGAGAGTCAACGGGCATTGCATCTCCCCCATGTAACCCTATGGCCATTCGTTTCTCAGTGAGAGTCAATGGGCATTGCATCTCCCCCATGTAACCCAATGGCCATTCGTTTCTCAATGAGAGTCAATGGGCATTGCATCTCCCCCATGTAACCCTATGGCCATTCGTTTCTCAATGAGAGTCAATGGGCATTGCATCTCCCCCATGTAACCCTATGGCCATTCGTTTCTCAATGAGAGTCAATGGGCATTGCATCTCCCCCATGTAACCCTATGTCCATTCGTTTCTCAATGAGAGTCAATGGGCATTGCATCTCCCCCATGTAACCCTATGGCCATTCGTTTCTCAATGAGAGTCAATGGGCATTGCATCTCCCCCATGTAACCCAATGTCCATTCGTTTCTCAATGAGAGTCAATGGGCATTGCATCTCCCCCATGTAACCCAATGGCCATTCGTTTCTCAATGAGAGTCAATGGGCATTGCATCTCCCCCATATAACCCTATGGCCATTCGTTTCTCAATGAGAGTCAATGGGCATTGCATCTCCCCCATGTAACCCTATGGCCATTCGTTTCTCAATGAGAGTCAATGGGCATTGCATCTCCCTCAATGTAACCCTATGGCCATTCGTTTCTCAATGAGAGTCAATGGGAATTGCATCTCCCTCAATGTAACCCTATGGCCATTTGTCTCTCTCTCAAAGTCAGCCTCTGGGAATTCCGTTTGCCTCCCACGTTAGTCGACGGGCATTCATTTCTCCGGGTCGTCGTGTCATTCGGTCTTCGTCTTGGGCTCGCGATAGGATCCCCCCCCCCCACCCCGCTACTCCCCCCTTGGTCGAGGTCGCGTCGCTGCAAGCACACCGAGCCGAGAGTGCGGCACGGTCTCTCAGCGAGCGGAGTGCTCGGAGGCTACTTCACATTCCCGCATGGCGTCATTACGCAGCGTCTCCCAAGCGCGCCACGCCGCCGTAAATATAGCTGCTTCTTCTGCTGTTGCTTCTGCTTCTGCTGCTTCTGCTGCTGCTGTTTCTGCTGCTGCTGCTTCTGCTGTTGCTTCTGCTGCTGCTTCTGCTGCTGCTGCTTCTGCTGCTGCTGCTTCTGCTGCTGCTTCTGCTGCTTCTGCTGCTGCTTCTGCTGTTGCTTCTGCTGCTGCTTCTGCTTCTGCTGCTGCTGCTTCTGCTGCTGCTGCTTCTGCTGCTGCTTCTGCTGCTGCTGCTTCTGCTGCTGCTTCTGCTGCTGCTTCTGCTGTTGCTTCTGCTGCTTCTGCTTCTGCTGCTGCTGCTGCTGCTGCTGCTTCTGCTGCTGCTGCTGCTTCTGCTGCTGCTTCTGCTTCTGCTGCTGCTTCTGCTGCTGCTTCTGCTGCTGCTGCTTCTGCTGCTGCTGCTTCTGCTGCTTCTGCTGCTGCTGCTTCTGCTGCTGCTGCTTCTGCTGCTGCTGCTTCTGCTTCTGCTGCTGCTGCTTCTGCTGCTGCTGCTTCTGCTGCTGCTGCTTCTGCTGCTGCTGCTTCTGCTGCTGCTTCTGCTGCTGCTTCTGCTGCTGCTGCTTCTGCTGCTGCTTCTGCTTCTGCTGCTGCTTCTGCTGCTGCTTCTGCTGCTGCTGCTTCTGCTGCTGCTGCTTCTGCTGCTGCTGCTGCTTCTGCTGCTGCTTCTGCTGCTGCTGCTTCTGCTGCTGCTGCTTCTGCTGCTGCTGCTTCTGCTGCTGCTGCTTCTGCTGCTGCTTCTGCTGCTGCTTCTGCTGCTGCTGCTTCTGCTGCTGCTGCTTCTGCTGCTGCTGCTTCTGCTGCTGCTGCTGCTTCTGCTGCTGCTGCTTCTGCTGCTGCTGCTTCTGCTGCTGCTGCTTCTGCTGCTGCTGCTTCTGCTGCTGCTGCTGCTTCTGCTGCTGCTGCTTCTGCTGCTGCTGCTGCTTCTGCTGCTGCTTCTGCTGCTGCTGCTTCTGCTGCTGCTTCTGCTGCTCCTCGAGAGGTGCGAATTGAAGAGCGGCACCACCACGTGCGTGTCGCCCCAACTTTGCGCGTCACTCGTCATACCTTCGTCACCGTGGTCCGCCCACGCTCTCATCTCCCGGCGCGAGGGGGGGGTGTTATCCAAGAGGCCCACATGGT
Organism: Petromyzon marinus; assembly: GCF_048934315.1. Lineage (NCBI taxonomy): Eukaryota > Metazoa > Chordata > Hyperoartia > Petromyzontiformes > Petromyzontidae > Petromyzon > Petromyzon marinus. The sequence continues at coordinate 4,568,405 of NC_133731.1, read as the reverse complement.
TAGGCACCGTGCCTAGGGAACTACTCACTCACTCACCCACTCATTCATTCATTCACCCACGCAGCCACTCGCTCATTCAACTCACTCACTCATTCACCCACTCACTCATTCACCCACTCACCCACCCACTCACTCATTCACCCACTCACTCACTTATTCACCCACCGACTCACTCATTCACCCACTCACTCACCCACTCATTCATTCACCCACGCAGCCACTCGCTCATTCAACCCACTCACTCATTCACCCACTCACCCACCTACTCACTCATTCACCCACTCACTCACTTATTCACCCACTCACTCATTCACCCACTCACCCACCCACTCAGTCACCCACTCACTCACTCATTCACCCACCCACTCACTCATTCACCCACGTAGCCACTCGCTCATTCACCCACCCACTCACTCATTCACCCACTCAGCCACCCACTCACTCACCCACTCACTCATTCACCCACTCACCTACCCACTCACTCAGCCACCCACTCAGCCACTCAGTCACCCACTCACCCACTCACCCACCCACTCACTCATTCACCTACTCAACCACTCACTCAGCCACCCACTCACTAACTCATTTACCCACTCACTCATTCACCCACCCACCCACTCACTCATTCACCCACTCAGCCATTCACTCATCAACCCACTCACTCACCCATTCACCCACTCACGAACCCACCCACCAGGGCCGTATTATCCAATAGATCACAATAAGCGCTGTGCCTAGCGACCTTCTCACTCACCCGCTCACCCAGCCACCCACGCACGCACTCATTCACCCACTCACTCAGCCTCTCACTCACCCACCCACTTGCCTCCTCACCCTCCAGGGCCGTATTATCCAATAGGCCGCAGTAGGCACTGTGCCTAGAGAATTACGAAAACTAAAAGGGCCTGCGAATTTTTTACGGTGTTTATTTGTGTTGATATGATAAAAAAAATGATGTAACCAAGATATCTCCACGATTAAATATATTTACATTGCAAGGACAGACAACAGTGTATATACCAAAGAAGCAGAGTCATCTGAATGGTTTTTTTTGTTCACAAGGTGAGAGAAATTAACACCGGAGATGCACTTGTCGAAATTTTTTGACATTGTAAAATTAGCAAATAACATCTCCAAATAGTGTTTTTCACACAATCCCATTCTCAATGGAGAGGAGTGCGAGGGAAGACAAAGCGCCGTTGTTGTGTTACGCGTGAAACAAGCGGAGTGGTAGCGGCGGCAGCAGTCACGTGGGGCAGCAGTAGCGGCGGTAGCAGTCACGTGGGGCAGCAGTAGCGGCGGTCGTAGTAACGTGGGGCAGCAGTAGCGGCGGTAGCAGTCACGTGGGGCAGCAGTAGCGGTGGTAACAGTAACGTGGGGCAGCAGTAGCGGTGGTAACAGTAACGTGGGGCAGCAGTAGCGGCGGTAGCAGTAACGTGGGGCAGCAGTAGCGGCGGTAGCAGTCACGTGGGGCAGCAGTAGCGGTGGTAACAGTAACGTGGGGCAGCAGTAGCGGCGGTAGCAGTAACGTGGGGCAGCAGTAGCGGCGGTAGCAGTCACGTGGGGCAGCAGTAGCGGTGGTAACAGTAACGTGGGGCAGCAGTAGCGGCGGTAGCAGTCACGTGGGGCAGCAGTAGCGGCGGTAGCAGTCACGTGGGGCAGCAGTAGCGGCGGTAGCAGTCACGTGGGGCAGCAGTAGCGGCGGTAGCAGTAACGTGGGGCAGCAGTAGCAACTGTAGAACGTTATCACGAAAGGCCTACGAGACAGAGGTGCCTAGCTCCCACAAGAACTTCAATCCGGCCCTCCTCCTGGGGTTGGTGGACCACGCGGAGACTTCTTGTCGCGCGCAATGCGCAACTTCCCCCGCTTGCACAGATTGCTGTCCAAGGTAGAAAGAACCTCGTGATACACGCAACCGCGTCGCGCGCACAGACCTTCAACATGATTAAAATCGATTGACTTTTATATTCGTGTACATTGTATACACTGTGGTTATGTGACCCCTGCCAGATAGATGATCTGCGAGATTTACTGCTGTCGCCTGGTACGCAGGAAATTCGGGGGTTCGATCCCGATCCTGACGCCTGCTGGATATTTGGAATTTGAATGTTCCCACTGGGGGAACCAGTGGGGCGGGGAGGGGGGGTGACACGTGCCCCCCAATGATCCCATCGATATCCCTAATTTCGATCGGATCATTGGGGTTTATTAGTAATAAACCGGCATTTTGTGACCCCCACTGCCACTGTGTAGCATATTATTACGTGGCCAGGGACTCTATGAGATGATAGGACAATAGTCTGAGTCCATGATTGGCAATAAGTAACGGCAAAGCGGTTATAAGCGACTCACAGAATTGTGCGCAGTTGCGTCTACAGAGTCCACGACTTCCCTGAAGGCATCGACACCTTCAGCGAGCGCGATGCCGATCACTAACAACGCGGTTCGCAATTCGACCCTCGATCGATGGCTGCCCCATCGCCGCACACGCGTCAAGTAACAAACAAGGGACAAGTCCTTACTTATTACTCACAACTTCTTACTTACTAAGTCCTTACTTACTAACAACTCCTTACGTACTAACTCCTTACTTACTAACAACTCCTTACTTATTAACAACTCTTTACTTACTAACGCCTTACTTACTAACAACTCCTTACTTACTAATAACTCCTTACCTACTAACAACTCCTTACTTACTAACAACTCTTTACTAACAAGTTCTTACTTACTAACAAGTCTTTACTTACTAACACCTCTTTACTTACTAACAACTCCTTACTTACTAACAACTCCTAACTAACAAGTCCTTGCTTGCTAACAACTCCTTACTAACACATCTTTACTTACTAACTCCTTACTTACTAACAACTCTCTACTAACAACTCCTTACTTACTGACAACTCCTCTATCATTTTTCATTGCTGGCGTGGTTGCCCGCAGCTACCTGACAATCCTGGCTCCACCATTGCATGTGTTATTGACGTCGGAGACTGTTCATTGGAGGGCAACACGTATTTATTACAGAGGCTCCAATTACAGTGGCGAAGCTGATACTTGAAGAGGTAACGGCCTCTTCGCCCGTACTCTATAGAGGGAAACGTTCCCCGAGCTTTAGCCCACGCTAGCTCCCTGGTTCCCTCTATCCTGGTCCTCTCTCAGGAGGCTATCTGACCTGGCCCAGCTTCAGCGCAGGATCCCGATCACCAGCCACACGAGTCCGGCCCTCAGAAGGACATCGGGCCCTCGTGGCTCTGGTGTCGCACACCCTGGCTTGCTTTGCCCGGCCCTCAAAAGGACAGCGGGCCTAAAGGAGTTCCAGGGTCTGGCTAGTCGGTCTTCTTTCTTCAACTGGCTCTTCATCTTGCTTGAGTCGAACTGCCCTCTCAGCTCTCCGGGTCCCACCTTTTATACTGTCCCTCACTGAGGGATGGGGCTGGGAGGGATCACAGCGTCCCCCCACAGCCCCCCCCCCAGGGTGGTGGCCGTAGCGGACGTGGTTGTGGCCACCGCCCTACAACCGCGTGTCACCCTCCCGTAACACCTCGACACATTTTGATTTAAAGCTTTCGTGACTGCAGTAATTCATATTCTTAGCTCTTTCGGTAAAGTCACGTTGAAGGGAAACAATAAAATATAGATATAAAACAATAAAAATTCTCACGACGTTTCGACCATAACACAAACGGTCGTCATCACACCGAAAGAGCTAAGAATATACCTCTACACATGTTCCTCCCCGTGGTCGCGTCGATTTTTTTTTCCACCGGGCTTTCCGATTTTTCCCTCCGCATTCAGAAACATGCATTGACATTGTTTCGATTACGTTGGTGCTATAAAATGTTCAAATGATGGGGGTAACTTTATTGAGCTATCATAATTTGCGATGGCCAGGTCGCTTTTGAATAATAAGTGAATACCTCAGTGGGCTTTGCCTGGGTAGGATGGGGATGGTTTATTTGTATTTGTGTTGGGGTGATTTATTTACCTTTCTTGTACTTTGCACCACTATCGTGTTGTTGTACTGTTTGTTGTTGTGACGTTCTTACCCGCCCCGACTGGACATCTGTAAAAAAAGAGCTTTATAGCTCAACGGATTCCTCCAATATGAACACATATTCTTTGACTTGATTCCGTCATATCCTGGGTGGAGCAAACGGAGTTCCATAGTTCAATTTATTTGGTATAGCCCTGTGAGCCATTCGGCTCTTGAATCGGGTGCAACCACAACAAACAAAAAAACAAAAAACATGACCAAAACATCTTAAAGTGACTATGTGACTGTTGCAAACAGAAAATCCAGGAAAAAAATCATCAAAATATTCCTGAAATAGCACCGTACACCAACGCTGTGTGCAAAAATCCCAGTTCCCAGTTCCTAGCACACTGCACCGGAGATAATTCAGATTAAAGCAGTCGGGTTAATTGATGATTCAGCACCCACTGATTCGTCCCAGTCACTCATTCGCCTACATGTCGCTGTTTGATCGCTACTATACCACGGTTATTTTTTTCCATGAACTTCGCTCATGTATTCCTCCACCCACGTTGAGAACTCGTTCTCTACCAGCAGCAGGCACTGACTGTTTTGTCTCGTCCACCACACTGCTTTCAACCACCACCATCACACTGCAGTTAATGATGAGTGGGTGGGTGGTTGTGGTTTATGATGAGTGGGTGCATACTCTTTGGTTCTATTGGGTAAAGTCACGTAGGTGAAAATAAAATAACAAAAAATCACGACGTTTCGGCCACAACACAAGCGGCCTTCATCAGGTGAAGGGACGAGACTGTCTGGAGGACAGCGCTGGAGTGGGAGAAGCCACGCTTAGATCACGACCTTTAAGCTGTGTGAGAAGAAAAAACACAAAGCGCCTTGACAAAGGAATTAGCATATATAATATATAACTTTACCCAATAGAACCAAAGAGTATGGATCCTAGCAGTCACGAAAGCTTTAAATCTAGAATTGATGAGTGGGTGGTTGTGGTTGATGATGAGTGGGTGGTTGTGGATGTGGTGGATGATGAGTGGGTGGTTGTGGTTGATGATGAGTGGGTGGGTAGTTGATGATGAGTGGGTGGTTGTGGTTGATCATTGGTGGGTGGTTGATGATGAGTGGGTGGGTGGTTGATGATGAGTGCGTGATTGTGGTTGATGATGAGTGGGTGGTTGTGGTTGATGATGAGTGGGTGGTTGTTGTTGATGATGAGTGGGTGGTTGTGGTTGACGATGAAGTGGGTGGTTGTGGTTGATGATGAGTGGGTGGTTGTGGTTGATGATGAGTGGGTGGTTGTGGTTGATGATGAGTGGGTGGTTGTGGTTGATGATGAGTGGGTGGTTGTGGTTGATGATGAGTGGGTGGTTGTGGTTGATGATGAGTGGGTGGTTGTGGTTGATGATGAGTGGGTGGGTGGTTGTGGTTGATGATAGGTGGGTGGTTGTGGTTGATGATGAGTGGGTGGTTCTGGATAATGATGAGTGGGTGGGTGGTTGATGATGAGTGGGTGGTTGTGGTTGATGATGAGTGGGTGGTTGTGGTTGATGATGAGTGGGTGGTTGTGGTTGATGATGAGTGGGTGGTTGTGGTTGATGAGTGGGTGGTTGTGGTTGACGATGGGTGGGTGGTTGTGGTTGATGATGAGTGGGTGGTTGTAGTTGATGATGAGTGGGTGGCTGTGGTTGATGATGAGTGGGTGGGTGGTTGTGGTTGATGATAGGTGGATGGTTGTGGTTGATGATGAGTGGGTGGTTCTGGATAATGATGAGTGGGTGGGTGGTTGATGATGAGTGGGTGGTTGTGGTTGATGAGTAGGTGGTTGTGGTTGATGATGGGTGGGTGGTTGTGGTTGATGATGGGTGGGTGGTTGATGATGAGTGGGTGGTTGTGGTTGATGATGAGTGGGTGGTTGTGGTTGATGATGGGTGGGTGGTTGTGGTTGATGATGAGTGGGTGGTTGTTGTTAATGATGAGTGGGTGGTTGTGGTTGATGATGAGTGGGTGGGTGGTTGTGGTTGATGATAGGTGGGTGGTTGTGGTTGATGATGAGTGGGTGGTTGTGGTTGATGATGGGTGGGTGGTTGTGGTTGATGATGAGTGGGTGGGTGGTTGTGGTTGATGATGGGTGGGTGGATGTGGTTGATGATGAGTGGGTGGTTGTGGTTGATGATGGGTGGGTGGTTGTGGTTGATGATGGTTGGTTGTGGTTGATGATGAGTGGGTGGTTGTGGTTGATGATGAGTGCGTGGGTGGTAGTGGTTGATGATGAGTGGGTGGTTGTGGTTGATGATGAGTGGGTGGTTGTGGTTGATGATTGGTGGGTGGGTGGTTGATGATGAGTGGGTGGTTGTGGTTGATGATGAGTGGGTGGTTATGGTTGATGATGAGTGGGTGGTTGTGGTTGATGATGAGTGGGTGGTTGTGGTTGATGATGGGTGGCTTTAACTAAACTAGCATAAACATTCAACTAAATTAATATCAAATTTTAACTAAATTTGCATGTTCTTGGTTCTTTCGGTAAAGTCACGTAGAAGGGAAACAATAAAATAATAAAAATAGAAAACAATAACATTCTCACGACGTTTCGACTGCAACACAAGCAATCATCATCAGGTGTGAAAACCACAGCAAGAAAATATGAAAAAAGTGGCGGTTTGTTTCTTAACGTTTTCACACCTGATGATGATTGCTTGTGTTGCAGTCGAAACGTCGTGAGAATTTTATTGTTCTATATTTTTATTATTTTATTGTTTCCCTTCTACGTGACTTTACCGAAAGAACCAAGAATATGAATCCCTGCAGTCACGAAAGCTTTAAATCAAAAAAATAATTTGCATGATTAATTAAACTAAATTAGCATAAAAATTTAACTATACTAGCGCAAAATGTGAACCAAACTAGCATAAACATTAAACTAAATTAGTAAAAAAAAAATAAAGGAAATTAGCATATAGATTACAATAACTTTGCGTAACAAAATTAGCGTAGGACAACCGTCGGCCAATCGGCGCGCGCCATCGCCGGAGCCGCGCCCAGGTTTTGTCTCTCGACCAATCAGATCGCTGTTCCACACCCCCCCGTCTCCCCACCTTGGCACGCGACGACCAATCAGATCGCGGGAGGAGTGCGACCGTTACGATTTGAATTCCCAACGCTGAACGCCTGCGCGCTTGTGTGCGCGTGTTCGCGTTCAGTTTTTTTCTTATTATTATTTTAATCATTAAAGTTCGCGAGTGTCAAGGTAAGCTACGTTTACTTTTGCCCGTTGTTGTTTTTCCTTTGCTTTAAAGCATTGTTTCAAGAGAAACATTCGCTGCTGTTGTTGTGAAAGGCCGATGCGCCCTGAGGCCTAGTCTATCCTATTGCCCCGCGCTAATGTTAAACTCAGCGACGCGATCGTAAAAAAAAAAAATTGTTTGTGGCTTCGATCTTGACTTTTAAAAGCTTTCGCGACTGCAGGAATTCATATTCTTTTGGGTCTTTCGGCAAAGTAACGTTAGATAGGTTTCAAAGAAAATAACAAACGCCTCACGACTTTTCGATCGCAACGCATCTGCGCGGCCGTGTGCTGCCATCGAAACGTCGTAGTTAAATTTTTTTAATTTTCTTTGACACCTATCTACGTGACTTTATCGAAAGACCCAAATAATATGTTGTGCTTTCGCTCTCCAAAAACACAACCGGCGTTTTGCCCCCCGAAATTTGCCCCGTTCTGTTTTACGCGACCAAAACTCTTTGGGTATATTTCGCGATTTAACAACCACCACCTCCCGTCACCCCCAAACAAAAATAAAAAAAACTTACGCTACACCGACGCACGTGAAGAATTAGCGGCAATGAACGTTTCCGAGTACAATTGTACGACGCAATGAGGTGTGGGTGGGTGGTTGGTGGTTGTTGGCGGTGGTAAAGTTACAGCTGCCGTGTTAAAGCGTGCGTTGTGTTTGTGCGTGTTTTGGAGGCCGACGTGTCTGCAACGTTCCATGTAGCCGCCGTGATATTGTGTTCAGTGTTTAGTTACCATTGCGCCGACGCAGCCGCATTGACCGGCGTGGTGAAGTATGGTCACTCAACGCCCCGGTTAACCGAAACCGACCCTTGGCCCAACAGTGGATTCACCCGAGATCGATTCCAGGCCGATGCTGACATCCGGATACGGTCCTGTCAACCCACCTCTGACAAGCGTGGTGAAGTATGGTCAAATACGCTTTGATTCTTTCGGTAAAGTGTGTTTTATTTTCTACCTTACGTGACTTTACCGAAAGAACCAAATGGTATGGATTCCTGCAGTCCACGAAAACTTCAAAGCAAGATTATGGTCAAACAACTCCACGTGTTTACATTACGAGACCTCCTTTGCCAGTAACAAGATATAGGAATAGGTTTTACCCTTTTAACTGGCACAAAAAACTGACACCTTTATTCAAGGCATCATGTTTGCAATAACCACAACACAAGCAGTCAAAATGCAAACAAAAGAGACAACTCTGATAATAATATGCACTGTACTTGAATTTGATTGGTCCACACCCTAGACGGATTTTCTTAGAGCCTAGTCTCCACTGGTGTTGGACCAGAATACTGATGCCTTGAATAAAGGTGTCAGTTTTTTGTGCCAGTTAAAATGGTAAAACCTATTACTATATCTTGTTACTGGCAAAGGAGGTCTCATAATGTAAATGCTCACCCCGAGCCCTCAATACTCTGATAGTGCGCTGTTTTTGAGTTGTATGCCTTTTGGCGTCTTCTGGTCCAACACCAGTGGAGACTAGGCTCTAAGAAAAGCCGTCTCGGGTGTGGACCAATCAAATTCAAGGACAGTGCCAATATTAGTATCAGAGTTGTCTCTTTTGTTTGCATTTTCACTGCTTGTGTTGTGGTTATTGCAAACATGATGCCTTGAATAAAGGTGTCAGTTTTTTTGTGCCAGTTAAAAGGGTAAAACCTATTACTATAACTCCACGTGTGTTTCATTTGTTTCCTTGCTGATTGGCTGTGTTGGGTTTCGGCAAACATTCATATTTACGCGTTCTAACACCCAGATGGCAAATTTCCAGTTTGTTGCATGTCGGGAAGTACGCAAAACATTTTGAACAGACACACATATTCACAACTTTGCCTTTTAGATGTATGGAGATAACCCTGTGAGCCATTCGGCTCTTGAATCGGGTGCAACCGCAACAAACAAAAACGTGAACAAGGAACATCTTAAAGTGACAGAAAAATCCATGAAAAAAACGGCAAAGTCTTCCAGAAAAAGCACCGTACACCAACGCTGTGTGCAAAAATCCCAGTGGGATGCAAGTCAAACAATAACGGCCATAAGACAATTTAGATTAATGTTATCAGTCTAGCTCTGTACACGTCTTGTCTTGCAGATTGGTAAAGTTTAGGCAAAGCCTATAGACCGCACCCAGATATCGTAAAAAAGCGCACCCGTTGTCAATGATAATTTGATGTGCATACAGCAGTTGCTGTTACCGTCCCGCTGTTACAATTACACCGATTGCTTTACGTCACCAAAGACACAATTAGAATTTTAATTTGACCCCCGGGTCTGATCGCGTTAACTGTGGAGTGGGGGGAGGAGGGGTCAAGAGGTCAATTGCACGTGTGTGCAGTTGATTGAATATTGACTTGCGATGGCTTGTGAGGAAGAGGAGGATGATGGCGATGCAAGTCTGGTGGTGTTCTCCGAGTTGTGTTGTAGAACGTGCACAACTTTTGGGGATTGCGTAATGTCATTTTTGTTCCCCTGTAACACTTTTTATTTAGTAAATTCTAACGAATGGACGTGGGGCGGGCTTGGAGTATTGAGGGCCCGTGACAACGTGTTTTGGCGGCACACCAACCAGCCCTTTTAATTCAGCAGTTCGAGGTGCTTTTATTATTGCAGCGAGAGGGGGAATCGTCTCGTTCAATCTCCATCCACCACCATCGCCATGGGTTTAAGTGGCCACGGAAACCCATCAAGGGAATATGTAGGGAGAGGAATTGGGGTTAGAGAGTGTACACAACTTTAATTTTCCATAATTTCAACAATTAATCGGCATGCGCATCATTGACAGTATCCTGATTGATGAGCAAAACAAAATCACAATTTAATCATCAATCCATTGTCATAAATGAGATCAAAATATCAATGGTCATGCTCAAAACTACATTGCTATTATAAAAATCATCGAACCTCCATGATGACAATTCCAATATGGTCATTATGATGATCAGAATTACAGTTATTTTCTTCTCAAAATCATGAACATTTATTAAAAGTGTGCTTAAAATGCAAATTGACCAATTTCAATATGCACACAATCAATTGCATGATTCTTATCAAAGCAAGTCCTATGTATCATGGTGTTTTCATGCTTATGTTGTCAGAAGCGTGTGTTTTAAAAGCCCACTTTTTTACACATTTTTAATTAACTTGCCCTGTTTGTATATTATTTCAAATGTTGACGCTTAATATCTTCGGATCCGCGAAGCCTATTGAGCCGAACATTTGTACACAGGCGCGTCGTATTCTCACGTGACAATTCAAGATTTAATTTAAAGAACCGGTCCAGATCCCGCTGATCCTGGGCTTTTTCGTGTTTTTTTACTTGTTTTTGTGTTGCACCATTTCAAATATATATTAGAATTATCCAGACAAAAATGAACTGTTGGTGTCTGGATTGAGATCTTAGAATTAATATGTGCATCCAAATTATTTGTACAAGATTAACATAAACAAATACTAATAAAAAAGATGTTTTTCAATGGACACACCCTTTTATTTGCACTCTAAAGTAGAAATTAAATTATTTTGATCCCTGAATTAATCAAATATGCTGAATGCAAGTGTGTGGAATATATCTAATTGCTCACCTGCATAGGGATATTTGACCATTACAGGACCCTTAGGAGGGAAAAAAAACACCAGGGCATATGAGAAGCTAAACACAATCTCTCCGCTGATGGATTCAATCCACTTGCTGTACTAACCACTCATGGTCCCCTCGCAGCCCCAGCCGTTTCTGGAGTTTCACAAATCTCTCTGTGATCCACCCACCCTCGTGCGTTACCGCTGTCCTTGTGTCCAACATTACTCCGGTTCCTGTGGAAAAATATAATTTTCGTTCTGATAGGCTCTTGACGGTGATTTTAAATAAAGGTTTAAATACATGAATTCAAAAACCACAACCGTCACAATTCCATTGTGACGATAAAAAAATGTGCAATTGTATTATACAAATTCAAATATGTAATCAGTGTTTTAAATATATCCAAAGATGTGCAGCATTGCTTCTGCTTTGTGAGCGATTGCTTTGTGTGAAAGCACCTTTAACAATTGTTCACTTAAGCGCACATACCACACGGAGCCGTTCTTGGCTTTACATTTTTGTGGGTAATTCAAGTTTTGCATCTTTTTACCGCAGTTCTTTGAGTGACATACCCACTGTCATTTGCTTTACAGGACATGTGTAGTGGGGTAAAGTGTGAGTAACCCTGCCCCCCCCCCCCCACCCCACCCCTTCCAACAACACGTTTGGTCAAACATGGAAGAGTAGACCAAACACCTTCTGGCTTTCGCTGTCGTGGAGGCCCCTTCTGCCAGCGGTGGCGTCAAAAAGCAATTTCTGGGCCGCACCTTCACCTTTTCTACAAGAGTGGCCGCTATCTCATTCCGATTACAGACGTTCCCCCGTCTTAAGATGCCGATTTCGATTCGCGATCTGCCACTCATAGGGGTCCCGTAGTTTCTATTGACGATACATGGTTTACGTTCTCACACGGGCCGCAAATTTCGACCAATCGGAGCGCTCCGAAAAGTGGAGTCGGGCAGACCTCATCCAATCGGCGACCCGCCCTTTAATGAGTGTTTTGAGGACAACTGGCTAGCTTTAAGCCATCCAGTTTCTTAGCCTAAGGTTGAACATTTTATTTTATGCTCTAGGCTTTTGCGACCAATATCATCCATAATCCAGGTTTTTTTTGGTTAGATCTCTTAAATATAGAAATGTGTCGTCGAATCCGCCATCACCCAACACAGCCAATTAGCAAGGTTTGTCACGTAAACAGAAAGTGGCCAATTCGTTAATAGTACAGCACACCACCGGTGTGTTGGAGAGCAAAGCCACACACACCATCTACAATCTGAGTACGACGTTTCGCCAGTAATTGCAACTAGCTTCATCAGGCGACAGCCAGATTCGTGGAGAAATCTGTTTCGTTCCTTAAATAGAGGGATGGATGCGATGACATCACTTTAGTGCTCTTCTCGCGCGAAGTGAGGGGGAGATTAATGAATGCGTATAAATGACTATGGGTGTCCGTTTCCGGTTGGGTTATTTATATGGTAATCAATGGGCATTGTTCTTGTATCTCCTGTCGATTGTGTGTACTATAAACTATGTTTAATAACTATAAGCTGTGTTTAAATACTATAAACTATGTTTGAATATTATAAACTATGTTTTCAGGGTGAAAAAAAGGTCAGCTTCCGATCGTCGCGGAACAAATTAAGTCCCTTAACGCGCATTTTTCCTATGAATGATAATTTCAATTGACGATTTTTTCGTGGGAGGGACCACCTATTGCATTTAGCAGCAGCAGCAGCAGCGTTGGTTGAAATTTTCAAGCGCGGTAGAACTATAATAGGGTTTTTTCCACTTTTTTTCTGGCAACAAAACTGGCAACAAAACTGAATCATTTTGCAAGGAATCATGTTTACATTAACCACAATACTTGCAGTCAAAATGCAAAAACAGGTCCCTGCAGGGTGGGCTGGTAGGACAAGTCTCTGCGCTGTCTATTGCTGATTTTACACCCAACAGCACGAGATTTCACTTCGTTAAAGTATTGAAAGGGGACGGACGGACGGACACATTAATCTATTGCAGGCTGGTACACTCAGTTTACTACTTCGTTCCTACCAGTAAAACTGTCTTTGAACTGTTCGCCTTTTGGCGTCATCTGGTCGAACACCGTATGAGACCAGGCTCTAAGGAAAGCTGTCTCTAGTGTGGACCAATCAGTTTCAAGGACAATGCATAAATTATCAGAGTGTTTTTTGTTTGCATTCCGACTGCAAGCATTGTGGTTAATGTAAACATGATTCCTTGCAAAAGGTTTAAGTTTTGTGGCCAGAAAAAAGGGGAAAAACCCTATTATTATATTTTGGTACTGGCAAAGGAGGCCTCATGATATAGATGCAGTCAAACTGTTGACACCTCATAATAATAATAATACATGATATATAACGTGCCTTTATAAATCCACTGCGGGTTGATAGGCCTCCCCGACACTGTCGTGGCAGTCATGGGGCTGTTTGACCAGACCTCGCCCACGCCGGTCGGCGCTCGTTGACGGTTGTCCTGCGGTCGACAAAATAATTTAAGGGTACACCCGTCCAGTTCGTGAGGTTTGATTGCCGAAGGGCAGGACCCAGGGCTTGTTGAGGCAACACTCGCCGCCGATGTTTGCCGTGGCCTGGAATCAAACTCGCGTTTGCGCGGTTGACACTCGCGGCGCCCGCGCGCCGACCGCTGCCTCCGCATCGCTCTCCACCAGCGTGCTTCGTTTCTGCATCTCGCCCACGTGTGCGGGCATCCACCCTTCCTTGGCGGTTGCCCTGCCCTCGTGTTAGCATTTCAGTCGCTCGGCATTGCTCGTGCGCAACGGTCCCGGGGAAATGCACCGTGTGACCGATTGCGGGCGAAGAAATGTAATTATTGCTCTTCAATGCAGCGTTACAAAGATGAAGCGCGCGCGTGGCGCACTGGCTCTCGAGCAGCGGTTCTCAAAGTGGTGATCACGCGGTACTACCGGGTGGTTCCGCGACGCTGCTCCTGGTGGGTCCGCGGTGACCGAGATGCAAGTGCGCCGGTTGATCCAGACAGCAATGGCGACATTTATTAGGGACGTTCATAATTTTCTTGTGATGTTTGATATCTTAAAATAACCTGATTAAACTGTCCCTAACCCTAAGATCTGAACACCGCTCCCATCCCGAAAAAAAACAAAAACCTTATTGCTGCGTAAAAAAAAAAATGCGTTTTATATAAATCCTTTTGTATTAGTGGTATTTAGATAAAGTAGTGAATGTGTTTTGTCACCATGGGTGGTGGATGCTGATTGGTCCTTGGGCCAAAAGAGTTTGTGAAACACTGCTCTAAGCTACATATGTACAGAGACTCCACTACTTACGAACGAGTTAGGTTCCAGAAGTCTGTTCGTTATTCGATTTGTTCGTAAATCCAACTTTACTCCTGTCGATTCCAAACATGTTGTACGTCGTGTACACTAAACACGGGGAATCGCTTTAAAAGTTGTATAATCTCCTGTAGATGTGAATGCCACTGGTTCTTCACATTCTGCAGATGTTGATGCCACTGATTCTTCACGTTCTACAGATGTAGATGCCACTGGTTCTTCACATTCTACAGATGTCGATGCCACTGGTTCTTCACATTCTACAGATGTAGATGCCACTGGTTCTTCACATTCTGCAGATGTTGATGCCACTGATTCTTCACGTTCTGCAGATGTAGATGCCACTGGTTTGGCATGTTCTGTAGATGTAGATGCCACTGGTTCTTCACGTTCTGTAGATGCCGCTAGTTCTTCACGTTATGTAGATGCTGCTGGTTCTTCAAGTTCTGTAGCTGTAGATGCCAACACCGCCATCCATTCCGCGGCGGTTGAACTTACGAATCTCGGTCCGAACAGATAACTGGACGTACGGACAGGTTTGTTTGTAAGTCGAATGTTCATAAGTTCCTGTATGTTGAACTTCTTTCGCACCGTACGTAGCCTTGTCCTGCTCATTGGAGGTATGCGCCACTGTTGATAATTGTGCTTTTGTTCTCATTTTACCCTCGCAGCCACTCAACCTGAATGCAAAACTAATTATAACCGTGCAGTGAACACAACAAACCGTGGCAAGACTTGTAACAGTTTTGGGACCTTTGTCAGCCCACCGCTGGAGGGTAACAGCATGGCAGCGGTCACACTTTACCGCACTGGTTTGCGACGGGTGGAGCTCTCCAGATCCCGGCTGGGCTTAGGACTTTATAAGCAGCCCTTCGTACGTTCCCCTTGAAGCAAAGCGACGGAGCCAGCTTCGTGACTCGGCGGTCGTTTGTCCTCCAGGTCCGGCCGTCACAGCCGCCGCCGGCACTCGAGGACGACGAGGCAGAGGGCCGCCCCCCCTCCCCGGGGCACGAGAAAGACCATGGGGGACGGGCCCGGCGAGGGCTCGAGCCACATGCGGGTCATCGTGCGCGTGAGGCCGCCCAACGCGCGCGAGATGGACACCAACCACCGACTCGTCGTGCAGGTGAGCGTCCCGTCTCTCCCCCCCGCCCCTGTGTGTCACACGAGCCAAGCAGGGCCCGGCCTGGACAGTACTGGGATTGTGATGACTGCAGAGAACCACCGCCTCGCTGTGCGGCGAGCGTCCCATCTCGCTGGATCTCGCAAGCAAAGCGGCGCTTGAGCCTGGTTTAGTTTGGTTGTAGCCACAAGTTCCCAGGATTACTCTGACAGGCTCCTCCGATTGGCATGGTTGGCCACGTACAGCGCAAAAGAAGTTCTACGTACGTACACTAAAAACAGACGCAGACACATTCTACGTCTACGCTCCCGTGCTGCACAGGTTAACCGATGTGGCTCTGTTTTTACACACTTTTATTTAAGTTGCCCTGCTTTGTTTATATTCTTTCAAATCTTTGACGCTTAATATCTACGAAGCCCAACGTGCTGAAATGTGGTACACACGGACTCGTCTTCGCGTGACGATTAAATATTTCATTTAAAGAACCGGTTCCAGGTCCCGCTGATCCTGGGCCTCTGGGATTTTTACTTTAATTGTTGTTGCACCATTTCAAATGTATATTAAAATGATCCAGACTATAATAAACTATTGTTAGTGTCTGGATTGAGGTCTTAGAATCACTATATACATATACAAATTATTTTCACAAGATGAACATGACAGTTTTGGGGAAAACACACGTGCTTCAATGCACACACACTTTTATCTGCCCTCAAAAGTAGAAAATAAATTATCTTGACTCCAGCATTAATTAAAATTTGATGTTCTGAATAAAAGTGGGTGGCTTCCTTTCGATATGTTTTAATATTCTTTTTTGAAAGCTGCCTGCTTTTTACTCAGCACATCAAATTTGATTCATTCCGGGGTCAAAATAATTTATATTATACTTTTGGGTGCAAATTAAAGTGTGTGCATTAAAGCACGTGTATGTCACCAATTTTCTTAAATTATAGTTAAATTTGCATGTTTTCCTGCGTCTCATTTGGTTTAATCTTTGCCGCCCCTCGAGTAGACTACTGTATTTTCCCGCATATAACCCGCGGGGTATACCACTTTTTACAAACAAGACAAGACCCTGCGGGGTATATGGAGGTGCGGCCCATCCCAAAAATATTTTACACGTGTGACATGTCATAACTCGTTTAATTTTTTCATGGTAGGACTATCCACTATGCAACACTTACCTTTGACTTAAGCACTGCTGAATAAACCACTCACACTAAAATTGCACACGTTATCACGTTTTAAATGATTCGAATTGTTTGTACAATGAAACGACAAGACAGTGTTTGAAGTGGGCGCACTTTGTTTACCGGCGACGGGAGAGCTGCGGGGAGAGAGAGGTTGGGGGGAGGCAACGGCGTTACAGTAGTGCCGCTATTGTCTGCGCAGTGCGCAATCTACCAGTGCTAAAACTGTACTCACTTATCTACCAGTTAGGTGTCACTTATTTATTGGACATTTACTTCTGTTACTTATTTACTGTTTTAAGTTCACTCTATTCCGGTTAGTTTGTTTTCTCTGTGCACGTTATGATTTTAATGTTAACAATTGATAGTGGAATGTATTACAAATGTAAACTTCTCATTAATATGATGGAATTAAGCTGCGGTAACGACGTTAAAGATATGAATGCATGCGGGGTATATGGAGGTGCGGGCTATCTGAAATTTGTTTTACACAAAACGCTATTTTTGCGGGGTATATGCGTATGCGGGCTATATGCGGGACAATACGGTACTTGGAGCGCGGAGACTACTGGGGGATATGTGATGATGCAAAGCTGCCCTGTGAGAAGGCCAAGAGATGGCATTAAAGCAATGGATTCCTGAATCGATTTGTATTGAACCTATCCTATCCAAGTACTAGCCAGCCCCAATGCAACAATGGATTCTCATATCTAGCTGTAAAGTACGGACCAGGCTCAGGCTTTACTTGTCTTTTTGACGCGCGACAAGACCGGACACATTCTGTGTGATTTAGTCACAGTGACTATAGATCCATCGCGAGGGTGTTGTAGTGGCGAAGAGTATATACGTACAGTAAAACCTTGGATTGCGAGCATAATTCGTACCGGAAACGTGTTTGTAATCCAAAGCACTCGTGTACCAGTCGCGATCACGTGACGCTCGGGAGTACAAAGCGTCTACACGTACGCTGCTCGTATTGCAAGACCCTCGCTCGTTTATCAAATTAATATTCATTTAAAATGTTTGCTCGTCTTGCAAAACACTCGCAGACCCAAGTCACTCGCAATCCAAGGTTTTACTGTATACATTTTGTATCGTTACGCAGCAGCACCCCCCCCCCCCCCCCCGTGTCTGCCGACTAGCCATGGACAACGCGAGACTCGGCTGTGTGTCTGCACAAGGCGATAGCGGCTTTACGGTCGGCCGGGCGGCTCAGAGGTCAGAGCGCCGCTGAGATCAGCATGTCCCCTGTGCTCGCCCCCCCCCCCCCCCCCCGTCATTAAAAAAAGCTGGGTTCTCAAGTGCAGCGGAGTTGAGGGCCTCAACCCGGTCGCCCGGTCGGCGGCGATTGCAAACAAAACGAGCAAGAAACTTGACCCAATTTCACGGAAACCTAATCGGTGTAACCGGGCACGTCTCGGCCCAGTGTTGGCCGCCCGCCCCTCCGCACTTGAAAAGAAAACCGCTGGCGGGGGTGCGCCGGAGCAAGCGGGCCTGTCGGCACAGTCGGCACAGTCGGCGCACACTGCGCCGCGAAACCCCGGCAGCCCGAGTTCGATTCCCCGGTCACGGCTAATGTCGGCGGCGAGTGACGTCTCTGAATCAATCATGAGACTCCCCCGTCACCCCCCCCCACCCACCCCTTCACCAACCTCCAATGAGCAGCGTGTGTTGGTAAGTCGATGACTGTCTGCACTGATGTGGTGCAGCGCATGCAGTCGTGTGTTCGTAAGTCGAGGACTGCCCCGCGTTGCCCAATGTATGGACAGCCGTGTGTTTGTAAGTAGAGGACCGCCTGCCCCGAAACGAGTGATGTGTGCTGTCCGCAAGTCGAGGACTGACCAGTGAGGGCGCAGGCGACCATGTGTTCGTAAGTCGAGTACTCTGTGCACCTATTGGCGTGCATGAATGGTGACATTGTTCGTAAGTCGATGACTATCCCCGTGAGGATACAATTTGCTCTTGTAGGCCACTGTCCGGCATCTACATCTGCAGAACACGAAGAACCAGTGGCATCTACATCTGCAGACCATGAAGAACCAGTGGCATCTACATCTGCAGAACGTGAAGAATCAGTGGCATCTACATCTGCAGAACATGAAGAATCGGTGGCATCTACATCTGCAGAACATGAAGAACCAGTGACATCTCCATCTGTAGAACGTGAAGAACCAGTGGTATCCACATCTGCAGAACATAAAAAACCAGTGGCATCTACATCTGCAGAACATGAAGAACCAGTGGCATCTACATCTGCAGAACATGAAGAACCAGTGGCATCTACATCTGCAGAACGTGAAGAACCAGTGGCATCCACATCTGCAGAACATAAAAAACCAGTGGCATCTACACCTGCAGAATGTGAAGAACCAGTGGCATCTTCAGAACCAGTGGCATCTACATCTGTAGAACGTGATGAACCAGTGACACCTACAGGAGATAATACAACTTTAAAAGCCATTCTCCGTATTTCGTTTTACACGCCATACAACGTGTTTGGAATCGACAGGAGGAGTTAAGTTGAACTTAGGAACAAATCGACTTCCGAACAGACCTCTGGAACCTAGCTCGTTCGTCAGTAGAGGACATGCCCACAACGAATGATTTACAAGAAATTTACAAGCAATCATTCGTTGTTTGTTCAGCGATTAATACAACAACTACAAAAAAGCACCGCAGTCGGGAGTTATCCAAGCGTTTGCTTTTTTTGTTTGTTTTCCCCCTGAAAGGGACGATTCCCGGTGCGAGGCTATCCTGGAAATTTTTTTTTTATTGTAGGGAGCAATATTGTTACAAGGGGCAGCACGGGCGCGAGAGAGCGATGACACGGGCCCACCCAACTTGGAAGGATAGACGCCAGTAGCCGCGCGAGAGGAAAGTAACCCACGTTGCTCACACTGCTTGGGATGCAGCCGCCGGTGACGTCGGGGGATTTTTGTGTTCGGAGTCATTCACCACCCCTGGGGTTGGCAAGAGTCGCGCGTTCACAAATGTGCTTTGTGAGTGGCGGAGGCTCGAGCCGTGCGCCCGCGCTGCGATCACCGCCCCCCTCGTCATCGCGGGCCTCAGGACGTCACGGGCGCAGCCCGGAGGGAAAAAAGAAAAACTTGCAAAAGAACGAGACGGGAATGCGTGGATTTCTTTGGTTACGATTTCGACCGGTTCCATGCGGCCGTCGCGTGTAACCCGCGCGTGCCCGATGCTTGCCGTTGGTATCGCGACCCGCGTGCGTTGTGATGGTTGCCGAGGTCTGTACAGTGGGACCCCCGATTCCTTTTAACGACGGTGATCGGTTCCGCGACTTGGTCGTGTGTGGGTGATGCATGTTAGAGGCTTAATTCGTTCCGATTGCTTGTGCTCGTTGTGTAACCCCCGTTGTTTACAGGGGGAATGGTCGTTTAGCGAACACGTTGGGCTCTAAATTTTGATTTAAAGCTTTCGTGACTGCAGGGATTCATGTTCTTGGTTCTTTCGGTAAAGTCACGTAGAAGGGAAACAATGAAATGATAAAAATATGAAGCAATAAAATTATCACGACGTTTCGCCGTGACGTCCTGATGATGATTGCTTGTGTTGCAGTCGAAACGTCGTGAGGATTTTATTGTTTTAATATTTTAATCATTTTACTGTTTCCCTTCTACGTGACTTTACCGAAAGAACCAAGAATATACATTGGGCTCTATTGGAGGCTCGTGGTCAGGCGATTAGTAGTTAACAGGGGTGGTCGTTAAGAGGGGTTCTACTCTACACAACTGTACACGACTGTGCTCGACGCTGTCGACCACACTACTACACACTACGCTGCACACTACACATTGGGCTATATGGAGGGCCGTCGTTAAGGGGTGCCCGTCAACAGGGGTTCTCTCCCGTGCCGTGCAATGGCTGTCTGCACCGACGCGGGACGCCGCACGAGACGGAGCCCTCTCACGGCTTATTGGGGCCCGTCCTTGCGGGCACGCCGCGGGACGTTGAAATTGGCTGGGGAGTCTCCCGGAGGCGCATGACCCCCGCCTCGGTCATGCAGCGCGGCCCGCGCGCCAACAGCGGAGTGCGGAGAGCGTCCCTCTCCCCCGGAAGCGCCCTCCGAGTGTCCCTTGAAATTCCCGCCGGGGATCGTTATCTAAAACCTGGAGGAATCCCCAGCAGCTTCTGAAGTCCCTTGTCGCAGATGTCCAGACGGTGCACGGGGTGAGAACGGCACGACAACAACAACAACGACAACAAGCCGGTGCCAAAAGGCACGATAGGGGTGCGAAGTACAAGAGGGGTGAACGAGTCGTCGAAACAAATAAAGACTGAACCACCCTCACCCCCTACCAGGCAAAGCCCGCTGAGGTTTTAATTAATTGTTCAGGAGCGAACCTGGCCGCAAATGACCTGCGTGACAAAGTGGCCCATCGTTCGGGCGTTTATAGCACCGAAATTATCTCGGGTAATCTTCACAGACGTTCACACCTTCCCACGCGCTCCGCTCTTGAGGTTCAGCTCGTAGGCATTCGCAGACAATTTTGTTGTTTGGTAATTTGATTAGTATACGTGCGTGTTTTTTTTTACGTTGCCTGAAACCTCCTAAATTCTACTAAATTAATATTAAGATTTGCATTGAAATGCCAATTTTTGATTATCAGACTTAGAATTGAGCCAATTGCGGTCGATTCCTTCCCTCCACCACCCACTCTGCGCTCCCCCGAATTCATAGTCGCGTGTTTTTTTGCACAGTTATTGCCGACCGGGTTGAGACCATCGACTCCGTTGCGCTTGAGAACCCAGTTTTTTTTTAATGACGGGCGGGCTAGAACAAAAGGACATGCTGATCTCAGCGGCGCTGGATTAGCGGCGCTCTGACCTCTGAGCCGCCCGGCCGACCGTAAAGCCGCTATCGTCTCTGCGTTGTCAACGGTTGGCAGTCACGGTGGGTGATGCCACATTGATTGTTTAACTATTTAATTGGGGGGGGAGGGGGGGGAGGCTTTGCGGTATGTGCGTTTCAAGCATTGTACGTGGCGCTGATTGCAAAGACTCGTGGGTGGGGGTTAAGTTGGGGCGAACTGCGGCTTGAAGAACTTTTGGGTGAACTTCGCGCGCGAAGTCCACCTGAGCACGATGCAAATGCCAAGGTTGGGGAATCAAATATCGCAATGATCGCCGCGTCACGATTTTTGGCTCGTTTCGTATCGTGAGAAATCGCCACGGTGGCAATCCTCGCTGGAAACGCGCGGCGCTAGCTAGCTTTACGTTCCGATTGCTGCTTCGGGGGTTTCGACCGACGCGGGTCAACTTGCCCCCCCCCCCCCCGATCCTCGCGCCCTCCGTTGCGCAGGTGGTGGACGAGCAGATGCTGGTGCTGGACCCCAAGGAGCAGGCGGAGCCCAGCTTCCTACAGGGGCGGCAGCTGCGGCAGCGCAACATGCTGGCGCGCAAGCCCAAGGACCTGCGCTTTGTGTTTGACCGCGTGTTCGACGACACGGCGACGCAGCAGGAGGTGTTTGAGGGCTCCACGCGCTCGCTCGTCGAGGGCACGCTCAACGGCTTCAACTGCACGGGTAACGGGGGACACGCAGCGCGTCCTCACACGTTGCGGGGGGGGGTTCTAGTTTATAACAATACGGGCTCGGTGTTAGTCCGTGGGCACTGTGTACGCGCGTGTGTGTGTGTGTGGGGAGCGGTCTTTGTCTTTGTGTGGGTCATGTGTGTGGGTCTGCGTGTTCTCGAGCGGTAGGGTCGCAGGTCAGCGCGCTTGCGCAACGGACCTGGCGGCCCGAGTTAGGTTTTCCGCTCGCGGTCCGACACCGGTGACGATTACCTGGGCCTCCCCTCGATCGACTCGGCCTGAAATGAGTGTGTAAACATCGCCACTGGGGAGACAAAGGCGGACGGGCGTGGCGTTGGCCGCCCACCCCCTCGTGTGCCGTGCCGGCTTTCACAGGTGCTCGCTGACGGCGTCCGCCCCAACAGTCTGCGACAGGCTACACGGGGGATCTTTGTCTTTTGTTTGTGCATCTATGCGTCCTTTGGGTCTGTAGCTCCTGTGTCAGTCTCTGGGTCCTATGTAACTGTGTATGTTGAACTTCTTTAGCACCGTACGCGCGAGTTTTATGTGTTGTATGCAAGTCTCTGGGTCCTATGTTACCCTGTGGGTCCGATGTGAATCTGTGTTTGGACCCTTGGTCTGTGCCAGAAGCGGAAGGGTGTCATCACTTTTTCGATTTAAAGCTTTTGTGACTGCAAGGATTCATCTTCTTTGGTTCTTTCGGTAAAGTCACGTAGAATGAGAATAAAATAATTAAATAAAATAACACAATAACATTCTCACGACGTTTCGGCCACAACGCAAGCGGCCTTCCTCAGGTGAAAGGAACAGACCTGTCGGGACGACAGAGCTTCAATACCTGTCGGGACGACAGAGCTCTGTCATCCCGACAGGTCTGTTCCTTTCACCTGAGGAAGGCCGCTTGCGTTGTGGCCGAAACGTTGTGAGAATTTTATTGTGTTATTTTATTTTATTATTTTATTCTCATTCTACGTGACTTTACCGAAAGAACTAAAGAAGAGGTACCATCACCGTTAGATTTTTTGCCAGGTGCAACAGACAGCTCTCCCTGGTGGCTGTTACAGGCAGCAGTCCTCCGAAAGCGTCTAGAAACTTCTTTCATATCTAATCCCATACCTACCATCAAAGGTCAACAATTGATGATCAAGGTCGGCCACATTCATTGAGCTTTGCTCCCTATCTGTATTCTAAGTAAAGTGTGTCGGAAGTAGCCGGCCATTCACCAATTATGCCAAAACTTATCAAGGTTGGTTGTGTTAATTATTTTGATGTATGTTATGGATAATATCTCTGGAGAGACCACAAATAGCCCTGCTGGATTTCGTTTTTCTTGCCATGTTATCTTGCGGTCAAGGTCACCACATTTTGGTTGCAAAATAACTATTGGAAGTCTTATGGCAATACAAAGACTCCTCTAGTTATGAACATTTGACTTTCCAACTTTCAGAGACACAAACAAACCTATCTCTGTGTCCCGTTGCCCGTTAGAACCGATAGTCGTAAGTTCAACCGCCGCGCAACAGATGGCTGTGGTGGCATCTACGTCTGCAGAACGTGAAGAACCAGTGGTGTCGCCTTCATCTACATTTTGAAGTCAAGTTGTTACTAGCGGCCTCGCCACACACTTTGGTTCACAATCGTGTAAAAAAAAAAAATGTAACGTTAATAACTACACAGGGTTTGCTTGAAACAAAGTAGTTGTACGTATGTGCCCGTGCTTAAAAATATCTGGCCACCCCCGGAAAAGGCATCTCACACGCGCCCGCACCCCCAGGGGGTGCCCGCGTGTGTGTGATGCGCCCCAGGTTAAGAACCACTGCCCCTAGCGTCTCCCGGTCCTTCGCAACAACGATGGCAACTAAGAATATCGCTGCGGCAGCGGCGACTCGAATGCACGCGGCGCCCGTTGGCACCGTGGCGGGCGCGACTCGAGAGGACGGAGGCGGCCTTCGTGTTCATTTTCTCTTTTGGTTTTGCGCCACAAGTGTTTGCCTACGGAGCGACGGGCTCGGGCAAGACTCACACGATGCTGGGAGCGCCGGGCAACCCGGGCGTGATGTTCCACACCATGGTGAGCCTCTACCGGCACATCAACGACGTCCGGGACGAAAAGCGCTGCGACGTGGCCATCTCCTACCTCGAGGTGCGTTGTTGTTGTGCCGTCGGACGCCTTGTCGCCCGCCCGCCCGCCCGCTGCTTGCTCTCTTGTCTCCCACGCGCTCTCGCTGCACGCGACCCTCAGGATGCAAATCGACCGTTTATACTATGTATGTTCACGTAAGCGTGCACAGCGGCCCCTCGGTTTCCGATGCGATCAATTCGCGATAGTTAGATTGGCGATCCGCCTCCCATTGTTTCTGTTAATGATAAATGTTCGTCAGTTTAACACGTACTGGCGAAACGTCGTACTCAAGATTGTGTACATGTTGTGAATTTGCTCCCCAACACACCGGTGTGCCGTACTCGCAACGAATTTGCATGTTCTGCTTACGTGACAAACCTTACTAATTGGCTGTGTCGGGTGGTTTGCGGGTTTCACGACACATTTACATTCACGCGATTTAACCCAACAAAACTTGCATTATGGGTAGATGTTCGATTAACGATCATGTTTAACGATTTCACGCCGACCCGACAATTTTCGGCCAATCGGAGCGCTCCTAAGTGGACTTGGCAGCAGACATGTTCTTTGGTTTTATTCGGTAAAGTCACGTAGGTAAATTAAAACAAAATAACTTTACCGAATAAAATCAAAGAATATGAATCCTTGCTGTCACGAAAGCTTCAAATCCAGAATTAGAAGCAGACCTCAGCCAATCAGCGAGCCGTCCCTTTTATGGGCGTTTTGAGAGCAACCGGCCTGCAAGCTTTTCTTAGCCTAACGTGATAATGTTTATTTTATGCTCTATTTATTGACCGTTCATCCATGTGTCTATCAATATTAATGTTTTTTTTAGATGTGGTTATGTTTTTTTGTGTTTTAAATTTGTTCATGGGCATACATGAACATGCAAATACATAAAAAATATCCGGCTTTAAAAAGTTACCGTATTTACTGTACCGTACTTACCACTCCAATCTCGAAGAGACTCCATGGGGTGATGTATATATGTGCAGCATTTTCATTATTTAACGTGTATGTATGTAGTGTGGAATGTACCATTTGTAATATTTAACACTGAAACCAAGTTATATGTAGGATTTGTACGTAGTAAGTTGTATGTAGTACGTAGTAGAGTTTATATGTTGTGAGTAAGTTGTATGTAACCTATGTAATATTTAACACTGATATTAAGGATCGCTACTTTTGTTTTTGTAACGCTACGCGGTGTCCATCGCCGGACTGGGTAACAGCCTTTGGAGCGGATTTGCTGGTTTTGCCGGATCGGCCCGGGACTGCCGGATAATGTTGGAAGCAGCACGGATAATTGCGCAGCGCCGGATAATTATCGATGACCGACCGTGCTCAGCAATCATCGCCACCCTTCCCCCCCTCCGCTGGGAAAACTTGGAATGACCCTTCTGAAAGAAAATACAGTCACGAGACTCAGTGAGGCTTTCCTGGGTAAACAAGCAGAGTCGTAATAGGTAATGATTCATTATTTACTTGGTCGTTATAAAGCTGTGAAGTGTGAACAAAGCGTCTCGGGTGTTAATTGCGTGTGAATGTAATTATAATGTAGCAATGTTGAATAATTTAATAACTTATTATGACCTAAATTGCAGGTAGGGTCTACGCGGACAAGTTAATTAAAATACTCAAAACTATTTTTTTTACTTTGCCAAGCAAGGCCCCACTGAGCTATGTAGGGAGCTCTTTTTTTAGAAGCTACCTGGCTATCACAAATGGTAGCTAAAAGATGCACACGACCACAGGCCGAACATGCAAACTCCAAATATGCAGCAGGCATCAGAGTTGGGAACGAATCCACGACCTCTTGCGTACCGCGCGAGGTAGTTAACATCTAGCCACCGTGGTGTTGAGAGAGAGATACAGACGCAGACTCTGAATATCCAGCAGGCGTCGTCAGGGTCGAGATCGAACCCACGACCTTTTGCGTACCAGGCCAGGTCGTTAACATCTCCTAGCCACCGTGGTGTTGAGAGAGAGATACAGACGCAGACTCTGAATATACAGCAGGCGTCGCCAGGGTCGAGATCGAACCCACGACCTCTTGCGTACCAGGCGAGGTCGTTAAAATCTCCTAGCCACCGTGGTGATGATGATGAGAGAGACACGCATACTCCAAATATACAGCAGGCGTCGCCAGGGTCGAGATCGAACCCACGGCCTCTTGCGTACCAGGCGAGGTAGTCGACATCTAGCCCATGCGAACGTTGAGCGACGGTGCCGCGGCCGTTGTGACCGACGCACGTTCCCCCCCCCCCATCCCCCCCCCCCCGCCTCTCCCTCCCCAGGTCTACAACGAGCAGATCCGAGACCTGCTGATCCCGTCGGGGCCCCTGGCCGTGCACGAGGACCCCCAGAAGGGCGTGACCGTCAAGAATCTCACGCTGCACCAGGTGACGAACCCCAGCCCCGCGCCCACGGCACTGGTGTGCAGGTTTGCGGCCGTTACAAACCGGGGAGGGTGGGGGAGGGGAAGTTTCCTCCCCTCCCCCCTCCTACCCCCCCCCCGCCCCTCCTCCCACCCACCCCCCCCCCCCCCCCGCCCCCCCCCCCCCCCCTCCGGTAATCGCGCGAGACATAAAGGTTTTGCCCCGGCTTGTGCCGTGCAGATTGAAATTTAAAAAAAGTTAAGTCGATGTCGAGCCTCAGGTTTGCCGCCCACCCCCTTTTGTCTGTTGCGGTTGCACCCGATTCAAGAGCCGAATGGCTCACAGGGCTATACCAAAAGAAATGAAACTACGAACTAACTATGAACTATGATGTGCAGAGGAAGGTGAAGTTGTGAGTAAGCCCTCCCCCCCCCCCAACACCCTTCCAAAACACGTCCGGCGAATGTGGTCGCTCCAGTGCTGCTGCGGCCGCCTCTGCAGTACAGTGGTTGCAATGTCCATAGAGCGGCGGGGCGGAGCTTGGTTGATGTTGACTGGCGTGGCTCTGCCGCTGGCCACTTGGTGGGCCGAGTCGTCTGCAGGAACGGGAGCAGTGAAGTGTTATCGCTGCGCGCGTGCGTTGATCGGTAATGTATAGTAGTGTGTAGTGTAGCGCGTAGTGAATAGTGTATAGTAGTGAAAAGTGTATACAAGTGTCGTGTATAGTAGCGTGAAGTTGAACCCCTCTTAACGACCACCCCTGTTACCGTCTAATCGCTTAATGACGGGCCTCCATAGAGTACAATGTGTGGTCTGTAGTATATTTGTGTATAGTGTAGTCTATAGTATAATAGTGTATAGTGTAGTCTATAGTATAGTCGTGTATAGTGTAGTCTATAGTATAATAGTGTATAGTGTAGTGTATAGTGTAGTCTATAGTATAGTAGTGTATAGTGTAGTCTATAGTATAGTAGTGTATAGTGTAGTCTATTGTATAGTGTAGTGTATTGTGTAGTCTATAGTATAGTAGTGTATAGTGTAGTGTATAGTGTAGTCTATAGTATAGTAGTGTATAGTGTAGTGTATAGTAGTTTCGTGTATAGTGTAGTGTATAGTGTAGTGTGTATTGTATAGTATATAGTGTAGTCTATAGTATAGTAGTGTATAGTGTAGTCTATTGTATAGTGTAGTGTGTAGTGTATAGTATAGTAGTGTATAGTGTAGTCTATAGTATAGTAGTGTATAGTAGTGTAGTGTTAAGTGTAGTCTTTAGTATAATAGTGTAGTGTATAGTGTAGTCTATAGTATAGTAGTGTATAGTGTAGTGCATAGTAGTTGTGTGTATAGTGTAGTGTATAGTAGTTTAGTGTGTAGTGTATGTAGTGTATAGTGTAGTGTATAGTGTAGTGTATAGTAGTGTATAGTGTATAGTAGTGTATAGTGTAGTGTATAGTGTAGTGTATAGTAGTCTATAGTGTAGTGCCTCCATAGAGCCCAATGTATTCGCTTACCGACCATTCCCCTGTTAATGACGGGCTGTTGTAGGTCCAGTAAATGTTAATTAATGCATCCATTAACCATGTTTCTTTTAATATTACCTGTTTATTATTATGATGTTAGTGTCTTTATGTATTAATATCCATTGTTTGAATATGATAAAGTACCTTCATCTGGTGAAAAAGGGTAACTTCGGATGCTATCGGAACGCATTAAGCCTTCAGTACTCGCTTAAAGACCGAACCGTCGTTAAGAACCACTTGCATTCGTGTTTTTTTGGCATAGAGATCCGCGGAAAATGGATATATTTGGATTACCCGCGATCGTGTATTATCCGCGCGGCCGTCCTCCCCGTCAATTAGCGCAGATTACCGAGAGTCTCCTGTACACACGCGCGCACACGCGCACACACGCGCACACACAGACGCGTACGTAAAAAATGAATCCCGTTCCCGCGTCTCGGTTTTCCGAGCGAGCCGCTTGGGAGAAGCGGCCGGTGCTGCCGCCGCTGTCGTTTTCTCTCTCTCCCCGCGAGGGTTGTTGACCTTTCCCGCCCGCCCGCCCGCCCGCCTCCCTGCGAACTGCAGCAGCCAAGCGCCTAAAACCGCGGACAGCTTCTTGAGATGCTCAGACATTCGGTATAGTTTGGTGCGGGCGGGCGGGCGGGCTGGGCTGGGCTGGTTTGGTGGTTGTTCATGAGATTTGGGCGCAAGCGTTGAACTGTTCCCGATGACAGATGTTGTGGAACCGCGCCCCCCCCCTCTTCTCGGTCGGATTCATTTTAAGACGCTCGCAAACCCAGACGTCCGGGCAAAACCAGGGGGGTGGATGTTCCAGGTAAGAAATGTTTTAACGTGAGAAGAGAAGAAATGCTTTAATTTAACGAGCAAAATTTTGTTTTTTTAATTCCTCGGCGCGACGGCGACGCTGACGTCCACGTGACGCCCGCCGTTTTTGGCAGGAGATGGACTCGGACGCTTCGCTTTTTTCGGACGCGCTTCTGGGGGGGGAAAAAAACAAACTGGTTTTCGGATCGATCCTAAAACTGGAGGGGACGTTCCACTAATAGGAAGTCACTAATAGGACGTCACCGATGACGTCATCTCCTGCTGCAGGATCGATCCGAAGCAGTGTTTTTGTCGGGGTGCGTCCGGGATTTCTCTTCCCAAGTCCTGATTCTCGAATTTTTTTTTTTAAACTCGGATTGTCAATCCGAGAAATAGGAACACGCATTCCACCCCCCCCTCCCCGGCCGTGTTGTGTCATGTAAAGTACAGCCCTTGGGTCAGCCGGGTGCAGGCTTCCCCCGCGAGTTTTGGCCCTGTCCACTTTCCTTTTTTGACCATACTTCACCACGTTGGTCAGTGCCGGGATGGCGAAGTGGCGGGTGGGAGGGGGGGGGTGGGGGTTGGTGGGCAGGACTGGCTCGGCCGTCCGTCGGCCGCGGCCGGAAATCTCAGGCCACCGGCGGCCAGCTTGGCTCGGAGTCCACGAGCCGCGACCTTTTCGCCCCTTCACCCTGTGCCTTCGGACGCTATAACCATGCTTCGAATTAACATCACAGCACGCTCCACGCGTCTTCACTCGCACGTGCGTCTCCGTGTTCTGTAAGCACGCGACGAATTTACGTCGTCAGCCCTCCGACTCCCTCCCTCCCCTCCCCTCCCCTCTCTCCCTTCCCTCCCTCCCTCCCTCCCCTCCCCTCCCTCCCTCGAGTGCTGCTTCTATTCATTTCGTCCCTCCGGTGGGATACGCGCGCGCCCGCCCGCTGCACCTTTGCGCTCAGTAATTTAGCACGAGTCTCAAATGTTTTTTTTTCTTTCCCCAACGCTCGAAGCGCGGGATCGTGAGCGCAGAGACTCGGCTTGCATTTGCGAGTTGGCGAAGGACCGTTATTTCGCGCGGGCGGCGCACGCCGCTGATTTTTCGAATGCACCCGCAGCCCTCCGTCAGTCCACTGCCGGACGAAGTTTCTCTTCCTCTTGCCACGTCGGTCACAGGGGGCGGCGTTGGGGGGGGGGCGGGGGGTGGGGGGGGGGCAGCGTTTGGTTATATCTAACCGCACAGGTCGGCGCGTGCCCGTGAAGGGCGGACGGGGAAGCCCCAGGACCGGTTCAGATATCGCCTTCACCGCGCCCCACCTTCCTTTAGCGGTTGCAGGCCTCACCCCGGACCGGTTGCGCACAAGCTAAGTGGCAGGAAAACCGTGGGCCCGGCCTCGCAAATCCGGCAGCGCGCCGCGCCGCTCCGCCGCGCCGCTCCGCCGTGCCGCTCCGCCGTGCCGCTCCGCCGTGCCGCTCCGCCGTGCCGCTCCGCCGTGCCGCTCCGCCGTGCCGCTCCGCCGTGCCGCTCCGCCGTGCCGCTCCGCCGTGCCGCTCCGCCGCGCCGCTCCGCCGCGCCGCTCCGCCGCGCCGCTCCGCCGCGCCGCTCCGCCGTGCCGCTCCGCCGCGCCGCTCCGCCGTGCCGCACGTACCGCGAGCGGTCGCAGCGCTCCGGGGGAAAGACAACTTTCTCGTTTCGGGCTCGTGGCGGGGGCCGGTTGGGACGCTCGTGTCTGCCGCGTTCGAGATGAAAACCTGCTCCGTGGGCGGAGTTGCTGTTGTTTTGATTGCTAGCCCCTCCCCTCCCCCGCCCGCCCGCCGCCCCCACCCTCTCCCCCCCACCCACCACCACCACCACCACCACCGCGCGCGCACCCTGGCACCCGCTCCCGCCGCTTTCCCGCTCGGCGTGTAATGAGCTCGCCAGATGCGGACAGCAGAGGTCAGCCTTTCATGTGCGGGGCGGCGCGATCGGAGGTTTTTTGCGTCATGGCGAGCCCTCCGACGCCGGGGTGGTGCGTCACGAGCCATCGACCCAGGCGGCTGGAGGCTTAACCCCCTCCCGGCCCGCGCGGCAAAACCGACAACGGCCACGAGTCGGGGCGGGCGGGCGGGCCTCAAGCGCCCCTGTTCTGTGTTGTCGAGCTCCGGCACGCGAGCTCGTTTGCCGTCGCACTTCCCTTGCGGACGTCGGCGGCCGGGCCCTTGGCCTCGCTCGCTCGCGACGCAACGCTCCGGGGGTGGATGCCGCTGTTTAACCGGCGTCTTGTGTCTCCCCCCCCCCCCCCCCCGCCCGTCCGCCGTCCGCGATAAATACAGTGACCCACATTTTGTCATTTGTAGGGCGGCAGCTGTCAGTGCGGGAGGTGGGTGACGACTGGCGGAGGGGGGGAGGGGGGGGGGAAGAAATGAGAGTGCAAATCCTGCCGTGTTGGCGCTTAATTTAATCCCGGGTCCTCGGGGGACTGCTTGTGAATGGGTTAAGAGCACGGCCTCGTTAGCGAGCTCGGCGGAGTGTGCGCGTCCCGCGTGTTAGCGCCGCCGTGCGTGGCGGCGAGGGAGACTCCGCCCTTGACGACGTCGCCGGCACGCTCGTAGATTAGTCGACTCGCGCGCTCGCTGGCCCTCTGGCTCGCTGGCTCGTCGACTTGCACGGCCGTCTGGCTCGCTGGCTCGTCGACTTGCACGGCCGCTGGCTCTGGCTTGCTGGCTCACGGACTCGCACGCTGGCTCTCTGGCTCGCATGTTCGCACGCTCGCTCGGTTCACTGCAGCAGAAGGAACAAATATGTCAGCTCGGCGGGCGAGCAAGCAAGGGTTCGGGCGGGCGGGCAGGAGTTGTTTAAAGTGAACCGAGAGGGAACATCCTTTGGAAAAAAAAGTGACGTTCCGTTTGAGACTGAAGCTATAACTAACAAAGAGAGCGGCTCCGTTGTGACTAGCTCAGACGATTCGAGCCGACGGAGGACCGCAAACTCAGAGCGATCTGGGTTTCGTCAAAAAACGGAATTGGTTTGAGGCCCCCTAGAATGTGGATTCTCGAACGTGGATGCCGCTATGCTCTCCGGAGGAATGTGTGGATTTGTAGCCTGATGCAGGCGCTGTGGAAGTATTTCTGAAAAAGAAAAAAAAATATCTAAGAATGTTAAACTTAATGAACGGGAAATTAAATCTGGGGAAGCAAAGCTTCAAAGTGGTGGGAGGAGAAGGAAAAAATGCGTACAATTTATCTGAAATGAAATAATGAAAAGTGGACGTAATTTTCGAATGAAAATTGTAATATGGCCTGGAAATTGAAATATCACGTGGCGGGTGGGCGGGGGTGGTGGTGGTTGTGGGTAATGTCTCTTGCCGATGTCAGAGATTAAGGCTTCTGGGAAGATCCCTGCTTGTGCCATGAGGTTGAGCTCTCCGCGCAGTGTTGCGCCGTGGGTGGCCGGGCGGATTGCCTTGACGGTTGACCACGAGGGTGGACCGACCGGCAAGAGGGCACCATATTCATTTATTTTTTACACATTTTCTGAGCGCGCCAGCACCCCCCCCCCTCCCCCCCCCCAAGGGTCCAAAATGTCAAGTGGCCAGCAACAAACGGCACTGTCAAAGATGTAACGGATGAAAAGTGTTGCGCGTATTATAGATTTTTATTTATTTATGGGGGTTATTGAGGCTTGGCGCGGGGGGGGGAGGGAGAGAGACGATGGGAGCGGTGGAGCGATGCGAGGGCATAAGCAGAAAGTGTGGTGACCTGCGGTGTGGTGAGTGGATGGGTCAGTGGGTGGATGAGTGCGTTGCCGTGACCTGCAGTGTGGTGGGTGGGTGAGTGGGTGTATTGCTGTGACGTGCAGTGTGGTGGGTGGGTGGGGGGATGAGCGAGTGGGTGGGTAAGCGAGCGTGTTGCTGTGACCTGCATTGTGGTGAGTGAGTGGGTGGGTGAGTGGGTGTATTGCTGTGACCTGCATTGTGGTGAGTGGGTGGGTGGGCGAGTGGGTGAGTGACCTGCAAGTGTGGTGATTAAACACCGCGTGGATGCGAGGACACGGGGGTCCGTCTGTTCGACTGAGTCCTCAACCTGGTTGGTTGGAGGAATCGATGAGTGAAGCTCACGGGGGAATAGTTAACCGTAGTAATAGCTACGGGAGCGTGATGATGAGGACCAACAGCTGACTGCCTGTACTGCAGGCGATCCGAGTGTCGTGTCTGACAGCTGGCTGCCCATCAGAGCAGGTCGTCTGTGGGGGCGGGGTGGGAGGGGGTAGTTGTCAAAGGGGTCGGCACGCAGTGAGGTACGTGCGCCTCTGTGTGTGTGTGTGTGGTCCCAGGAGGGCGGCTGGCGCTCGCCGTCCTAAGCCTTCGTGCGAGCGTTTGTGCGTGCATGCGTGCGTGCGAGCGTGCGTGCGTGCGAGCGAGCGTTGCGAGGGTTCGTGCCCGCGCCGCCAGGAGTCTTGCCAGCCTCTGCCGCCGCCGCGTCGATCAAAGCCGGGGCGGCACGGCACCAGGGCCTGGCGGCGGGCTCAGAATTGGCATCGCGGCGCCGCCGCGGCAAACGAACGTGAAATCGCCGGCGCTGTGTCGGGCGGGCGGGCGGCTCGACGCGGGGCTGACATCGGCGTTCTGCTCACCGCGCTGCCGTTAGAATTTAATTCAAAGGGATTTGGGGCGATGGCCGCGTGGGGCTGTGCTCGTCGGCTTTCCACGGCGCGTCTCTTTAATGAAAGCAGCCCACGTCTGGCTCTCTCGAGTCTCCCCCGCTTCGCGCGCGTTTGTGTGTGTGTGTGTGTGTAAGCACGGCGTTACAATCAAAGAATACGATATCAATGCCGGCGGCGGCGGCGGCGGCGGCGGCGGCGGGGGGGAATTGCTTGAGAAGTAATATTGTGCCGGCTTGTTCGGCTTTAAGGTCTGAGCTCTTGGGCATTGAGCCGTGTAGATATTTTACGTGTGTGTGTGTGTGTGTGCGTGTATCAGCGTGCGAGTGTGTGTAACCTGCGCGCGGGTTTGTGCAAAGGTGGCGTACATTCACGCCTGCACGTTAACCAGAATGTACAATTGTCGTGCACACTAGCGGCATTGCAGGTAAAAGCCGTCGTGAATTGTCAGCTGTCCCCCCCCCCCCCCCCCCCCCGGGTCTCCCTTTGTGCAGTGAGCGACGCCGCAAAATCTCACTGCAGAAAACTTTCAGTGGGGCTTCACGTTCACCGCGTAGTGGTGAGAATAATAATGGCGGATTTAATAGTAATAATAATGACGGATTGTGCGGTTAATACTGACGGATAGAAATAATGACGGATAAAAATAATGACTGACGGATAATAATGACTGACGGATAATAATGACTTGTAATAATGACTTATAATACTGATGGATAAAAATAATGAGATGGATAAAAATAATGACTGACAGATAATAATGGCTGATAATAATGACTTATAATAATGACGGATAATACCGATGGATAAAAATAATGACGGATAAAAATAATGACTGACGGATAATAATGACTGATAATAATGACGGATAATACTGATGGATAACAATAATGACAGATGAAATGATGGATAATAATAATGACGGATAATTCTGGCGAATAATAATGACGAATAATAATAATGACTGGATAATCATGAAGGATTTTCTCGTTTCTGAACAAGCTCCCTGGCCAGGTGGCTTCAGCGGCAGAGAGAGCGGCTTGCAATTGGAAGGATCCTCGGTTCGAATCCTGCTTTGGAGGGTCTGCTCGGCCCATCATCCCTCCCGGGGTCGATAAAATAGAGGACCGCTTTTTTTTTCGTGGACGTCAGCAGCGGTCGCCTTGTGGGGATGGACTCCCTCCCATCATAGAAATGTGGATTTTTTTGTCAAATTAGCTCCATGCCTCATAGGAAATTTGACAATGGCATGGCCCTTGGGAGGAGATAAATAGTGGTAAGTGCAAACATCTTGATTGAAGTTATAACAGACGAGAGTTATTACATATTTTGAATTGAGAAGGCTGATTATAAGAGCTTGCTCTGAAGAAATGGTTGGTGGGAATTGCGGAGCAGAAAGCCAAGTGTGGTGACCTGCAGTGTAGAGAGTAGGTCAGTGGGTGAGTGGGGGGTGGGTCGAGTGGGGTGAGTAGGTCAGTGGGTGGGTGGGTGAGTGAGTAGGTCAGTGGGTGAGCGGGTGGGTGGGTGGGTGAGTGGATGAGTGGATGAGTGATTAGGTCAGTGGGTGAGTGGGTGGGTGAGTGAGTGAGTAGGTCAGTGGGTGAGTGGATGAGTGGGTGGGTGAGTGGGTGGTTGGGTGAGTGGGTGGGTGGGTTGGTGAGTGGGTGGGTTGGTGAGTGGGTGGGTTGGTGAGTGGGTGAGTGAGTGAGTGGGTGGGTGAGTGAGTGGGTGGTTTGGTGGGTGGGTGAGTAGGTGAGTGGGTGGGTGAGTGGGTGGGTTGGTGAGTGGGTGAGTGAGTGGGTGAGTGAGTGGGTGGGTGAGTGGGTGGGTGGGTGAGTTGTGACCTGCAGCGTGGTGGTGTTGTGGGTTGGTGAGTGGGTGAATGGGTGGGTGGGTGGGTGAGTGGGTGGGTGGGTGAGTTGTGACCTGCAGCGTGGTGGTGGGGATGAGTTGTGGGTGGGTGTGTGGGTGGGTGAGTGGGTGTGTGGGTGCTTGAATGGGTGTGTGGGTGGGTGGGTGAGTGGGTGGGTGGGTGAGTGGGTGGGTGAGTGAGTGAGTTGTGACCTGCAGCGTGGAGGTGTGGTGGTGGGGGTGTGGGTGGGTGGGTGAGTGGGTGGGTGGGTGGGTGAATGAGTGGGTCAGTGAGTGGGTGAGTGGGTGGGGTGAGTGGGTGGGTGGGTGAGTGAGTGGGTGGGTGGGTGAGTGAGTGGGTGGGTGGGTGGGTTGGTGAGTGGGTGAGTTGTGACCTGCAGCGTGGAGGTGTGGTGGTGGGGGTGTGGGTGGGTGGGTGAGTGGGTGGGTGGGTGGGTGAATGAGTGGGTCAGTGAGTGGGTGGGTGGGTGGGTGAGTGAGTGGATGGGTGGGTGAGTGAGTGGGTGGGTGAGTGAGTGAGTGGGTGGGTGGGTGAGTTGTGACCTGTGGTATAGTGGTGGTTGAACATAGCGTGGGTGAGCTGGGGCAGTTATTCTGGTAGGACCGACTCCTTAATTACGGGTGAAGGGATCCAGTTAAGTGAATGGAAACGGCAACCATGGTAGTAGCAAAGGAAGCGTGACGAGGAAGCAACTGGCACCTCCGCCGAGCGAGTGAGTGCCGGAGCATCGGTCGCACCGGACGCTCTGCTCCGTAGAATTATGCCCCCTCGCAGCGAGCAGACCTTGACATAAATCGGCATTTAGCTCCCGAACGTGGAGTTCGCCGTGAGCAAGATGCCCGAGTAGAACGCCAGCCATTGATGCCCTCTCCCCCCCCGTGATCTGACGGATCGTCACGTTTCGCGGCCGCGGCTCGGGTGAGGATTCAACTCCCTTTCTCGCTCTCTGGTGAATGTGTAGCGGGGCCTCCGGTGGCTACTGGGGTCAAGCGTGTGAACCCGTGACATGGCTAGGTATAGAAATGGACAGCAGTCGGCTCTTTTTTTTTTTGACTCGCTTTGATCTGACGGCTATATTGCGAGCGTCGGGAATTGAATTTGGATTTGAATCAATCCACGCATCGGTACACCCCTAATTATTAATACGAGTGTGCTTTTGGCGATGTGTGAGGCTTATTGCAAGGCTTATGCGGAGGCGATGTGTGTTCAATGCTTGAATCCTGAGTTATTATTATTACTAGTTGAGTGGGATATTACGCTGTATGCCGAGGCTGTATAACCCACAATATGCCCGCTGCCCTGTCTAGGATAGCGTGGGGATCGGTTGACTACAATGCAGTCTGCTGTGGGGGGCTGTGATGCATTTGGTAGTACGCAGAGTGCAGACAAATCCGTTGTGCCGTACTTGTACGTTCCCATTCGCCCTGTGCTCCCCGTGCCTTCACCGATGGGTGCGGTGGAGTACGGTCGAATAACCCCCCCCCCCCCATCACCCCCAGGGATGCTGGGGAGGAAGGCCCCCCTCATCCTGCAGTGGATTGATTGAAAGAGAACAAACATAATCTCGCGAGAGTCCTCAGAATCGTGAAGCCGTTCCCGTCCTCTTGGCGTTTCACGGCATTGCCGATACGCGGAGGGCACCGCAGAGACGCCGCGGTCGGCGCTGTCGTCACAGTCGCGGTGGGTGGGTGGGGATGTGGGGGGGGGGGGTGGGTGCAGGGCAATGTTGCCATGTGTAATTTGCGGATGAATTTGACACGTAGGAACAATTTTTTGTTTTTATTTTACCGGGTAAGGCCCCCCCCCACACTGAGCCACATCGAGCTATTTTTCAGAAGCGACCCTGCACATCACAAATGACAGCTCAACGAAGTGGCGGCCGACCATCATCACGTGGGCATTTAGAGCGGCAGCGGAAGACTCTTAAACGCGTGGTGACGTCGACGATGAATGTGGATGGGTGAAAACCGGTAGGACCCGGAGAAAAATCCACGCGACCGCGGGGAGAGAGAGGCACCGCCAACTCCAAACATGCAGGCATCAAGGGTGGGGATTGAACGCACGGACCTCCTGTATACCAGGCGAGGTTGTTAACATCTCCTGGCCACCGTGGCATCCCACAGCGGCGGAGAGAGAGACACGCAAAACTCCCAATTGCACAGCAGGCATCGGGGTCTGGATCGAAACCACGACCACCTGTATACCAGGCGAGGTAGTGAACATCTCCTAGCCACCGTGACAAAACACCCCCCCCCCCCAACAATTTTTTGGCGAACGACATCACGTGATCGCTGGCGGTGCCGCGCGGTCGGTGCGCCCGCTCGCAGCGTCTAACCAAGGTGGTGGGGGGGAGGGAATCGAACCTGGAACCTCCGGGCGCCTCGCGCAGCGCCTCTCTGACAAAAGGCGCGACGCAAACCCGATGCATTATTAAACACAAAATGAGATTCTGTATGAGATTGACGGGAGGCCAAATACGGAGAAGGGCGCGCGGGGGGGGGGGATGGGGTGGGGATGTTGGGCGAACGGCGGGATGAGCGGTCGGGCAGCGTCCCGGGCGGCGAAGGGGCCGCGCTGCGAGCGGGACGAGGCCTCACGATGAAAGGGGGAGCGTGGGGAGAAGCCAGTGGAGACGTCTGGCTCGGGATGACGGGCACAGGGGCGGTGGGGACTCCGAAAGGAGTCGTGGAAGCGCGGCCGCGCGAAAGACCCCGGCGGAATTTCTGTCGCAGGACCGCCACCGCCACCCCCTCACCCCCTCCCAGTTGACCATCAGGATGGGGGGCTGTCTCGAACAGTTAACCGAAACGATGGGCCGTGCAACTGCAGGCTTATTAGAGATGTACCGTCTTAATGGCCGACAATTCGGAGTTCAGTCTCCAGGCTAACAATGGCAATGGGCTGATTCAGGCCAGCCTAGCGTCCGGAGTTCATCTCCCTGAGCCACCTCTGGTCCCCCCCCCCCCGCCCCAGGTCCGGGTGACCTTGAGCGGACTCTCTTTCGATCCCGAAATGGACGTTCGCAACCCCGTTTGAGGACGTGATATTGTCCAGGCCGCCCCCAGGCCCCGTCGGCAGAGTCTCCCCCGGCCCGGTGTAGCGACCCTGAGGAGGACCACTCTGCGGAGGGGGGGTCACGTGCGTGCGCGGTCCGGTCCGCCTCGCGTCTCCACCGAGAGAGAGGGAGAGTGAGAGGGGACGCGGTGACGAGCTGCTCGTGTTGTCACCGCCGTTCTCCCTAATTGTGCCTCCGCGTGGGCGTGTGACTCGGTGAGAAGCCCGCCCGCCCGCCCGCCCGCCCGCCCGCCACCTGAACGATGATATTCCACGGACGCCTTTAATTAGAAAAACAGTCGCTTTGCTGCCGTGTTGGAGTTTGGAGAGAGCGAGAGCGGCGGCGGAGGAGGTGGTGGGCGGGCGGGCGGGCGGGCGGGCGGGCGGGCCAGCGGGGAGCTCGCGTGCGCACGCTCGGGCGCTCCAGCTCGACGCCGTGGGCGGCGAGGTCGAGGCGGAGGGGCGTGTAAAGTTTTGGATTTGGGGTGCGTGGGAAGGGGGGGTTGTAGTGGTGGGGGGGGGGGGGTGTGGAGAGGGAGCCCCCCCACGCCTGAAAGGATTTCCCGCACGAATCCCTCCCCCCCCCCCAGCCCCTCCCCCACCACCTCGTGCGTTCCCGCAGCCCGCCCACCCACGCCAACTCCGCGGTGATGGGAAGCCTCATGCCTCACCAGCACCGAGAGTGGGGAGTGGGGAGTGTGGGGGGCGGGGCGGGAGTGAGCGAGGAGGTGGTGGGGGGTGGCCGTTGGTGAGGACTTTCGCTCGCCGGCACCACAGATGGCCTCGCGTGGCTGGCGAGTGCTGGGCCTTTGATCAGCCCGCACTTGAATTCCCCTTGAATGTGTCGCAGTGTAAGTGCTGGTGCGCGCGCGTTTTTTTTTGGGGGGGGG
Source organism: Petromyzon marinus (assembly GCF_048934315.1). Classification (NCBI taxonomy): domain Eukaryota; kingdom Metazoa; phylum Chordata; class Hyperoartia; order Petromyzontiformes; family Petromyzontidae; genus Petromyzon; species Petromyzon marinus. Next base: position 4,529,063 of record NC_133731.1, on the reverse strand, counting down.
GGGGTGGGGACGTTGAATAGAATCATTTATCTCGGCGCTTTGATATTTTTGAGATTTCGCTGCCGCGGCCGCCAGCCTCACGGAGGGTGAAGGTGCCACACGGACGCCGTTCAAATTGTTTCTGCGCTCCCCGCCTCCCAATCAATTAAAGGGAAACGCGCAGTGACTCATTCGTTGATTTTTCGATGCGAGCACATTTTTTTGAAAAGGTTAAATGCGCGGGATTTGGGGGGGGTCTTCTTTCGCGACGAAATTGCCGCAAGAGCAAAACATCCCTTGGTTTGTTGTATGCGTTTTGTTTTCAGTGTTCCAGTGCTCTCGCGGGGCGTGGATGAAACGAGGGCGAATCTGGCGTGCATCATCGAATGATGCACGCCAAGATGAAAATATATTTGACGCGGGAAGCGCATTGGGAATGCCTACGGTGCCATCCCGGCAGGCGGAGACTGCGTGCGTGCGTGCGTGTGTGTGTCTGTGTGTGTGTGAGCGGTAGTGCAACGGTTAGTGCACCGCGCTTGTGAACTCGGCCACCCGATTTTGATTCCCGCTCACGGCTACCAACACCGGTGACGATTATCTGAACCGGTCCTGGGCCCTCCCTTAGGTCCACTTGGCCTCAAATGAGTACCTGGTGCGGTGTGTAAACATCGCCACTGGGGACACAAAGGCGGCCGGGCATCGTGCTGGCCACCCACCCCCTCGTGTGCCGTGCCGGCCTTCGCAGGTTGCTGCCGCTCGCTCGGAGAATTGGGCCCAACAGTCTGTTAAGGCTTACACGGCGGGGGGGGGGGGGGTGGTGGGATCTTTGTGGGAGTGTGGGCTCAGCGGACATGCAATGGTGCTCCGTCAATCTATTTATTTCAGCAAATATTTTACCCGGGTTAATCCCCCTTGAGATGGATGCGGCATAAACAGCTGATGAGCGCACGTGCGATGTGACGCACCTTGGGCGAAGTCACACGATTTAATGAATTCGTCGTTACAGCGCTGATCGGTTGCCGGCTTTTCCGCAACCAATTCGCTGGCTCTCGCTGCCACCAATTTTTTTTTTAAAAAAATGTATCCCAAACCCTCGTCGCTTGTCAGCTCTCCAGAATCCCGTTCACAACTCCTACCCACGGCCACGACCAGTAGCTCGACGTTGTTCCCAACGCGAGCTGCGCGCGTTCCAGAATCCCCCCACCCATGCCTTCATCCCTCGCCCACTCCCTCGTTTTAATTGATGCTTCGCCGCGGCGATGCGAACAGGTGTAAGGATGCATCATCCCAGCTTGCCCACCCACACGCAGCTTCCTGCCCCCGTCCTCTTCTCCCCCACGCGACTGTCCACCCGCATTCCCCCAAGCGACTGTAACCCCCCACCTTAATCCGCAGTGTGACTGCCCGCCCACCCACAGGCCGCCTGCGATGTTGCTGATGAAGATAACGGTGGTGGTGGTGGTGTTTTTCTGAAACGTCGTACTCGGATTGTAAAATGTTGTGGCTTTGCTGTCCAACACACCGGTGTGCTGTACTATTAACGAATTTGGCACGTTCTGTGTCAGGCGGTGGCGTGTTTAACGACACATTTAAATATTTTCGCGACCTAACCCCAAACAAAGACTGCGTTGTGGTTGTTTTTGTTGACTGTTTGACGTTGTAAGGTGCTTACCCCGTGCCCCTACTGGACACCTGTAAAAACAAAAAAAAAATTGCTTCGCTATTGTTACGGCTCGTAGGATTTCCTCCAGTATAAGTAAATGTTCTGATCCAGCTCAAAATCCCGACGATGGCGATGGCTACCTGTGTCGTCCGTCCCTCCCCTCCCCTCCCCGTGCGTGCGTTTTTCTCCCGGTTAGCCGCCCCCAACCCCCCCCCCGAGTGAATCGGCGAGCGGGGAAGCGGCCAAGCATTTGCACGGCGACTCTGCGACGTTAATAACCACATCGGGGTGTTGGTGAAACAGAGTCAGTTGGGTGCTTACGTTGTCCCCGCGCTTAATTTGTGTTTTAGATTATTTACCTTCTAAAAAAAAACTGGCCACGTCTCGCACCCCTAGGGGGTGCGTATACCGCAGGTTATTAACCACTGCTATAGACTACACTATACACTACACTATAGACTACACTATACACTATATACTAGACTAGACTACACTATAGACGACACTATAGACTATACTATAGACTATAGACAACACTATACACAACACTATATACTACACTATACACTACACTATATACTACACTATACACTACACTATACACTGCACTATAGACTATCGACAACACGATACACTACACTATATACTGCACTATAGACTACACTATACACTACACTATATACTACACTATACACTAGACTATAGACAACACGATACACTACACTATATACTACACTATAGATTACACTATACACTACACTATAGACAACACGATACACTACACTATAGACTACACTATAGACTATAGACAACACGATACACTACACTATACACTACACTATAGACTACACACAGTGCACCTGCCTCACCCACAGGTGTAGTTCACTCACAGGGTGCACTCTAAAGACTATAGACTACACTATACACTACACTATACACTACACTACACTATATACTACACTATACACTACACTATAGACTACACTATATACTACACTATACACTACAATATAGACTACACTATATACTACACTATACACTACACTATAGACTACACTATAGGCCAGTGGTTCTTAACCTTTACTGCAGCCTTTCACCCCATTGGTTCTCAGTCGTAAAAAAAATTACAATGTGAATAACTACATAGAGGGTTTGATGAAACAAAGTAAAATTTAGATTTAAAGCTTTCGTGACTGCAGGGATTCATATTCTTGGTTCTTTCGGTAAAGTCACGTAGAAGGGAAACAATAAAATAATAAAAATAATATTTTTTATTGTTTCCCTTCTACGTGACTTTACCGAAAGAACCAAGAATATGAAACAAAGTTGTATACTTACGTTGCCCCGTGCTTAATTTGTGTTTTCGATGATTTACCTTCTAAAGAAAAATCTGGCCACGTCTCGCTACCCCCCAGCAAACGGGCAGCGCGCACCCCAGGTTAAAAACCCACCGGTTGATTCCATCGTTGAGGTTTTGATCGACCGGGCGGTGGCCACCGGTGATCGAGTGGGCGGGCGGGCGAGCGGGCGGGCGGGCGGGCGGACGAGCGATCGGAACGTTTGCGAGTTTCAGTTCTTGTTGGGGAGGTCCGGGGGTGGGCGGGCGGGCGGGCGGGCGGCCGGGGTTGACTCGGCTCATCGTCCCTCTGGAGTTTTTTAAAATGAGCACGGCTCGGTTTGGGGGAAGCCCGCGAATGGTTGTCCTCTGGATCCACGGATAGCCTCGTCCCCCCACCACCGATGCAGTGGGAATTTCCACCGCCTGCTCCGGCCCACCAACAGGAGATGAGCGTTCTTGATTTGAAGTTTTCGTGGACTGCAGGGAATCCATACCCTTTTGCTTCTTTCGGTAAAGTCACGTAAGGTGGAAAATAAAATAAATCACGACAGTGTGCCTCAGCAGCAGACCGAGCTTTACCACCTGACGATGGACCCTTGTGTTGCGCCCGAAACGTCGTGATTCATTTTATTTTAGGACATGAGCAACCACTGCCACCAACGCTCATTTGAGCCGGGGATCTCTTTGCCTTTTGACTTGTTCTATAATTTCCCTGGGTCAGCGGTTCTCAATATTTTTCTGTCGTGTTACCCCCCCCCAATCCCCCCACCCCCCCAAAAAAAAAAATGTCCGTAGACCCCTACCAATGCGTAGGTTTGTGTTTAAGAGTTCGTTAAAATTGTATGTCGACGTATAACCTCGTGCGTTTTTGTACGCTTGGTGACATTTCGCCGCGCGAATTTTTTTCCCCCTTCCAGAAATGCCGGCTAGGAACGCAACCCCCGATCTTATCCTTTACGTCTACGGGAAATTAGAGCTCGCTTGAAGCGATTCCCGGGAACGTATCCCTTATGTCCACGGGGGGATTTGTGTACGTGACTTGCCTGGTGAGTGGGTGCGTGGGTGCGCGCACACACACGGACACACGCGCGTGTGTCCGTGTGTGTGCACGTGTGCGTACGTGCACGCACACGCGCGCACAGAAACCTTTACCCCAAGGCCGCCGGCGTCAGCGAATGAGCAAGCACGCCAAAAATCCCATGAGCGAGCGCTAATTCAGCCGGGGGACGTTCAAGATCGCGCCACCAACGAGGGGAGCTCCGCCGACCAAGCCGTGACGCGCTGCGCGGAGAAATCCCCCTTTTTGGCGGCGCGGCGGGGAGTTTCAGCGGTCAACGGGTTGCGTTGGTGACGAGGTTGATTGGCACTGTCCTTGAATTTGATTGGTCCACACCCGAGACGGCTTTTCTTAGAGCCCTTAGTCTTTTGGCGTCTTCTGGTCCAACACCAATGGAGACTAGGCTCTAAGAAAAGCCGTCTCGGGTGTGGACCAATCAAATTCAAGGACAGTGCCAATATTATTATCAGAGTTGTCTCTTTTGTTTGCATTTTGACTGCTTGTGTTGTGGCTATTGCAAACGTGATGCCTTGAATAAAGGTGTCAGTTTTTTTGTGCCAGTTAAAAGGGTAAAAACCTATTACTATATCTTGTTACTGGCAAAGGAGGTCTCATAATGTAAATCTCTCTGGCTGCCGGCGAATAACGGTGGCCCCTGGTTTCGTGATTGGTGACCGCGGGCCGCTATTGGGCCCTTCCTTATTGTCCCTTGGGCGTAGGAAGAGACGGTCACTTCGGGCCGCGCGATGGATCGGATGCGATTCCACACGGGGGCGGTGTTTGCCGGGTCGGCGTAAACCCGGTGGGGGGGGGGGGGGGGGGGCGGTCGGAGATCCGGGGACGTTGTCCCACCGCTGGGACAGGTTCTCCCCCGTCCCGGCAATAAGGCCAGGGAGCCACTCGCACCTCCGATTAGCGCGGTCGCCTACGTACTCGGCTACGTGACGTGCGAAAGAAGTTCCCCATTCATTCATACGTACGTTTGACGCGCGATAAATCGGCTGTAGGTCCACACGTGGCCAGGACTGTGGTGGACTGGTAGGATGGGAGGGGTGGGGGGGGGGGTGATCCTCGCCCCCCTCCGGGGATCTCGTGTGGGCGTGTGCGTGTGGGCGAGCGGTAACGATGATCCAGCGGCTGGCGGAGCTCCCGGCGACGAGAGCAAGGCAAGTCCCCGTCCCCCCCCCCATCCCCCGCCCCATCCCCCGCGCGGGGCGATTCGGTGATGCGGAGCGGCCCTCCCACGCTCCCTCTCATTAGCGGCGGCGCTCGCTGGAACCTCCCCCGTTGCCGAGCTGCGAAGAGGATTAATTAGGCCGGAGGAGTGACGGACGTACGGACTGACGGACGGATGGACGGACGGACGGACACTTATTTACGCGTGTGGTCGGTCGGCGATGGGGGGGGGGGGGGGGGCGGCTGAGAAGGGTGGGGGGCGGCTGAGAAGGGTGGGGGGGGCGGCTGAGAAGGAGGTGCACGGCGCGAGCGTTCGCTGGCCGTGATTCGCGTGTCGACGCCGCGGCGCGCGAGGAATGTGGACGTGGGAAGCGACAAAAACTATTCCGCTATTCGCCTGTAAGCTTTTTTTTTTTCTTAATACCAGTTAAGGCCCCACTGAGCCATATATGGCCACGTATGGCCACTTAGCACCGACGCACATTATCCCACATTAACCCGCAAACTGAACGGTAAACTTACCATGTAAATTTTTGCCAATAATTTAATTTTGCCATTTTCTTTTGCCCACTGGGCCATGTAGCCCTTTTTCAGAAGCGACCTGGCTATCACAAGCGACAGCTCAACGGAGTGGCTCATCATTGTCGCGTGGAAATTTCTGGCAGCAGCCAAATACTCTAAACGCGTGACGTCGATCCTGAATGTGGAGGGAAACAGCCGGAGGACCCGGAGAAAAATCGATGTGACCCCGGGGGGGAGAGGGAGACACGCAAACTCCAAATATACAGCAGGCGTCAGCGTCGGGATCGAACCCACGACCTCCTGTATACCAGGCGAGGGAGTTAACATCTCCTAGCCACCGTGATGGTGATGATGATCAGAGAGAGACACGCAAACTCCAAATATACAGCAGGCGTCAGCGTCGGGATCGAACCCACGACCTCCTGTATACCAGGCGAGGTAGTTAACATCTCCTAGCCACCGTGATGGTGATGATGATCAGAGAGAGAGAGAGACAGACGTGGACTCCAAATATACAGCAGGTGTCACGATAGTCGAGACCGAACCCGCGACCTCCTGCGTACCAGGCGAGGGAGTTAACATCTCCTAGCCACCGTGATGGTGATGATGATCAGAGAGAGACACGCAAACTCCAAATATACAGCAGGCGTCAGCGTCGGGATCGAACCCACGACCTCCTGTATACCGGGCGAGGTAGTTAACATCCCTTAGCCACCGTGTGATGGTGGTGATGATCAGAGAGAGAGAGAGAGAGCGAGAGACGGACGCGGACTCCAAATATGCAGCAGGCGTGAAAAAGAACAGAGCGTGAGAGAGCCGTGGGGGGGGGGGGGGGTGGTGGCGGTTTGGGGTTGGTGGGGATGGGGGGGTGAAGTTGTTTTGGCGTGGGACACACCACCGTCTGTAACCCGTCAGCCCGCACTGAAACTAGACAAACACTGACGCTCGCCGCCCCCCCCGCCTTCCCCCCCCCCCGCCCCCGTCGCTCATTATAACAACGCTCCTCGGCAGCGAGACCCGGGAGCGGTTCGGCACGGCGACGGTAGGTGGCGGAGGAAGACGCCGCCATTGGGGACGGTAGGTGGCGGAGGAAGACGGCGCCATTGGCGGCGGTTTTTGACAATCCCAGACTCGCGGTAATTGCGATGCGTGTCTGTGATCCCGGCGCCTTTGGTGGGGGGGGGGGGGGGGGGCGATGTGAGAGAAAGTGTGGGGGCTTGGGAGTTAGCAGTGAGTTTGAGGGGGGGCGGGGCGGCAGGGGTGGTTGCGGGGGAGTGGTGGTGGGGGCGCACTGCTTGTGTGGGCGATGTGCGTATATCCTGGCATTTTATTTATATTTCATTTGATATCCCTCCCTCCCCTCCCCTTCCCTCTCCTCCCCCGGTGAGCTCGCGTGCAGATTATTTAATATTGGCTGTGTGTGTGTGTGATAAGTGTGCGAGCGAAGTAGGCGAGTGGGCGGCCAGCATGCCTGGCTGTGCCGTGTGTACGTCTGTGCGAGCGCGTGCGGGGAGCGGTGGTGCGGCGGTTGGCGCGCTGCGAGCCCCGGTAACCTGAGTTTGATTCCCGCTCACGGCCAAATTCCGGTGACGGATTGATTGAACCGTTTTGGGCATCCCCCTCGGTCGACACTGGGGAGACAAAGGCGACCGGGCGTGGTGCTGGCCACCGACTCCCCCGTCTTGTGCCGTGCCGGCCTTCATAGGTGCTCGCCGACGGCACTTGCCCCTACAGTCCGTCAAGGCTACACGGGGCTTCTTTGTCTGTGGCACGGTTTTTGCAGCGGTCGGCGCGCGCTGCGCCACGAACCCCGCGACCCCTTCCCGCTCGTGGCCAACGTCGGTGATGAATATCCGAACGCTTCTGGGGCCTCCGCTCGGTCGACTCGGCCTCAAACGAGTGCCTGGCGCGGTGTGCAAACATCCCAACCGCGGGAGACAAACGCTCGTTAGCCGAGCACGTGAGCGCTCTGCTAACGAGCCCGTGTCCCAAAAGTCTCTGCGGCGGGCGATATTGGGGGGTGGTGGTGGTGGGGGGGGGGGGGGCTGTTCTCGTGGCTCCCCTTGCTCTGCGTGCAGGCTCACCGGCGCGTGCCCAGAGGTGTCGTTTGTTTGACCTGGCGGCTAAACGCCCCCCCACCCCCTCGCCCCCCTCCGCCACCACCGCCCCATCTTCCCCAGGACTGGCATTTGTTTTAATGGGGCCCCCCCCCGCACCCTGCTGACGTAGGTGCCTCTTTCGGGAAACTCTCCCATGGCTTGACCCGTGGAATTTACATTTTGGTACAGATACATTTTGGTACAGGCTGATGTACGCCCCGGGTGCCGGCAAGGGATGCGGTTCCCTACTGGTCGACCCGTGTCGTGTTTGCTGATGATTTGGTTACTTGCTCCTCTAAAAAAAATAGTTTGAGACCCTTTTGCTGAACCTGGAATGTGACCCTCTCAATCGGCCCCCCCCCAAAAAAAAACATGCACCCGCCTGAGTATCGGTGTCATCGAGCACTCCTCCCCGCTCAGCTGCCCGTGAGTGATGGGGCAGTTGTGGCGGGAGTGGAGAAGTTTCCCCCCATACCTTTGGCAGTGTTCTGTGACGTATTTTCATCAGCTGCGTAACAACTGTGCGGGATCTCGCTGGCCTGTTGCTCCACGCCCTCCCCTCTCTGCGCCTGTGAAACGTGGATCCCCACCGAAAGAACATTTGCCCCGGTTTGAAAACATTCAGGCCGGTCTGCCTACGAGCCATCATCTTCGGTTTAATCTCGTTGGATTGTGTGAGGAGCTCACAGATCATTCAAAGATCTGGACACGGTCCCATCAGTGAGCCCCTCCGGCAGGCGAGTCTGCGCTGGCTGGGTCGTGTCGCCCGCGTGCCCAGCCACCTTGTGCCCAAGCAGCTTTTGTTCGGCCGGATAGATGGGGCTGAACGGGCGCAGCACATGCTAGAGAAGAGACGGAACGATGTGGTACAGAAGGATTGGAGTTACGATTCGGATTTGCCGATGACCGGTACCAGCGGTGTCAAGATCGGCTTGTGTGGTGGAGGGCGCTACTGGGCACTTTCGCCCTCCAACGACAGCGGAGGGCAGAGGAGCGATGCTCGCATCAACGAGCGGAGCGCTGGGCGGATAAAACACAGCGAGTTGGCAGTGTAGAGAGCACCGGTGGTGCATCGGCCCAGTCATCTCCCATCAGTCAGAATGATAGCACCTGCTGGGTCTGTCCCGTGAGCTGTCAGCAGCAAGCCTTCCACACTTCACGTGGCCTCACAAGGCACGCGGCCTAGCCTATGCACTTTGGTGACGTCACCGCCGCTTCGTGGCGGCCGCTGTCTTTGCGTGCGTGCTTGCGCTTTTGTGCGTTGAAGTGGGTTCCGCGCACTGCGCTGTGAACCAGACGAACCTGGGTTCGATTCCTGGTCGCGGCCGACACCGGTGCTGAAGCGTTATCTGAACCGCGCCGGGGCCTTAATCGGTGCTCGCTATAACCGCGCTTTTGCCCCCTGTCGTACTGAACAGGCGGACCTGCGTTTTTGTCCTTGTTTCCTTCAGCCTCAGACTGCCGAAGAGCTGCTCCAGATGCTGGAGAGAGGAAACCTCAACCGGACCCAGCATCCAACCGACGCCAACGCCACTTCGTCGCGCTCGCACGCCCTGCTGCAGGTCCTCGTCTCCCCACGCCTCGCCCCCCCCCCCCTCAACCCATCCTGGGTCCCCTGCGTCCTCCGTCGAACCCGTCACTCGGCCGTTTTGGTGGCGGCTGTTTGAGACCGCCCGCTCGCCACCCGCGGTGAAATGAAGCAATCGGCGGTACCCCGGGGGTCCCATCACTGCCCCCGGGGTGGGAAAAACCGCGTAGCGACACGAGTCTTGTTGCCTTACCGACAACAACAAAACTCTAGTGGTCAATCGATTGGCCTCGTCGAGAGCTACTTGGGGACACCAAGTTTCGTAAAATGTTGAAAAATTACATAAACACGTTGAATTCACTGGCCTGGGGAGAGCGGGGCTCGCCTTGCCAAAGAAGCCGAGGATCGACGGCTGACCGGAGGGCGTCGACGGCTGACCGGAGGGCGTCGTCGCTGCGCGCGACTGCGGCGGACGCCCCCCGGGGCTCGCGATTGGCCGGTGGGGTGGCGCCCCGTCGTGTCGATCGCCGCCTGCTGCTGCTGCTGCTGGCGCTTGTTGGCGCGAGTCTGGGCGGGCGGCGCGTTGCTGTCGGGATCACGAGTGGGCGGACTGAAAAATAATAATTATTGACCTGATTTTTGCGGGATCCCGGGGTCCCGCCAAATGATTTAAATGTCGGGGATGAGACGTGACCGCGGGCGGGACCCCCTTCCCCCCCCCCCCCCCCCCGCGCGGTCGGTGCGCTGAGCCCGGGGTCGCTGAGAAATCTGGGTTTCGAGTCTGGGGCTCCCAGCCGGCCCCCGCGATGAACGCCAAGATTCCCACTGCGTGTACGATTAAAAACAAAAAACAAAAAACCCGTCGTTTAAGTTTGGCAACAAAAAAATGACCAAATTACAGCTCTGAAAATTGGTTTGCCATGTGACGGTTTTTGACTCTCCGTTAAAAGCGCGCAGGGCCTTTCTGGTAAAAAGTGTACCGCCCCCGCCCTAGCAACATGCCTACTTGATGATGTCCGCTGCCACGAGCCGCTTTCTACCACGGGGCGGGGGGGGGAGGGTCGGCGATTCGTTATTCGGACAGACTTCGGGCGCCTTCGTCAAACGCCGTCACCTCGAGGGCCTCTTTGGGAGCGTGTTTTGGACTCCTCTCCCACGCGCTCCGACTGGTGGCGAACCCATTGATCCCGATGGGGGGGGGGAGAGGCGGGGGGGGGTTTCAAGATCCCGTCCCGTCCGCTCCGACAACGTCTGCGGGTGGGGAGATTTGAACGGCTCACCTCGGGTGCGCTCGCAGTCGCACCGTACGGCAGCATACCAAACAGCGGCTCCTGCTGCCGCCGCCGCTGCTGCTCCTGCTGCTGCTGCTGCTGTACAATCGGAGGGAAAAAAATGTAACCGGTGAATGAAATCGATGCAAAGAGAGCATTGGTGCACCGGTGGGCACTGGTGGTGAGCGGCGGTGCACCGGGTAGTGCATTACCAACCCAGCCTAACTTGGAGCGCGATTCCCCCGCTAACGGCCAACATCAGCGATGAATATCTTAACCCGTCCTGGGCTTCCCCTTAGGTCGGCTTAGCGCGGGGAGAGAAAGACGTCCGGGTTGTGGTTCTGGCCACACCGCCCCCCCCCCGGGCGAACAGCGCTCGCCCCAACAGTCTGTCGAAGGCCGTATGGGAGATATTTGTCTTGTGTGTGTGTGTGTGTGTGCATGTGCTTGCGTGCAGATCTACGTGAAGCAGCAGGAGCGCCTGGCCGGCATCAGCCAGAGCGTGCGTGTCGCCAAGATGTGCCTCATCGACCTGGCGGGCTCGGAGCGCGCCACCGTCACGGCAAACCGCGGTGCCCGCTTCAGGGAAGGGGCGAACATCAACCGCTCGCTGCTGGCACTCGGCAACTGCATCAACGCCCTCGCCGACCCGAAGGTGGGCCCTCCCTCCCTCCCCTCCCCTCCGCTCCCCTCCCCTCACTCCCTCCCTCCCTCCCCTCCCTCTCTCCCTTCCATCCCTCCCCCCCTTCCCTCAATCCCTCCCCCCCTTCCCTCCCTCTCTCCCTTCCATCCCTCTCTCCCTTCCATCCCTCCCCCCCCTTCCCTCCATCCCTCCCCCCCTTCCCTCCCTCTCTCCCTTCCATCCCTCTCTCCCTTCCATCCCTCCCCCCCCTTCCCTCCATCCCTCCCCCCCTTCCCTCCATCCCTCCCCTCCTCCCCCGAGTTGTAGGAACTTTGGGTGTTCCCAGGTATGATGAATTCAGTACAGGATACAATTTTTGTCTTCAACCTCCGTAAGCGGAACTCCATTCTGTGCCTTCACACACACACACACACGGATAAAGCACTCTGCAGTCCGCCGGCTATTGACTTTCCACGCCGGCATTACCAAACAGCAGCAGCAGCATCAGCCGCCGAACAAAAGACGGTCACTGCGTCGCTGCGCTTTCTTTCGGCCGTCCGGAACGCTCTTCCTTCCGACGTTAGGCAGCCACTGGGGCCCTGTGCCCTTTTAAATCGTCTAGATTGAGACCTCCTGTGTGCCGAGCGAGGTAGTTAACATTCCGCCACAGGTGGGAGTGGACGGTGCCTGCTCGGCCTGTGAGGCATCTAAGCCGGCGCCGTCGATGTTTTGAGTTGAAGGCCCAGTTCTCCGGGTGTCTCGTGGGGCGTGTTCTCGTGCGATGACGTGCGCGTGTGTGCGCGCGTGTGTGTGTAATGGGAGCGGGTTCGATTCCCGCTCACGGCCAACTCCAGTAATCTGAACCGGTCCTGGGCCTCCCCTGGGTCAACTCGGCCTCAAACGAGTACCCGGGTTGCGCTTTCATAAAAATCGCCACCGGGGAGACAAAGGTGGCCGGGCGTGGTGTTGGCCACCCACCCCCACCCCCCCCTCGTGTGCCCTTCCAGCCTTGATAGCTGCTCGCTAACAGCACTTGCCCCCCCCAAGAGCCTGTTAGCGGGGGGGGGGGGGTGGGGGGTGGTGAGGGGGGTCTTTGTGCGTGCGCTGGTTGGCGCGTGGCGGCGTTTAGCGCCGTCGCCACCGCCGCGCGGCCCGGCCCCCGCCTGCTCTCGCTAAAGGTCTTGCTCACAAAGAGAATAGACCGCGCGACCTTTCCGTCGGGTAGAGCCCTTTCACCCGCTCCATCACTTTAATTTTTATTTGTGCTCCCTCACTGCCCATCCCCCCTCCCTTCCCCCTCCTCCTCTCCCTCCCCTCCCCTTGCTGCCTCCCTCCCCTTTTCCTCCACTCCCCTCCCACCCCTCCCTGCCTCGTTGGCCGTCTGTCGGTGCGCCCGTTTGTTCGAACCGTCCGTCCGTGCGGCCGCCCCTGTTCGTTTTGTCGACTTTTTGGCAAGGACACAAGAAGGGAGTTGAGAAAGAAAGAAGCCCTGGTAAAGTTTTGCACGGAGGGCGAATCGATAACGCCGGCGGGGACGATGTCCGTGCCTGCGCCGCGCATCACTTCACATCGATGCGCGCGGATGTGCAGCAGCAGCAGCAGCAGCAAAATTAAAAAAGAAAGCGCATCCTGTGGTGCGCGGCGTGTGGTCGACCGCTGGGATGCGGCCACGTGGCGAGTGCTCTCAGTTAACTTTGGAGCGAGCGGCGGGCACACCGGGGCGGGCACACCGGGGCGGGCACACCGGGGCGGGGAGGCGGGCGGGCCGGGCGGGCGTCGCGGCTGACCGCTTTCGCCCGTGGTGGTTGCGGCGTCTGCCGGCGGCGTGGCGAGCGACGGACGCGGCGAGACTAGCGGTGGAGGGTGGGGGGCGGGGGGGTGACCCACCGTCCCGGTGAGACAATGGGCAGCACGCCGGGGGGGGGGGGGGGACCGGATTGTCTCACCGGGAGCCGGGTGTGTTCGCACGCCCCCCCCCCGTTCCGCGAAGCCGAGAGGCGCCGGCAATTCGCGGAACCGGCAATGGGAAGGCGCGGGAGCGAGGCACGCTCGGGCGCCGCTCTCGCTCGCCTCGGTGAAGCCACGGGTAGTTAACCCCCTCCGCGCGACCTCCTTCAGCCGGCACGCGTGGGGGAAGCAACCTTCGGATTCCCGTGTCGAACGGATCGCCACGCGGGTAGAAGTGTACATTGTCGTCGTCGTTGTCGTCATGAGCAGCAGCAGACATGTCTTTCCACTGCTGGATGAAGGCCTTGATGATCATCGTCAAGAAGAGCAGCAACAGCAGTTGTATTTACTCATTCCGTGGATGCTTATGAGCTCCAATATTCATTTAAAAAAAGTGGTAAAAAGTAATAATAATTGATGTTTATCCTTTCTGGCGATGAAACAGTAGTTGTGTTAAGATGTTCAGTCACCGAATAGAAACATTTGGCAAGGCATCAAGTTTACTGCATTAACCACACACACCACAGTACTTGTGGTGAGCATGCAAACACAACGTGCTCCGATAATATGCGCATTGTGTTTGGAAACTGATTGGCCTACAGCAGAGGAGTGTCTTTCGTTTCAGTTTCATTTATTTGGTTTTACCCTGTGAGCCATTCGGCTCTTGATTCGGGTGCATCCGCGACAAACAATAAAATTACAAGATACATTTAAAATTTACTGCACGCAAATTTAAACATCCTCTATGAAAACAATTAAATCTTCCAGAAAAAGCACCATATTTTTTTGCTGCTTACAAAAAAATGTGCAAAAAATCCCAGTTTGATGTTAGATAACAATAACAAATCACAATACAATCTAGGTACAAATTCTAAGCGTAACTCTAAACTGCAACATATAAATACGGCTAAACTAAACCTTTTTAGAAATCACTAAAATAATGCTATAGAAAAACAACGTAACAGTGATTATTAGAAATGCGATTGAAAGTTAGCGATAGCGACATACATAACATGTCTAGTAAAACCTTGCATTGCGAGTAACTTGGTCTGCGAGTGTTTCGCAAGACGAACAAAAATTTTAAATGAATTTTAACTTGATAAACGAGCGAGGGTCTTCCAATTACGAGTATTACGTATACGCTTTGTCTGCCGAGCGTCACGTGATCACAACTGATATACGTTGTGCTTTGATATACGAGGCACAGGTTCACTGAATTCCATACAACAGATGAGTACAGAACTGCATTAGCTGTTGATATGCTAGGTCACATACGCATGCCATCTTCGACCACACGCAGATTCATTGGCTTGCAAGGTGTTTCGGTCACACCTTGTTCTTGGTTCTATTTATATTATTGTGATGGAAGACTAGGCCAAAATTACTCTGTAGTGAGGCTCTCTACAGCTCCCTCTGATGGTGGCTTATCCACCAACAGTGGCATGAGCAAGACATTGCATAGCTGCACCTTCATCTTATAAAAAAAAAATGTATTTAGTTTTGGATTGTTCTTCGAGCTAATACCAAATTCTGTCTTGCTCCAGTCCAGCTTTGAGAGGTTTTACTCCTGTATATGTACGTACAGTAATACCTTGGATTGTGAGTGTTTTTCAAGACGAGCAAACATTTAAAATAAATATTAATTTGATAAACGAGCGAGGTCTTGCAATACGAGCAGTAGTACGTATACGCTTTGTCTGCAGAGCGTCACGTGATCACAACCGATATACGTTGTGCTTTGATATACGAATGTTTTGGATTACAAACACGTTTCCGAAACGAATTATGCTCCTCGCAATCCAATGTTTTACTGTATTACTAAACCTAGCATCCTTGGCTAGCTGCATGAGCCAATCCATAATAGCAGGAGTATCAATAGTGGTAGCAGCACACTATAATCAAAATACATGATAATTTCCTGCATAGGTCATCCGTGGCGATATATTTGATTTCAGGCCACTGGATAGCAGTGGCAGCTAGGGTTGTACGACTCCTCTAGCGCAGTTTTGAGTGACGATCTTCTTATGGGCAGTGATCCAAGTTGGAGTTTCATTGCGACAGCATTCCAGACCCTGGGTGCATCAATAGCAAAGGCTTTTCCTCCGATGTTTGTACGGCAAAAATAAGGAATGTAAAGCTGGTAAATGAGCGAAGATCTTAGGTCACGTGTTTTTTTTTTCGAAACAATGCAGAGATCTAGCAGGTAATCTGCGGATTATTTTTGTAAGTACATCGTAAATAAATAATATCTGATGCATAAGCCGTCGCCCATTAAGAGATGTTGAGTTTGACCCAATGTAGAGATCACAGTGGTGGGTCCTATATGGGCAGTTCACTGCAGATCTTAACGGCCGAGTGATAAATTGAGTCGAGCTTCAGACCAGAGAGCGCCAACAGGTGAACAGCACAAGGACAATGCACTTGGAGCTCGGGGTGAGCAGCTACAAAATGGGATACCTTTTTGGCAGTATCAAAGTGCGAAAAAAAACCCCCCGTAACCTCATAGTCACCCAGAAAACAACGTCTCTAAATGAATGATACACATTTCGCTCCGGGTTGAGGTTCCCTAGCCGAGGGGTGAAGTCCCTCCCCTCCCCCCTCCCCATGTATCATGTGACCCTTGGTCAGAGTTTTAGTTTCCCCTGGGCGAGGAGCTGCTCAAGAGTTGCCCCTCCTGGACGAGAGTCGTCGACGAACCCCGCACGTCGCACGGGAAACTCGGCCGCGGCGTCAACCGTGGGATCGGTGCCGGCAACGGCGGCGATCGAGAGCCGCGAGCGGTGCAGGCCGCCTCTCGGGAGGGAGGCGGCCTGCATTCCTCGCGCTGCCCGCGCCTACCCCTTGGCCCCCCCCCCCTCCCCCCGCGAGAGGGGGCCAAGGGTCGCGGAACTCCCGAGGGAGCGCGGCGAGACGGCGCCCTCGGCCCCACGGATTCGGCGCAGGCCGGAGAGAGGCCGCCGCTCGGGAAGAAGCGGCCTGACCCGGGCACGCCGGGGGCCTGCGTAAGCGCGGGGTCTTCCAATGCCCCCGCGCCCGGGGGGACCCTCCGAGCCCTCCCCACCCAGCACCACCGACGGCGGGATTCGCCCTTCCCTCTTCTGGGCGAAGGCCTCCGGGCGCCACCGTCATCTGCTCACGTGAATTATGCTCGATCGTGGATGGTTTTAGTTCGCCGTTCGCGATGTACGGTGACAGCGCTAACGGTTTCGGCCATCCTGATCGTCGCTGTTGTCACGGTCAGTTATGCAGCTGCCCCTACGTTTGACGGTGACCGCTTTGCTGTGCCATCAGCCGCAGCCTGCGGCCTCCCCCCATCGAGCCGAGACGGGGGGGGGGGGGGGGGGGAAGAGCTCCGTCTGGGAGCCGCTCATGATCGCCCTCTTCCCCGCTCCGTGTTTTTTTTCCACCCCCCCGCCCCCCCCCACGCGCAGAACAAAAACCAGCACATCCCGTACCGCAACAGCAAGCTCACGCGTCTGCTCAAGGACTCGCTGGGCGGCAACTGCCAGACGATCATGATCGCGGCGGTGAGCCCCTCGTCTCTCTCCCTGGAGGACACCTACAACACGCTCAAGTACGCCAACCGGGCACGAGAAATCAAGTCCGTGGTACGTACCCCGGCACGTGCGCCCGCGTGCCCGCCCGCCCGCCCGCGCGTTCGATCGTGCGTCCTTGTGGGGGGGGAGCGCGACGGCGAGGCGGTTGGCGCGCTGCCTCTCCTAGATCGACTCAGCCTCAAACTGGGGGGAGACCAAGGTGGCCGAGCGTGGTCTCGGCCACCCACCACCCTCGTGTGCCTGGCCGGCCTTCATCGCCGCTACTCGCTAACGGCACTTGCCCCGACAGTCTGTTACAGGCTACACGGGGGGGATCTCTTGTCTTTGTGTCATCGCCAATCGAGCGACGCGCGGGTGCATCTTAAAAATTTGGAGCCCCCGACGCCATTTTCTCACGATGGCCGACCGAAGCGGACGGGGGCGTTCGTATTATTAACTTTTTTTTGCGGCGATAACCAGCAGTGTGGTGGGGGGCGGTGGGGTTGGTGGTGGTGGTGGAGGGAGGGGGGAGGGCTGCCCGGGTGAGCACCGCAAAGCCTCACGCGTCGATCGGCGCCGTTCGCCGCCGCCGCCGCCGCCGCCGCCTTCCCCGCCGTTCGTCGCCTGCGGTCTTTGTTTTGGGGCGGAATTTTTCCGGCATGACCGTACCCCCCCAAAAGAATCGGTGTCCTTGCGCCGACGGCAACGGCAAACGGGCGTCTTCCCTCTGCCTAGGTGGCGTCCAGCGTGGGGTTGTTTGTTTTTTTTTTCGCCCCCGATAAGCCTTCGGGAAGTCCGATTGTCGATTCCAAAAGCTCGCCGGAATCAAACTCGACCAGACATCCGTGGGAAAGAGCTTCTTAGCTCATCGGGTTCCTCCAGTGTAAATAATTATTCTGATTCTGGGTCACCGGGTGCCGTGACCGACCGTGCCATCCGCCATTGGCCTTTGTGGTTTTTCCTCCCCCCCCCCCCCCCCCTTTTTCCGGCGTGACCGTACCCAAAAAAAAAATCGGTGTCGTAGCGCCGATGGCAACAGCACCGGCGTCTTCTCACTGCCCAGGTGGCGTCCAGGTTGTTGTTGCCGGCAAGTGTTTTTCCCCCTCCCCCCCCCAATAAGTCTTTGCAAGTCCGATTGTCGATTCCAAAAGCTCGCGGGAATCAAAACCGGGTTCCGTGCCCGCCGCTCTCGCCCATTAAGCTACGCCGACTGCCCCCCCCCCCCCCCTTACGCACCCCTCGGCGTTGTTTCAACGTCGCGAGGATTTGCGGCCGCTCCGTGAGAAACCTGGCCGTCGACTCCGTCGAGTTTCCAGCGACGGGTTTTTTTTTTTTACACCCCGCGTTTCATTCTCTGCAATAGCCCACGGCGCTCCCGTTTCCCCCGCTCGATGTTTATTTGTCGCGTCTAGGATTCTGACGGCGCACCCACGGCACAGACGTGGGGATTTAAAAAAAATATATAGATCTGCGTTTTCACAAATCCAGCCTCTCTCTCTCTCTCTCGGGCGCTTTGCCTAGGAAATTGATCACTGCGTTGTGACGAACAATGAACATTGTACGTGTGATATTCAAATTAGTTTTGGCTCCCTTCCGCGAGAGAAGAATGATTGAGTTATGACGACACGATTTGCGGCGGGGTTATTTTCTGCCGCGCAAACACATTTCGGCAAACGGCTCCGGCTAATTTGGATCCCACAGCTGATCCCGGCTTCTTTGATGTTACCCAGCCATTGCGTTTTCGCTTTGGGAAGCCTGGGAGGATTTTTGTCCTGCAAAATTCTGTATGCATTGCGCGTGTGTGTGTGTGTGTCTGCCCATGTGTGCGCGTTTGTGGTGGAACGGCGGTGGAGCGGTTCGCGCTATGCTGCGTTTCGAACCGTTTACGATTATTTGAACCGGTCATGGGCCTCTCTTAGGTCGACTCAGCCTCAAATGAGTAACTGTCGCGGTGTGTAGTAAACACCGCCATTATAGAGGCAAAGACGGACGGGGCGTGGTGCTGGCCACCCACACCCTCGTGTGCCTTTCTGGCCTTGATAGGTGCTTGCTAACAGCACTTGCCCCAACAGCCTCTTCAGGCTATACGGGGGATCTTTGTGTTTGTGGGGAGCGGCAGTGTAGGGGTTAGCACGCTTCGCTACGAACCTGGCGACCCGAGTTTCGATTCCCGCTCAAGGCCAACACCCAGTGACGATTGTTTGAACTGGTCATGGGTTTCTCTTAGGTCAAGAAAAACTGTCCCCCGTGTCTAAATAGGGGGCGCCGCGGTGGCTAAGGGATGTTAACTACCTAGCCTGGTAGTTAACATCCTGACCCTGACGCCTGCTGTATATTTGGAGTTTGCACGTCTCTCGCTCTCTCGCTCTCTCCCCACGATGGCGTGGAATTTTTTTCCCGGGTTACTCTGGTTTTTTCCCTCCACATTTTAGAATGGGCGTGCGCTTCGAGCAATTTAGCTTCTGTAAATGTCCGCGCGACGGCGGCGTGCCACTTGCTTGAGCCATCATTTGTGATGGCCAGGTCGCGTCTGAAAAAGAGCTACACAACTCAGCAGGGCTTTTACACCTGGTAAGATAATAAAAAAACAAATGAGAATAGTATTCTTGGTTATTTCGGTAAAGTCACGTAGAAGGGAAACAATAAAATAATAAAAATATAAAACAGTAAAATTCTCACGACGTTTCGACTGCAACACAAGCAATCATCATCAGGTGGTAAAACCACAGCAAGAAAATTAGAAAAAAGTGGCGTTTTTTTAACGTTAGCACCACGGAGAGCGATTTGGCAGTTGTTCAGATGGACGAGTCTATCTATATTCTTGGTTCTTTCAGTAAAGTCACGTTGAAGGGAAACAATAAAATAATAAAAATATAAAACAGTAAAATTCTCACGACGTTTCTACTGCAACACAAGCAATCATCATCAGAATTTTATTGTTTTATATTTTTCTTATTTTATTGTTTCCCTTTTACCGCACCTGATGATGATTGCTTGTGTTGCAGTCGAAACGTCGTGATGATGTTTTATATTTTTATTATTTTATTGTTTCCCTTCTACGTGACTTTACCGAAAGAACCAAGAATATGAATCCCTGCAGTCACGAAAGTTTTAAATCAAAAATGAGAATAAGTTTTCCTTCTTGCTTCTTTCAAGAGATGCCGATTTAATTTTCACCTACGTGACTTTACCGCAGTCACGACAACTTCAAATCTAGAATTTAACCACCTCCGCGGGGAGGATTTCCACTTATCTGTTAGAGTTTTTAACGGGCAACGGGACAAGAAGTCGCAGCTAATCGAGACGCTGACCTTCGCCAAGAGATGCCGATTTAATTTTTACCTAACGTTACTTTTGCCGAACGAGCCAAAGAGTATGGGTCCTTGCAGTCACGAGAACTTCGAATCTAGAGAGAATAGGTTTATCCCCCTTTTTTCTGGTAACAAAACAGGTTGTGTTAAGATGTAAAAAACACCAAACTTAAACCTTTTTCAAGGAATCATGTCTGCATTCTGATAATATGATGCATTGCCTTTGAAACTGATTGGTCCACACCAGAGGCAGCTTTCTTTTGAGCCTCGTCTCAAACGGTGTTAGGCCTTTCGGCGTCCTCTGGTCTAACACCATTTTGAGACGACTCAAAGGAAAAAAAGCTGTACATATTATCAGTGTGTGTGTGTTTTTGTTTGCATTCTGACCACAAGTATTGTGGTTAATGCAGTGACGTGATTCCTTTTAAAAGGTTTCAGTTTGGCGTTTTAACATCTTAACACCCATATTCTTGGTTCTTTCGGTAAAGTCACGTAGAAGGGAAACGATAAAATAATAAAAATATAAAACAATAAAATTCACACGACGTTTCGGCTGCAGCACAAGCAATCATCATCAGGTGTGAAAACCACAGCAAGAAAATTTGAAAAAAGGGGCGGTTATCTTAACGTTTTCTTGCTGTGGTTTTCACACCTGAGGATGATTGCTTGTGTTGCAGTCAAAACGTCGTGAGAATTTTATTGTTTTTATATTTTTATTATTTTATTGTTTCCCTTCTACGTGACTTCACCGAAAGAACCAAGAATATGAATCCCTGCAGTTACGAAAGCTTTAAATCAAAAAAGGTAAGAAATAAATATACATCTGGTATATTTATTTTTGATGCTGGGTAATAGTGACCTACACGTTACTTACATCTGGTATTTTGTTTTTGATGCTGGTTAATAGTGACCTACACGTTACTTATTTCTGGTATAGTTGTTTTTGATGCTGGGTAATAGTGACCTACACGTCACTTACCATCTGGTATAGTTGTTTTTGATGCTGGTTAATAGCGACCTACACGTTACTTACATGTCACAAGGGTCGTCGCTGCAAGAGAGCTTTAGACTCGAGGAGATGGGAAGGCATTCCAAAGTGGAGCCTTGCAAGGGGAAGGAACGCGCACACATGAGTGAATTGGACCTGCATTGTAGTGGTTTAGTAGGTGGGTGGGCGCGTGGGTGTATTGTTGTCATCTGCAGTGTGTTGGTTATACCATGGGATATCTTGTTGCCAGTATCAAAGTATGAAAAATAAGGGGTTTGACCCTTTCTGGCAGCTGAAACGCCAAACAGAAACCCTTTGCGAGACTCAAGTCTGCATTAACCACACACACACACAGTACTTGTGAACATGCAAACAAAAACATGCTTTGAAGATGTATGCATTGTCTTTGAAACTGATTGGCCTACACCAGAGACTGCATGGCCTAGTCTCACCCGGTGTCGGACCAGATGAAGCCAACAGGCGCACGGTACAAAGGCAATGCACGTATCGGAGCATTCACAGCTCGGGTTGAGCAGCTGTAGCACATGGGACCTTTTAATAAGAATATGTTTTACCCTTTCCAGGCAATAAAAGAGTTAATTCCGGATTTGAAGCTTTCGTGACTGCAAGAATTCATACTCTTTGGTTTTATTCGGTTAAGTCACGCAGGTAAAAAGCAAATTGAAAATTGAATGAACGAAAAAAATTAAAGCACGACGTTTCGGAGGCAACACAAGCTTCCGTCTTCAGGTGGAAACAGTTGTTGAGCACATTGCAGGTGATTCCATAGCAGAGGTGTTTTTTTTTTGGGGGGGTTAGATCGCTTAACTATAAATGCTAATACCCGCTCCACCACCCGACGTAGCGTATCGGTAAGGGGGTATCTTTTCACTTGAACAAAACGTGGCAGTTCGTTACACCGCTTGTTGTGCATTGGAGAGCAGATATTTTCAGTTCGAGTATCGTGGCGTTTCGCCGGTAATCACAACGACCTGCATCATGTGGCTGTCACCTGATGACGAGGACGCGGCGGCGGGGGGGGGGGGTGGGCGGGGGGTGGGGAAGCGGCCGAGCCGTGCCGGCGTTTCCGCGGGTCTTTTCGTGGGGGCGAGTCGCGGTGACAAGCCGGCGGGACGGCCCCGCCGTGGCCACCGTAGCCACCGGCGCGTGGTATCCGCGCCGGTAATCGACAAGCCGCGACACGCACCAAGTCGGGTGGTGGGGGGGGGCGGAGACGGGGGGGGGGTGGTTGGAGAGTCCTGCCCCCCTTAATTACACCGGGCGGCCCCCTGTTGCCCGCCCATTGGGTGCCTGCGCGTTTATTTACACACGGGGTGTGGGCGGGGGGCGGGGAGCGGTGGCGGGGTTCGTCCGGGTGCATTTAAAATTAAATTAGCGGTGCGTGGCGCCCGTGGCGAGCCAAATTACGGCAGGGGTAGTAGTAGTAGTAATAATAATAATATTGCGCTTTGTTGATACAGGAAATCCTCGCCGGGTCTCGGGACGTATTTTTTTTTGACAGATTTATTGCGGCGGCGGCAATGTGATGTTATTAGCCCCGCGGCAGGCGTGGAAGAGGGCCCCCGTGCGATGGTTCGTCCCGCCTTGGCCACTTGAGTCACTGGCAACACCGGTGATCCGTCGCCGCCACGTCACTCTTCCATCACCGCGCTGCAGGTCGCAGCCCTTCCGAGTCGTCCCTCGCAATGCGCCCCCACGTTGACATCACCTCCCCCAATCATCTCCCTTCCGAAGCTCTTGCGGTGACCTTGCTCCGTTCAGGCAGCGCCGTTGCCCCTTGTCCATTGCGCACCTCTGATAGTTCTGCTCGCTCCGTGGGGAGTTTGGCCCTGCGCTCGGCAGCCGTGTTAAAATGAACACACACCGTCGTCATTGTGGGCCCCAATCAATTGTTTTCATCCTCTGACGACACCACCATCGTCATCGTCGGGTAGCAGCAGCGTTGCGAATGGCAGGCCACGCGTCTTTTCTTTTTGTCATCACGTATTCGGGAAAGTTTTTTCACCGAGCCCGAGGAGGATGCTGCATGGCAACTTTGACCTCCTGTTCCTTCAGATCAAGCTTGAGTGATCCCGGCCGTTCTTGATCAAACGGTTATTGATCCGCGAGGGGGCGGAGTGGCGGCACAGCGGTTGGGTGCGTTGCTCTACAAACCACGTGACCTCCGAGTTGCGCTATCTGCAATGGTTACGGGGCCCACCCCTCCCCCCCCATTCACCAGTTTGCATTAACCCAGACGGTGAAGTATTCAGCTAAACTCGAAACTATTTTACCTTGCCAAGTAAGGTCCCACTGAGCTATACGTAGCTCTCGTTCAGGAGCGACCTGGCGATCGCAAATGAACGAAGCGGCTCATCGTCACGTGGAAATGTTACAGCGGCCGAATACTCTGAACGCGCGGTGTTTCTGAGTGTGGAGGGGAAAAACCCGGGGGGGAAATCCACGCGAACCACGGGGAGAGAGACGTGAAAAACTCCAAATAATTACAGCAGGCGTCGGGGTCGGGATCGAAACCCACGACCTCCTGCCTACCAGGCGAGGTAGTTAACATCTCCCAGCCACCGTGGTGATGATGAGAGAGAGACGCGAAAACTCCAAATAATTACAGCAGGCGTCGGGGTCGGGATCGAAACCCACGACCTCCTGCCCTACCAGGCGAGGTAGTTAACATCTCCCAGCCACCGTGGTGATGATGAGAGAGAGACGCGCAAACTCCAAATAATTACAGCAGGCGTCGGGGTCGGGATCGAAACCCACGACCTCCTGCGCACCAGGCGAGGTAGTCAACATCCCGCCACAATGCCGACGGAAAACGTGTCGGTGGGAGGCCTTCATCCAGCAGTGGAGTGACTCGGCTGCATGTTTCAACGGGCGTCATGATCCATCGCGGTGCTGCTATCGGGCGGCCGTGATTAGATCCCCGACCTCATGCCGCAACACCGGCGGGCGCCTCCCCACACGCCCCCCCCCCCCCCACCGCCATCCCACGGCAGAGCCGCGAGCGACTCTCGGGGGATCCGCTGCCTTCTGGCGGCACGAGGCAGGCGCTCGTTTGTGCCGGCTGTGTATGGCGCGCGGTGGCTGTCGTGGGTTCCCCGCGTCGAGAGACGGGGCGGGGGGGGTGTGGGAGCGCGCCTGGCGAACAGATTCGCTCGCGCGTTCGGCTCGCGGGTTTTGGGTTCTCGTCGGCAACCAGCCCCCCCCCGAACGCCCGCTCCCCCCTTCAGCTTTGCGTCATATTTAATTAGCGCGGCGCGATGGATCCGGGGCAAAAAAAAATAAAAAATGCGAATCCGCTTACGGATTCGCATTTTTTATCTTTTTTTTTTTCCCCCCCCCCCCGAGCGCTTCGTGGACAAACGGACGCCGCGGGAATTGCGAAGAGATGGAAACCTCAGCTGAGGCAATCCCCTAGCTCCTCCGGTTCCAGAGCCCCATTGGAGATTGGGGCGGGGGCGGGGGGGGGAAGGAGAGGGAGCCAGGAAAGCGTCGCTGAGAGCGCTGCGACGGATTTTGTCCCGCCGCATTGTGACGTTTGGCCAATCCCGTTAACGAGTGTTTGGTTGACGGGATTGGCCAAACAAAAGTGCCTCGATAATCCTCGCTACGGGGGGGGGAGGGGTGCATTGGCGCAAGTAGCGTCCACTCGGCACATTCATTGGATCCGCTGCGGCTCAGGGACTCGCAAGTCGCCCGCGAGGCGTGCGGTGACGGCAGGAGGTGCCCCCCCCCCCGCCCCCCGCCCCCCGCCGTGTGTGCGCTGGAAGGCCTGAGGACTCGGAATCGGTGATCTCGTTGACAGGCGTGAATCAGGGAGGCGAGTTCCATATCCGGACCAGCAGAGTGAGGGGAGGGAGGGAGGGAGGTGGCGGGGAGGGATGGGTGGGGTGGGGTAACGACCCAGGACCGCTCTGCTACCCGGTGGTCCCAGGTGGCACGAACCGAGGGCGGGGGTGTGGGGGGGAGGGGGAGGGGGGAGGGGGGGGGGCTTCCTCCCAAAAACCCCCTCGTCGTTAGCCCGTCCACGACGAGCGGGCTGTATTGGTTGGCGCGAGCGCTACGAACGGCGGGGGGGGGGGGTGGGGGTGGGGGAATCTCCGAGGCTTTGCCCCCCCCCCCCCCCCCCAATAAAAAAAATGAACAGACGCCTTCAGCGCTGCGTCCTCGTCGTCGTCTTAGCCGGCAGATGCGTCCCAAAAGAAAGCGCGCTGTCCAAATGCGGTCGTGGTGCCGAGCCTGGGTGGAACCGGCACGGGCGGCCGACGAGGCTCGCCGCCAGTTTGTTGCTTTTTAATTCACTTTTTTTGCGGCAGCGGCTGCGTTGGCGGGGAAGCGCGCTAATTGGTTTGCGCTTGTTTTTCTTCGAGTTGTGTTCGGTTGGTTGGCGGTGGCGGGGCGGGGCGGGGGGGCGCAGATTCCATTGAGGGGGCGAGCGGAGTGGGCGGAGCGGGGCGGAATCACCGGGGCGCTCGAGCGCGCGAGGATGATGTTCCCGCGCGACAGGTCCGCGTGGGTGCGTGCGTCTCGCGGGGAGAGACAGGTTTTTTTTTTGCGCGCGCGGGTGTTTTTTTTCTCCCCCGCGTGGCGCCGCGAAGCCATGCGTGCCGCGGCGAGGAGGGGGAGCCCGTTCTCTCTCGCCCGTGTGCGCGCTCCACGTTTCTCCCGTGGTGAAGTTCGCTCTGAGACGAACTCTGGGAGTTGTTCCCCGCGGAGGCCTTCGCGCAGCAAAGTGCGAGCGGGCGAGTTGGCGAGAGAGTGAACGAGCCGGCGGGCGGGCGGGTCGGGCAGATGCGCGAGAGAGCAATCGAGCGAGCGGGCGGACGAGCATGAGAACAAGAGAGAGCGAGTGAGAGACTAAGTGAGTGAGTGTGTGTGGGTGGGTGAGAGGGTGGGTGGGTGAGAGGGAGTGTGTGTGGGTCAGTGTGCCGGGAAAGGTCCTGGCAAGGATTATTCAACATCGCCTTGCCAGGCACGCTGAGGAGAGACTTGCGGAGCCCCAATGCGGTTTCAGGAAAGGGCGGTCCTGCACATATGCCATATTTTCTGTCCGTCTGCTACAGCAGAGGTGTAGGGAATTCCAACAAGACCTACATCTCTGCTTTATTGACCTGGTCAAGGCCTATGATACCATCAGTAGGCCTGGGCTCTGGGTTGTTCTTCGTGCTTTTGGAGTACCTGACCCTCTGCTCACGATCATTAAGGACCTTCATGATGGTGAGCGGGCCCGGGTAAAACTACGTGGCCGGGAGTCAGAGCCATTCCCCGTTAACCTTGGGGTGCGACAGGGATGTCCTCTGGCTCCCACATTATTTAACATCTATTTTGACCACGTAGTTCGTGAAGCCTTCAATAGCTGTACCGGGGGAATCTCCATATGGTACAGATATAATGGGAGGCTGATCGACGCCCGGGTGCGGTCAAGGGATGGCTCCCTATTGCTCAACCACGTTATGTATGCTGATGATTTGGTAATAGCTGCACATTCGGAGGAGGAGTTGGAGACGCTGCTGCTGAGACTGGAGCGTGCCACTAAGAGGTGGGGCCTTACCATCAGCCCCACCAAAACTAAGCACCTGCCTGGGTATTTTGTACCATCGCACAATCCACCCCCACAACTCCCAATCGGTGATGGGGCAGTTGTGGAGAGAGTGGAGAGTTTCCCATACCTGGGCAGTGTGCTTATGACTGGCTCCAGTTTAACAGTAGAGGTTTCACTCCGAATCAGTCGAGCGGCAATATCTCTTCATCGGTTGCGTAACGCTGTGTGGAAGCTACCTGGTCTGTCGCTCCGCACTGAGCTTCAGGTCTTCTCGGCCACGGTCATTCCCTCCCTTCTCTACGCTTGCGAAACGTGGACCCCCCTAATGAAACATCTTCGCCGGTTAGAAACATTTAGGCTGGCCTGCCTACGATCCATCCTGGGTTTAACCAGACTGGATTGTGTAAGGGGCTCAAAAATCCTTGAAAGATCTGGGCAAGGTCCCATCGGTGAGCTCCTCCGGCGGGGAAGGCTGCGATGGCTGGGTCATGTAGCCTGCATGCCCAGCCACCGCATGCCGAAACAGCTTTTGTTCGGCCGGATTGAGGGGGCTAAGCGAGCGCGGCACGGGCTAGAGAAGAGATGGAGTGATGTGGTACAGGAGGACGTGGAGCTGAGTGGACTTGCTGATGACTGGTACCAGCGGTGTCAAGATCGGCCTCTGGAGGAGGCTCGTGAAGGATGCTACTGGGCAGTTGGAGGTAGTCGCCCTCCAACAACAACGGAGGGCGGAGGAGCGACGCTCAGAACAACGAGCGGAGCGCCGGGTGGCTAAAGCACAGCAGGTTGGCACAGTAGGGGGCACAGGTGGTGCATCAGCCAGTCATCTCAGTCAGTCGACCCGTGGCACCTGGGTCTGCCCCGTGACCTCCTGCCAGCGGGCGTTCGACACTTCATGTGGCCTCAGGGTGCACATAGCCTGGCACAAGCGTCGTGGTGACGTCACCGCCACTTAGTGGCGAATGGCGGTTGTTGTTGTGTTGTTGTGGGTCAGTGAGAGATAAAGTGAGAGTGGGTCAGTGAGAGAAAGTGAGTGGGTTAGTGGGAGAGAGCGAGTGAGTGGGTGAGAGAGAGAGAGAGCGAGCGAGTGGGTGAGAGAGAGAGAGAGCGAGCGAGTGGGTGAGTGAGAGAGCGAGCGAGTGAGTGGGTGAGAGAGAGTGAGTGAGTGGGTCAGTGAGAGAGCAAGCAAGTGAGTGGGTGAGAGAGTGAGCGAGTGGGTGAGTGAGAGCGAGAGTGAGTGAGTGGATGAGCAAGAGATAGCGAGTGAGCGAGCGAGTGGGTGAGTGAGTGAGCGAGTGAGTGGGTGAGTGAGTGAGCGAGCGAGTGGGTGAGTGAGTGAGCGAGCGATTGAGTGAGCGAGCGAGTGGGTGAGTGAGCGAGCGAGCGGGTGAGTGAGTGAGTGAGCGAGCGAGCGGGCGGGTGAGTAGGTGAGCGAGCGAGCGGTTGACTGGGTGAGTGAGAGAGCGAGTGGATGAGCCAGCGACAGCGAGTGAGAGGGTGAGTGAGTGAGAGAGGAGGACTAAGGGGTGGGCAAGAGACCGAGGGAGCGGGCGAGTGAACGAGCGGGAGAGAGAGAACCGATATGGTTATCGCTGCCGTGTGCTGCAAGCCCCGTTCGCACCTCCCCCCTCCCACCCGCTCACTCCTTCGATGTTGAAAGATTATCTAATTTGTCACAACCATGCAGCCCACCTCGAGTTGCGAGTCCCTCCCTGTGCCTCCAGCTCACATGTAAAGCTCCGTTCGTGAGAAGAGGGGGTGAGGGGGGGGTAGGAAACTGACTTCAAAATGCCTGGCCTTGACTTTGTCTATTTTCTCTGTGACAAATTGTACGCGGTAGATATTCTCTGGGTATTCTTGGTTTTTTTCCTCTCCCTTCCAGACTAAGGCGAGCGGCCAGTGCTCGAATTGGCCGAGCATGGCGGTGCGTGGACCCCTTGTGAAAACCTGGGTGTATCGCGCACCCACTACACTATACACTACATTACTATACGCTACATACTATACACTAGACTACTATACACTCACTACTAAACACTACATTACTATACACTACACTATACACTACATTACTATACGCTACACACTATATACTAGACTACTATACACTCACTACATTACTATGCATTACATTACTATACACTACATTACTATACACTACACTATACACTACATTACTATACACTACATTATACACTAGACTACTATACACTCACTACAGTACTATGCACTACATTACTATACACTACACTATACACTACATTACTATACACTACACTATACACTAGACTACTATACACTCACTACATTACTATGCATTACATTACTATACACTGCATTACTATACACTACACTATACATACACTGCATTACTATACACTAGACTACTATACACTCACTACATTACTATACACTATACACTACATTACTTTACACTACACTATACACGAGACTACTAAACACTCACTACATTACTGTGCACTACATTACTATACACTACACTATACACTGCATTACTATACACTGCACTATACACTACGCTATACACTGCATTACTATACACTACACTATACACTGCATTACTATACACTACGCTATACACTACGCTATACACTACACCAGTGGTTCTTAGCCTGGGGTGCATGCACCCCCAGGGGGTGCGAGACATGGCCAGATTATTTTAAAAAGGTAAATCATGGGGCAACGTAAGTAACAACTTACTTTGTTTCATCAAACCCCCTATGTCGTTATCTACGTTTTACATTCGACGATTTAGAACCAAAAGGGGGTGCAAGGCTGCAGTAGAGGTGAAGAATCACTGCCCTTAGGTGACAACAACAACTCCTTCTTTCTGGGGTGCAGTCGCTCCCAGCCGGTGTCGATCGAGTTGACGCGATGGCGCAGATTTAGCAGGAGCAAACCTGTTTTGTTTTGCCTGCGCGTCCAACAGAAGGATCTCGCTCTCTTATCTCTCTCTCTCTCTCTCCCCTTCTTCCGTCTCTCTGCGTTCGTGAGCCACCGCTCGCCGCCCCCCCCCCCACCACCACCACCACCACCCGCTGCGGTGGAGCAAATGAGAGCCCGCCGCGAGAGACGGAGAGTGACGGAGGCAGCGCAACGAGATAGATCGGCGCGGGCGTATTGACAGAGAGAGAGAGAGAGGGAGAAGGGGAGATGAAGAGACTTGAACGGTGGGGGACGCACGGAGCGACGTGCAAACGGAGAGAGAGAGGGCGCGGCGGGGAGACGGACGAAGCGATCGTTTTTTGCGAGGGAGGAACCAAGAAGCTGACCCCCGCTTGCGCGAAGGCTTGATGCGCTGAGCCTTGGCGCTGGCACGCACGCTGCGGGCTCTTGTGCGCGGGGAGCGGTGGTGTGTCGCGGTCGGCGCGCTGCTCCACGAACCCGGCGACCCGAGTTCCATTCCCGCTCACGGCCAACACCGGTGACGGATTTGCTGAACCGGACCTGGGCCCCCTCCTCCCCTAGGTTAACTCGGCCTCAAATGAGTAGCCGGTGCGGTGTGTGAACATCGCCGCTGGGGAGACGAAGGCGGGCCGCGCGCGATGCTGGTCGCCCACCCCCCTCGTGTGCCGTGCCGGCCTTCGTAGGTGCTGCTCGCTAACAGCACTTGCCCCTACAGTCCGTTAAGGCTACACGGGGGATCTTCGTCTTTGGAGCGGTGTTGTAGCGGTTAGCGCGCTGCGCTTACGCGCCCAGCGACGACTCGAGTTCAATTCCCCGCTCACGACCAATTACAGTGGCGAATATTTGAACCGGTCCTTGGCCTCCCGTAGGTCAACTCGGGGGGGGTCAAATGCTTACCTGGTGGGGCGTGTAAACATCGCCACCAAGGAGACAAAGGCGGCCGGGCTTGGTGCTGGCCACCCACCCCCATCGAGTGTCGTCATGCCGGCGTTCGTTAGGCGCCACTCGCTAACAGCACCTGGCCCCAACAGTCTTGTCAGAGGCTCTACGGCGCGGGGATCTTTGTCTTGGTGAAAGTCCACACGGCGCCGGTGGTGCGGCATGAGTAGTAAAAAAAAAACACACACGCGCACAGAATCGCGTCCCCGTGCGTGCGCGCGCGTATGTGAGGCGCGCGGGTATCAATAATGCATGGCGTGCGCGGAGGCAGACATTTAATTTAACGTAATAAGCCCCGCTCCCCCCCCCCGCACGCTCCGCAAGCGTCTGCTGCCCCTCCTGCCCCCCCCCACCCCCCCCACCCACCCCCTCGTGTCCTTTGCAGCTCGTGCGTCATCGCTACCCCAAAGGGTTTCCGTGCCTTTATTGGTGCAGCGCCCCCAAAATAGGTCGGCCAATAACGCTCGCACGCCCGCCCGCTCCCACGTACGCCCGCCCACCTGCACGCGCGTGCACGCACGCACGCACGCACGCACGCGAGCGAGCGATATTTTTGTGCCATCCGCGGTGCCGGTTTTTTTTTGGCGCCGCCACCGTGGCAGGTTTTGTGCCGCCTCCGTCACGCGCCGCTTCGTTGTAACGAGCGGCGCCTCGTCGTCGCAACGAGCGGCGCCTCGCCGTCGCAACGAGCGGCGCCTCGCCGTTGTAACGAGCGGCGCCTCGCCGTCGCAACGAGCGGCGCCTCGCCGTTGCAACGAGCGGCGCCTCGCCGTCGCAACGAGCGGCGCCTCGCCGTTGCAACGAGCGGCGCCTCGCCGTTGCAACGAGCGGCGCCTCGCCGTCGCAACGAGTGGCGCCTCGCCGTCGTAACGAGCGGCGCCTCGCCGTCGCAACGAGTGGCGCCTCGCCACCGCCGTCGGAGGCTCGCTCCGTCCGCTTTTTTTCCGGCCGGAGCGAGCGTTCGGTGGTGGACACAAGCCCCCCCCCCCACGCCTCCCCCACCCCCCTCTCCCCACCCCTGCCGGCGGGCGTCTTTCATGATTTTCTGGGCCACGTGTGAAAAAAATCAGCACTCCTGGCTCGTCGGAATCACCTCCGGTTGCAAACGCACGTTCCGATTCTGACGGTTACATCGTCGGCAATGGGATGGCGATGGTGATCGTGATGGTGACGAGGGTGATCGTGATGGTGATGATGATGAGAGTGATTTTGCAATTCAGCCGCCCGTCGATAGGTGTCTCTCGGAAGCAATCTCAGCCAACCAATGAGTTCCTGAACAAAATTAGACTGGGAGGCAATTTTGGCCTCCTTCCCGTGCACGTCCCTCCACGTAAAAAAAATATGCAAGTGCTGTGCACACGTGCCATACGGCCTTCTGGAAGTGACATTTTTCAGTAAGCATTGGCTCAGCGCAAACAGACCCCCCCCCCCCCCCGGACTCTTTTTATTTGACATTTCAATGTTTAATTGGCAGCATCGGGCTTGCTTGAAACTGCTGCACCTTCGCGAGCAGAGGTGACCTGCCACTGCGGATTGCCTGCTTGAGTTGTGACGCAGGTCGCCTTCAATTGCCGAGGCATTTTAAACAATGCCATATCAATGCAAATAACTCGCTATTATTATTTGTGACGGTTATTTATTCGCGCGCGCACGCGTGCGGCGCTACCCGCGCCGATCGATGGCCGCTACTGGTTCTGCCGTCGGCGAAAACCTGCAATGCCAATAGTCATTCGCCGGCACCTGACGTCCTAATAGACTTGAAGAGCATTGATCTAATCTGGACGCATTCTCACTCTTCCCTCTCTGTGCCCCCCACCCCAACCCACCACACTCCCCCCCGCCCCGCCCCCCCCCCCCCGCGGTGTCTGCAGCTCAAGAGCAACGTGGTCAGCTTCGACTGCCACATCAGCCGCTACGCCAAGATCTGCACAGAGCTGCGGAAAGAGGTGAGGCCCTGCCGCGCACCCCTGGCCGCGGGCACCTTTCGACGCTTTCCGAGGAGCGTTGAAAGTGTTTGTTTTTTGTTTTTAAATGAGCTCTGTCCGTCCGTTCGTCGGTGCGTCCGTCTGTCCGTCGAGTAGTCTGTCTGTAACGGTGGGGGCGGTGGGTCACGATATCTCTGGCAGAGATGATCAAAGCTGAATTAAAGTCGTGGCAAAAACTGTGTTCCTAAAAAATAAACCGATCGTAATGTTGTTGCTCAATGTCTTGGTGACGTAAACCCAGCGCTTCGAGGGCCTTGGCTCGATTCGATAATTATCAACCTATAAACGATTTCAATTTTACCAGGTAAGGCCCACTGAGCTGTGTGACGTGGCCGCCACAAATGATAGCTCTACAAAGTGGCCTATCGCGCGGACATTCATAGCAGCCAAATACGCTCTCGACGCGCGATGTTGATTCTTAATCTGGAGGGAAAAAACCGTGGGGGGACCCGCAGAAAAAAGCCACCCGACCACGGGAAGAGAGAGACACGCACACAGAAGCTGGCGTCGTGGTCGAGATTGAACCCACGACCTCGTGTGTACGAGGCGAGGCAGTCAACATCGGCCCCGCTGGTACATTCTATTATTAAGGGCAGAACTGCTGCAAGCGAGCTCAACGAAAGTTCTCATTGGGTACTTTTGTCCAATGACGCCGACGGAGCGCCCCGCGATAACGTCACGGGGGGAAAATCACGACGGCAGAACATCCTGACTCGTTACATGCCCCCCCCTCCCCTCTCAGTATCTGCGTGCTTCAATCTTCCTCGCCACTGCCTCACCGGATCTGATGCCCCCTTCCTCCCTCCGTCCATGCTCCCTTCACAAATGCCTTCGCCCTCCCTTGCCCCCCCTCCCTTGCCACGTCCGTCCATCGTTACTGGCCGCGTCTCTGTCCCCTGAGCACGCCCGCGCCCCCATTCTTCTCTGGGGGGGGGGGGGGGCAGTGGGGGGGGGAGGCAACAGACGGCAACCGAACCGCCCGACCCTCCCACATCCTCCGCCCCCCCCCCCCCCCCCCGTTGTTCTCGCATAACGCACTCGCACGTTGCGTCACCGCCTTTGCGATAAAAATAACTTCTCGCGTTTAAAAATACGCATTTATTGAACGTGTAAAATTGTGGGGGGGTGGGGGGGGTTTGTGTGATAGGCCTAAATAAAATTCCGATTGCGCGAGGACGCTTCTCCGCTTTGGAACTCTCGGAGCTGGCAGTGAGTCGCCCCCCCCCCCTCCCCGCCCCCACGTCTGAGAGCGATCCAACGATGCGTGATCGTTGGATCGCGTAAACGTAAATGTCGTGTCATCAAACCCACCACCACCCGACGCGCAGCGGAATCATTCGCAAAGGGGGTTTGTCACGTGAACGAAAACGTGCCAATTTGCTACTCGTTCAGCACGCCGGTTGCCTGTTGGAGAATCAACCCCACTACCGCATTTACAATTGGAGTAACGGAACGTTCCGCCGGTAATTCCAACAACAACCAGCATCGTCATCATCATCAGGCGCGCTGTGGCTATATCCGCGTGCCGATGCTGGCCGGTGTTTGTTACCGCTTACGTTTCCGGGGAGTCTCTGCGCCTCTTAGTTTCAGTGTCAGACCCCTCTCCCGTCCTCTTCTCTCCATGTGGTCATCCACCTCTGTTGTTCGTGGAATCGTGGACGACCAACCTCTGTCGCTCATGTCACGAACCTCGTGTGTTTTCTCCACCTAAAATTTGGCTTTGCTTCGTGCATCACGTACCGTGCGTGACCTCAGCGGGAATTGCTAATTGTTTTGGCTTGGAGGGGGGGGGGACCACGCGTGGCTTTGTGCTACGCGAAAGAAGTTCAGCATGCATGCGTACGTACGTACGTACGTGAACACAGTTTTTACCGAGGTACTGCATCTTCTTTTTAACTCCTCATTCTGTCTACCACGTAGCTCCGCAGCCCACTATGAAATCCTGTTGTGTGCATGCATGCATGGCGGCCACCCACCCAGGCACTATTGAGGCTCAAACCTGCTTAGCTCCTGAGATCTGACGAGCATAGACGTTGGAGCATAGCGCGGCACCCTCTGCCGACAACGTGGACGCCTGTTGCTTGTGCAAGCTGCACGGGCCTCATCTCCTGGATGCCAGCGGCTCTGGCCCCGGGGGCGGTGTGGGGGGCACAGCTCACGCTGCCGTCGCCGCCGCTGTGGCGACTCCTGCCGCGTTGCTGTGGCGGCACCGCCGCGCGTTTGTGCCCGGCGCCGCCGCGGCGGCGATGTTGCCGAGGCGCGCGGGCGTTTGCGCGGAAGCGTGACGCGGCCGTTGCCTCCGGTGCGCAGGTGGCGGACCTGAAGGTGAAGCTGCAAGCGTACGAAACGGGGCCCGCCCCGCCTCGCACGTCCGCGGTCGTCCACGGCGCCGCCCCGACGGCCGAGCGTCTTGACCGGTGAGCGCGGCGCGCGGCGACGGGCCGCTCGGCTCTTCGGCCGCTCGTCCGCTTTTCCCGCACGAGGTCCGCGCGGCGGCTCCCCGCGGCGGCGCATTTCTGGAGGCCCGTACGGGGACGCGCGAGCGCCGTCGCGCGTTAATTGCCTGGCTGCTCTTTGGGGGGGGTTCTGATGAGCGTCATGAAGAAGCCGCCCCTGCCCCCCTATTCCAAGACGACCGCTGCTGCCCACGCGCGCTCCACCCCCCCCTCCCCCCCCCCCCACCACAACAACCCACCTCTCCCCCCCACCATGGTCAAAACCCCAGCTGAAATCTGTGTGTCCGGAGGAAAGGGCCAGGCCCCACACAGTAAGGGGCAGGGCCTAAAGAGGGACGGGGCAGTGCCCAAAAATTGAAGGGGCGAGGCCTTAAAGTAGGGGCGGGCCGTACACGGAGAGGGGCGGGGCCTAAAGAAGGGGCGGGGCCTTGCACGGGAAGGGGCCCGACACGGGAAGGGCCCTGACACGGGAAGGGGCGGGGACTAAAGAAGAATGGGTAGAATCTACAAAGGGTATGAATGGGTCGAGTCTAAAGAAGGGGCGTGGTCTTGCCCAGAAAGGGGCGGGGCCTAAAGAAGATGGGGCGTTAAAAGGAAAGAGGGGCCTCCTACAGAGGTTAAACCTCCTGGTTGATTCATGGTAATGGAAGTGGTGGGTGCCACAGTGACTAGGAGATGTTATCTACCTCGCCTGGCATACAGGAGGTCGTCGTGGGTTCGATCCCGACCCTGGCGCCTGCTGCTGCTGTATATTTGGGGTTTGCGTGCCCCTCTTTCCGTGATTGCGTGGATTTTTTTCCGGGTCCTCTGAGTTTTTCCCTCCACATTTAGAAACATCACGCGTTTCAGAGTGTTTGGCTGCTATAAATTTAGTTGCGCAGATGTGGCTTCGGGCCCGACTGGCCGATTTTAAATGGCCCAATTTGAATGTCAGAAACTGTAGCTTTCAATACAGGTCCCGTGGAGAACTGTGCGACAGCACCACCCGTGAAGCCTCGTCCGTGGCAGTGACATCGTTTATTCTTATTTATTATTTACCCAGGAATGCTTCACTGATTCTCGAGACCTTTTTCTGCGAGGAGAAGGAGGGGGTGGGGGGTGGGGGGTGGGGGGTGGGGGTGTCCCCCGCTTACGAAAGTTGACACCCATTTCTTTGTTTGTTCATTCGGTGCTGTGCCCGGGAAGTGTAAATCCGAAGCGCCCGGAGAAAAGCCTGTGACGTCTTTATTGCACGCGGTTCTTATTCACGTCGGTGGGGGGGGGTGGCTGGGTTTTTTTTCCTCACTCCGCGTTCCGTTCGCCGCCGAGTCGAACCGGAGTCGCCCGGCAGCTTGGCAAACGCGCGGGCGGGCGGGCGGGCGGGCGGCCATCGGCTGGGGGCGCCCGCGCACCGAAATCGCGGCGAACGCGGTGTCAGGTTCTGCCCGCGGTAAGGCGGGCCGGGTTTCCCCGAGCGGAAGCCCCCCCCCCCCCCCCCCCACCGCGGGAGGAAGCCCCCCGCCCCCCCCTTTCTCCCCCCTCCGCTCTTCCTTGCGGTCTCACGTAACGCTCGCCCGCACGGTGGCAGCTTCTGGTGGGGCCCGACAGACTGTGGTCAGGGGGGGACTGCTGTGTCCATCCGTCCGTTAGTCGGCACTTTGGAAACCTGACGGACGCGTCTTAAGTGGCTGCCCATAACGGACCGACGGATGAGCAGATCGGTGGACAGACCTGCGTGGGTCTCTCCGCGTAGATTAAAGGTGGGCGCGCCGTTGCCAAAACAATGCAGGCTTTTCTCAAACAACGCCGCTGACGAGTCCCCAGAAGTTGACGCTGTTGGTTTATTAAAATCCCTCCCCCGGCGGTCACCTCTGTCCACCCAGCAATCTACATGGGTACACCGTAGCAGCGGGTCGATTTGGAATGTCGCCCTCTGGTGAGGTCAAATATTGCGGGTACTCTCGTCCCTTTGAACACGGCCGCGTCAGCAGGGACCCGGGTGGCCAACAAGGCCCCTCCGGGAGTTCCCCCGTGGCGGGAGGGCCCCCTGCACCCGTGCGGTGTGGCATTTGTCATCAAACGACGGGGACTGCACCTTCTAACGTCAGTTTTGTTTGTTTTGTTTGTTTGTAACCATCACCGGCCACGGCTCGATGTGATCTCCGTAGTGCCAGGCCCCGCCGCCGGGGGAGACGGAGAGTGGCACCTGAACTCCCCCCCCTCCTCCCTTCTCGCCCCCCTCCTCCCCCCCCCCCCGCCGGTTATACCTGGCCAGTTGACTCATTTTTTCCCCCCTTCTCCTTGGCAATTTGGTTTTACGTCTGAAATGTGAGAAATGGGCTTCGACAACAACCGGCAACGCGTTATTCACGCCGCGGGCCGCTCCTCCCGGCGGTAATGACATCCCGCGGAAATGAGCGCGCGCCGGTCCCCCGCGTTAACGGACCTACGTAGCTGGGGGGGGGGGGGGGGGGGCTCGGAGAAAAGTGGAGAGGCGCCCGGCGCTGCGACGGGAGCGGCTGCACCGAGGGGGCAGCGCCGGCGGGGAAGGGGGGAGGGGGCTGGGGCTGGGGCGGGGGCGGGGGCGGGGGTACTGATTTTTAATCCGACTCGGTAAGCGACGAAAGAAAACTCGCCGCGGCAGAATGATAATCGTCGCACAGGAGCTGGTCTGGCCATCCGTTCCGGACAAATTGGATTGTTGCTCGGCTCGTGGGCTGCCCGCGCCCCCCCCCCCCCCCCCCCCCACCACACCTCCCGCTGCGTGCGAGCGGATTATCCCCCGAGGCAGACTTGGCAGCGGTGTGAGCTCATTGGTGACTGCGCCGTGCCGATGAGTCCCCCGTGAGGGTGAAGCCGGTCCACGGTTAGTTGGCTCGTCGATGCATCTCCGCCGCCGTCGCTCGGCCACATTTGTTCGAATGCATTCTGGTGGCGATTCAGTGAAAGAGGAGAGCAGGGCGTGCAGTTCTTCGGACACTGTGCGCCTTTTGAAACGCTTTTCCGTCTCGTTTGAAACGTGTTTTTATTTTTCCTGTATTAAAAAAAAAGTAAAATGTGTGCTTGCCCTGTGACCGAATCGTCGCGTATGCACTTGATTTTTGGAAGCTAAAAGCGAGTTTGAGCCTGGTTGTTCGCGTCGGGATGGAAACTTTCCTGGGTATTGCCCCGCGGGGCCTTGCGGTTCCGGACGATGGCAGCGGTATTCTCAAATCTATCCGTGTGGAGGTTCTGACCGAGCGCCCGTTGCTCCTGCGTCGTGCGGCCCGGTGGGGTTTTCCGAACCGGGGCTCTCGGTTCGCCGCTCCCGCATTGTTCCCAACACTCTTGAGCCGAGTTCACTGGACAGACATCGTGCGGTGTTGTTGGCGGGGCCACCCCTCCCTCCCTCCCTCCCTCAGCGGCGGGGGCCCGCTGAGACTCGGACTGCTTTTAGTCAGAATAATAATTTCACTTTGCAGAGCGTCATTCATGCAATTGCATCCCACAATGCTGCGCGCGCCGCCATCCCTTGCTCGGTCAATACGAAAACACAAGGCTCACTAGTGAGCAAATGATACAAAAACGAATGGATGAATAGGTAAATAACGAGTGAGAACACAAACGCGCACGCAGCGAGAGAACGATCCATGTCCTGGTTATTACTTCTCACCTAATTGCCGCCATGCCGTGCAATTACCAGCCGTTCCTCGCCCACGCCGCCACCTTTGTAATCTTTTCCGAGAGGTGTGGGGGGGGGGGTGGGGGATTTTTTGTGCAAAATATGAACGTGGAAAAAAAGGGGAGAAATTGTGTTGGCGGGGTGGGGGGGGGGGGGTGGCTGTGAGAGTGAGAGAGAGAGAGAGAGAAAAAAATTAAATTGCAAAGAAAATTCCAGACGGACCGGCCCGGGTCAGCGGTGCGGGGCGGATAATTCTTGACTGCGCTCGGGGCAAACGAACACAAAACGCATTCCAGGGGCGCGGGGAGTGCTCGTGTGTGTGCGTGCGTGCGTGCGTACGTGTGTGTGTGTGTGGGGAGCGGTAGTGTAGCGGTTAGAGCGCTGCGCTACGAACCTGCTGACCCGGTGACGATTATTTGAACCGGTCCTGGGCCTCCCCTAGGCCGACTTAGCCTCAAATGAGTACCTGGTGCGGTGTGTAAACGTCGCCAATAGGGAGACAAAGGCGGCCGGGCGTGGCGTCGGCCACCCATCCCCTCGTGTGCGTACTCGCGTGCGTCTGTGTACGTAGGCGTGTGTGCGTGTGAGTGCCTATGTACTGTGACGTATGTTTGAGCTTCTTTCGCACCGTGCGTAGCCAAACGAGCGGTTAGCGCGCTGCGCTATGATCCTCCGGCGACCGGAGTTCGATTCCTACTCAACGGCCAACGTAAGTGACGAATATCCGAAACCAGTTCTGGGCCTCCCCTAGGTCTTTTCATCCTAAAATGAGTACCTGTTGGCAGTTTATAAAAACAACCACTAGGGGAGACAAAGGCGGCCGGGCTTCGTGCTGGACAGCCACCACCTCGTGTGCTGTGCCGGCCTT
>NC_133731.1:4372795-4489549 GCF_048934315.1 Petromyzon marinus | reverse complement strand
AATATTCCTGTTTGTTCCACCGTTTGCGTTATTGCGAGCAGCAGTAAGCGGCCGTCTCGGGGGGGTGCACCCCCCCCCCGCCCACTTTGTACCGCGGGGGGGGGGGGGAGGGCGCGTCGTCGTCACTGGCGACGTGCCGAAGACACAGGATCGGTGAAGTACGGTCAAACGACCCCCCTCCCCCCCCCGGCGAACGGTGTGGCCTGTGGGGAGGCGCTCGTCCGGTCTCTGGGATCGTCATTGTTATTATCGCGATGACTATTATTGTCGAGCACGGCCAGGTGAGGATCCGAAGAGACGCCGTGCCTCTCTCTCTCTCTCTCGACGGCCGAATCGGGCTTTAAGAAGGTGCCACAGATGCCCGCTCGCCACCGATGTTAGCCGTGGCCGGGAATCGGATGGGGCGTTGGCTGGCGTTCGCGGGCACAGTGCGCTAACTGCTGCGCCGCCGCTCCTCCTCTTAATGAGCAAAACAAGCACGTTCTCTTGTTTGATGAGTCACCCGCGCGTGTGTGCGCGCGCGGCTTAGGCGAATCGTTAAGATGGTGCGTGTGTACGGCTTACGCGCGTGGCGGGGAGCGGTAGTGCAGCGGTTAAGCGCTGCGCTTGCGAACCCGGTGGCCCCGAGTTCGATTCCCGCTCACGGCCAACACCGGTGACGATTATCTGAAGCGGCGGTCATGGGCCTCCTCCCCTTGGTTGATTCGGCCTCAAATGAGTACCCGGTGCGGTGTGTGAACGACAAAGGGAGACAAAGGCGGCCGGGCGGGTGTGGTGCCGGCCACCCACCCCGCCTGTGCCTCGCCGGCCTTCATAGGTGCTCGCCGACGGCACTCGCCCCACCGACGGTTTGTGAACGCAACACGGGGGATTGTTGTCTTTGGTGTCTGGCTTAAGCTGTGTGCGACCACGGTTTATTAGCATATGATGAGTCACCAATTAACATCAGCCGCTCGTGATCAAACCGCGTTTCTCAGGTGTAGAGAGTTGTTGTCACTAGTCCTCGTTCGTTACCGTCGC
Organism: Petromyzon marinus; assembly: GCF_048934315.1. Lineage (NCBI taxonomy): Eukaryota > Metazoa > Chordata > Hyperoartia > Petromyzontiformes > Petromyzontidae > Petromyzon > Petromyzon marinus. The sequence continues at coordinate 4,488,529 of NC_133731.1, read as the reverse complement.
GGAGGATCGGTGGGCCCGGCTGAGTTCGAAGCCGGTTTTTTAATCGTTGCGATCAGGGGCGTCCGAATCTCGGCGTTCGCGACGGCCGCGGCCTTCTCCGACCCTGCGATCCGCTCCACCACACGCACGGCCGTCAACGGCTCGTGGCGAGATCCGAACCCGGGAGGGGGGGTTGGCGGATCGTGACGGGATGGCGCCGAACAGCCGGCGATCGCAAACGAGGCAGATGGGGACGTGTGGGCCGCTGGCTGCGGGGGCGGCGGAGGGGTGGTTTGGGGGGGGGGGGGGTTGGGGGGGCATATTCCGCCCGTCCGGCGCGCGAGAGTTTACCGTGAGAAATGTCACGTGCGTAATTTAAGAACCGCGGCTGGCAGCGCTTTGTGCCCTTAGTTGGCCGTTCCGGGATCATTCCTGACGCCCACCTCCAAACACGCCGCCGCCGCCGCCGCCGCCGCCCTCTCTCCGGGAAACAACAAAGTGTGCCGGATCTCACCCACCGCCCCGCAGCCACCTCTGCCAAGAGTCACCGAAGGAGACGGCGCCAGCGGGCAAGCGCTCGACGAACGATTCGCAAATCGGAATCTTTATTTATCTCGGACAAATCCGACGAGCTGTGAAGCTCCTTTTTTTTTCTATTTTTTTTTCCTTTCAAAAAATGTTTTTTTAAATCTTATTCTTTCTCCAGATGTCCAGATGCGCCCGCGGCCGCCGGCGATTCGGCGGCGGCGGCGGTGGTGGAGGGTCGGCGATTCCCTCCCCCCCCCCCCCCACCCGATTTCCCCACCTACTTGCCTCGTGTTTTACCGGACGCGTGGACGCTTCGACGTTGGCCCCCTGCCTTTGCTGTGCATGCAAACGGCGACGCGCGAATGCATTTTCGGGTCACGGCAAGCCACGCGACTGTGGCAGCGAGAACGGAATCAACGAAGAAACTTGGGTGGGGATGGGGTGGCCGCCTATTCGGGTTCGCCCCGGGATTGTCCTCTTGCTGAAAGCACCGCTTTTTGGTGGTGTTTTTCCGCGGTGGTTGTCCTTCCCCCCCCCCCCCCCCCCCGGCCGGCCACGTGCGGTGCGAAAGAAGTCCGCCGTACGTGCGTGCAGCTGCCGCCCTGGGAAATCTGTCGACCTTTCCCGGCACGTCTTGAAGCTAATACGCCACTCGACGATGCGCGGCCGCGTTCACACCGCGGCGGGGGGGGTGGTGGGTCAGCTGCGGCTTAGAATCGACCACCGGGTTGTCGGGTGGTTCGTCGGTGCGGTGAACCTTCGGGACCACTGTGCCGTGGGTCCAACCCGGAGACACCACCACCATCGCCAACAACCGCGGTGACGTCACCACGACGCTCGTGCCAGGCCATGTGCACGTTGAGGCCACGTGAAGCGTCGAATGCCCGCTGGCAGGAGGTCAGGGAGCAGACCCAGCAGGTGCCACGGGTCGACTGACTGAGATGACTGGCCCGATGCACCACCTGTACCCCCCCCCACTGTGCCAACTTGCTGCGTTTTAAACCGCCAGGCGCTCCACTCGTTGTTGTGAGCGTCGCTCCTCCGACCTCCATTGTTAGCCCGTGCCGGGCTAGAGAAGAGATGGCATGCGGTGGCTGGGCATGCGGGCTACATGACCCAGCCATCGCAGCCTTGCCCGCCGGAGGAGCTCACCGATGGGACCTTGCCCAGATCTTTCCGGGATTTGTGAGCTCCTCACACAATCCCTCCTGGTTAATCCCCAGGATGGATCGTAGGCAGGCCAGCCTGAATGTTTATAACCATCACCACCACGACCACAATCACGACAACCACCACCAATGGGCGGTGGTGGCTACGGTGCTGCTCGTGGCTGCCCGCGACAGGGTCATCCGTAGCTGCGGGGGGGGGGGCGGGGGGGGGGGGGTGCGGGGCCCTGGGGCAAATTACACCTGACGCCGAAGCGCGGGGCCCTCCGAAGCGCGGTGCCCCGGTCGGTAGCCCCGATTGGGCCGTTGTGCCCCCCTTAGCGGGGGGGGGGACGGGGGGGGGGGTCCGTGTCCTGCGATCCAGCGCCGTTGCGGAGGGGGGGCGGCGAGGGTCGGCGGCGGATCATCGCGCGGACGGCCGCGCAAGTCCCCCCCCGCGGGCGTCGAGGACGAGGTGCCGTGCCGTTCCTGCCCGGTAAACGCGGGGGGCTGCAACGCGTTGGGGCCAAGCCTCCCGTCCGTCCCACCTGGACGCGGTCGAGAGTGTCGCCCCCTTCCTCGCACTGCGGTGACTTTCGTTCGTGCCCTCCTCGTTTTCCCCGGCACGCGCGCGCATGCGGGCAGTCGCACGCGTGCCGTTCATGACCTCGCTTGGCAACGTCATCCCAATAAACGCACCTCCGTTGCTTGGGGATAGCGCCGAGAGGTCCGTGGATGCAGTTTGCGTGCATTGCGCTGCCCGAACATATTCATGTGCAGGGGCACGTGCATCGGAGAATCTTGAAGCACATTCAGGACAACCAACTCGTGAACCACGCACGAAGAACGAGAGCACAACGACGGCCATCCGCGAATTTCGTCCACGCGGTGCCGCGATGCGACCGGCCCGCCAAAGCCGCCGCCGCCCCCCCCCCCCCCCCCCCCCCCCCCGCGTGGTATCCTGACCCCCGAAAACGACGGCAAAGTGGGATCCCGCCGCTCCCCCCCCCGACCCCGTAGCACTCTGGAAGGGGATTACTTCTGCGCGCGAGCCTCCGGGGCGTGCGTGCGCCCGCGCGCGCCGCGTTTAATCCGCGGGCGCGTTAACCCACGGCGACCCGGGAAATGAGCCGTCTTTACCCTCTCCCCATCACCGTTAAACGTTCCCCGCGGGTTTTTAGGGTTTTGGGTTTAGGGTTGCCGTCGCTCTCCCCCCCCCCCCCCCCCTCTCTCTCTCTCTCTCTCGGCCGCCGTCGCCGCCAGCGCCGCTTTGCCCTCGTCGTGTTTACAGGAAGCCGGGGAGAGTGCTTCCGAAGAAATGAAATGAAACTTGCGTGCTGCCTTCTGCCGCCGCCCGTTTGCTTGGCCGCGAGCGGGCGCCCGTAATCCGATTGGCGCTCGGAAATTGGCTCGGGGGAAGTGGCGGCGTTGGGCTCCCGAACCCGGCAGAGAACGCCCGCCCGCCCGCCCGCCCGCCCGCCCGCCCCGCCCGCCCGCCCGCCCGCCCGCGACGACCCATGCTCACCGCCGGGTTTGCCCCCAATTACCGGAGGACTTAACCCACGCCGTCGAGAGGGCTCACGTTGTGGCTACCGGTGATTCCCCCTCACCACCGCCCTCGCCCGCGTGCCCTGGCGCCCGTTGGACGGTCGGCGAGCCCCTTTCGGCCCGCCCGATGGGTAGGCTCGGGTTGTGCGTTGCCCGGCGTGGTTTCCGACGCGTCGGCCCGGCGTGACCGATGTCCGACGTTCCGCTCCTCCTTTGCTGGCGTCTCGGTTGCTGCGGCGGCTCTCCTCCTCCGCACGGTGGAGTGCAGCGTCGGGACGCGCTGCCGAACGTCGCACGGCGACCACCGCGCAAACCCCACGCGGTGGCATCTCGCAAACCCCACGCGGTGGCATCTCGTGTCTGCTCGGTACTGGTGGCAGCTTGGCAGTGATTTTGTATCTAGAACTGTGGTTTCCCTGTCTCCCACTTTCTCTGCTCAACCTGCGTCTCCGCACTCCCTGCGTCACTCTACTCCCTGCGTCTCCGCTCTCCCTGTGCCCCCGCTGTCCCTGTGTCTCTGCCCTCCCCCGTGTCTACACTCGGGCTGCGCCTCTCCGCTGGAGTTATTCCACCGGTGCCCCATGCCTTTTGTGCGATCTCGGTCATATCGGTTCCCGTTGGCTTTCATTACTTTTTTCCGTCAAAAAGTGTTTCGGCCTTGTGCGATTTAAAAATAGAAATCGTCGTCGTCGTCGCCGTCATCATCATCGTCACTCTTAGCCGGTATGTGTTGTGTATTTTGTTTATTGGCCTTGACTTTTAAAAGGTTCCAGCAACAAATGTATTTATGCTGCAAATCAGTTCCCCTAAGTGCCTGACTGCTGCCGCTGTGTATTTTTCTGTGTACGTGCCGCAGGTATCCACACGTGTGTGTGTGTTTGTGTATATGTGTGTGTCTGTCCATACGTGTATGGGGAGCGGTGGTGTAGCGGTTAGCGCGCCGCGCCACGAACCCGGTCGGCCCGGGTTCGATTCCCGCTCACAGCCAACACCGGTGACGATTATCTGAACCAGTCTTGGGCCTCCTCCCCTGGGTCGACTCAGCCTCAAATGGGTACCTGGCGCGGTGTGTAGTCACTGGGGAGACAAAGGCGGTCGGGCGTGGTGCTTGGTCACCCACCCCCCTCGTGTACCGTTCTGGCCTTCAACGGTGCTCGCTAACAGCACTTTCCCCAACAGTCTGTTAAGGCTATATGGGGGATCTTTGTCTTTTGTTTTGTCCACACACACACACAGTGAGTGGCCCAGCGGTAGCGCATCCGCAGCTCTCTTACAGAGGGGGGGGGGGGGGCGGCGACCTCGCAGGACAACCGAGCGCTCGCGAGTGAAGGGCCGGGCCGTGGCTAGCAGGGCCAAGTGGCCAGGCCAGCTGACCTCTAGCCCCGCGAGGCGAAGGCCGCTCCCGAGCCGAGTGACGGGTCGTGTGAAGTTTCCGTCGGACGGCGCTGCGGGCTCTTTGCGGCGGTCGGCTCGGTTTGCTCCCCCCGGCCTTTTAATCAGCCGCAGCCGGGCCCCGGCCCCTTGAGAGCCGTTGCCGGCCAGAGCGCTGACGGTGCGGTTATTGCCATGCCCCGCATCGTTGCCTGTGCCATCCTTCCCAGGAGACCTCCGTCTGCCAATCGCCAAAGCCCTCGAAGCCCATAAACCACCCGCCGCACGGCTCGCCAACGGCGGTGTTAATCTTACCACGCGGCACGCGGCCGACACACCGGTATTTTGGGCACGCGTCAACGCCAGGGCACTTCGCTCACCGCGCACGGGCGCAGCAGCGCCCCAGCGCCGAACCGCCGCGTGGGCCTCTTGCGCGAATCCGTGGGCGTCCGCGATGGGCGCGACCCCCATCGCTCGCACCGTCCACCGTCGCCCGACCGCACGCTCCCCCCGGGGCCCCCGGCGGCAGTGTTGAACCCCGGTGACCCCGCCCCCACCGAGCGAGCGTTTGCCGGACGTGCCGAATTGGTCTGCCGTGTGCGGGGCGTCCGTCGTGGCCTTTGTGGGTTTGACGTCCCGAGCCCTGAGCCATCATTTCGTAGCTGCTGATTTGTGTGTGACTGTGTGTGACTGTGTGACTGTGTGTGTGTGTGACTGTGTGTGTGTGTGACTGTGTGTGTGACTGTGTGTGTGTGTGTGACTGTGTGTGTGACAGCACTTGCCCTAACAGACTGTTAAGGCTATGCGAGGGATCTTTGTTTTTTTTGTATGAAACTTAGACCCCCCCCCCCTCATGGAACATCTTCGCCGGTTAGAAACATTCAGGCTGGCCTGCCTACGATCCATCCTGGGTTTAACCAGGATGGATTGTGTGAGAAGCTCACAAATCTTTGAAATATCTCGACAAAGACCCATCGGTGAGCTCCTCTGGCAGGTAAGGCTGCGTTGGCTGGGTCACGTAGCCTGAATGCCCAGCCACTGCATGCCTAAACAGCTTTTGTTAGGCTGGGGGCTAAACGGGGGCTAAACAAGCAAGGCAGGAGCTAGAGAAGAGATGAAGTGATGTGGTACAGGAAGGCTGAGTGGACTTGCCGATGACTGGTACCAGCGGTGTCAAGATCGGCCTCTCTGGAGGAGGCTCGTGAAAGACGCCACTGGGCAGTTGAAGGCAGTCGCCGTCCAACAACAACGGGGGGCGGAGGAGCGACGCTCACAACAACGAGCGGAGGGCCGGGTGGCTAAAACGCAGCAGGTTGGCACAGTAGGGGGGGGCACAGTTGGTGCATCGGCCCAGTCATCTCGAGTCAGTCGACCCGTGGCACCTGCTGGGTCTGTCCCCGTGACCTCCTGCCAGCGGGCGTTGGACGCTTCACGTGGCCTCAACGTGCACCTGGCCTGGCACAAGCGCCGTGATGGCGTCACCGCCACCGAGTGGCGAATTGCGGTTGTTGTCGTACAACTGTGCGCGCGCGCGCGACTGCGTGTAGAGCGGAAGTGCAGCCGTTAGATTCCCCGTTCCTTCCCCCCCGCACCTTAGGCCGACATCGCCTCACGATCTTCGCCCCCCCGCGCCTTTTCAATTTCTTTTTTGCCACGCGTGCGTGCGCAGGCTTCGCTCGCTGCTCGGCGGCGTGCTGGAGGAGCGCCGCTCGGTCCGCCAGGAGTTGCTGCACGTGGACTCGCAGCTCAAGGAGATGGCGCTGAGGAGCCACCAGCGGGAGCGCGACCAGGCCCGCGTGTGCCTGCTCTGCGACGACCACCGCACCGTCGACAAGGTGCGCTCGCCCGTCCCCTGTCCATGCCCCCTACTGGTCCCCTCCCCCCTCCCCGTGCACGCCTCCCCCCAATCTTCCGTCGCCCTTCTCCGCCACACACCCCCCCCCCCCCCCCCCCGCCCCCACCCTCTCCCCCGCCCCGCTCGCCTTCTCCCCTCCGACCCTGGCGGTCGCCTGTCCCATCACCCATCCTGCCCCCCCCCCACTTTTCTTCACCCCCTTCTGCCTCCCCGTCTCCTGTCCATCCCCTGCTGTCCCCCTCCTCCCCCCCCCCTCCTCCTTGCCTGCTCTCCCCTCCATCTCCCCCTCTCCCCCTGTCTCCCTTCTGTGCCCACCCCCTCCCCCCCGCCCTGCTTACCTGCCCCCCATTTCTCCTGTTCCACCCCACCACCCCCCCCCCCCCACCCCCCTATCTCCTCACCGGTGCCGTTTGGCGAAGCGCTCGGCACGGCACGGCACGTGGGAGGCGGTTGGCGGCGGAGTGGTGGAGGGGGGGGGTGGGGGGGGGGGTGGGGTGGGGGGGGTGGGGGGGGGTGGGGGGGGGTGGGGTGGGGGGCGGGCGGTGTTACCTAAAACCCGCGAGTTCATTAAGCGCAAACGAGCGGCGCCTCGTTAGGCGTGCGCGTGACACCTGCTCGTTAGGCGGCGGCGGCGGCGGTGACTCAGCGCGCGATCATTTACCGGGGGGGGGGGGGGGGCGCTGGGGGCCGGTCATCGCGTCGATCGCGTTTGCCGCCGTCGCTAATTGGATTTATTTTCTTTGTCGGCGCCCGGGCCCCGAAAGTTTGTGGCTCGTTATTTTCCGCGCCCTTTTGTTTTCCGGTCCCTCTTCTCCTCTCTTCCACCGCCCCCCCCCCCCCCCCCCGCACGGCGGCGGCGTTGTGGGGGGGCCGTTGGGTTTGTTGGCCAGCGCCGATTGCTTTTATGTCCGGCTGGAGGGCTTGAGCGGCAGCCGGCGAGGGGTCTCCTCGATCAGTCATCTCCCTGTCACGCTTCTATTGCTACTCCCGCGGTTACCGCCGCCGTGCAATTGGCTCTCGTCAATGCCTCCGGCTTCGTCGAGGGCTCGGTCGGTCTGGACGCTGACCGTTTCGTCGCGACCTGCACACTCCTGCCGAACCTCCGCCACCACTCTCGATTCAACCACCACCACCGCCGCCGCCGCCGCTACACTTGCAGGACCACAGCAACTCACTCGCCCGCTTTCCCTTTCACCCGCTCACCAACCCGCTCACTCGCCTACCCATCACACGGAAAGTCACGTCAAACTCGCGCAAACCACTCCAATTACCCGCTCGCCTGTTTTCCCGCTCTCACCAGCTCACCTGTTCACTCACACACTCACCCGTCCACTCATCTGTTCACTCGCTTAATTTCACTCACGAACCTCTTCATCGGTTCAGATTATTGTCACTGTTGAGGAGGAATCGAGCTTGGTTCTCTGGGTTCGTAGCGCAGCGCGCTGACCGTTGCACTCCCGCTCATATTTACACACACACACACTCAACCGCTTGCTTAACCATATGCGTAACTTCAATCACACACAACCACCCGTTCGCTCTACCGCACACACTGTCAAAAGATATCCCCGCCTAGCCTTTCGCAAGCGACTGACATAAGCGTTGTTGGCGAGCACCTATTGAGTCCGGCACGGCGCACGAAGGGGGATCACGTGGTCACAGCGCCAGGCGCTCATTTCAGACGCGACTCAAGGGCCCCGGGTCTGCTTCTGTTCACTCGCAGCGGATGTTTAGCCGCGGCCAGGAATCGAACTCAGGCCTCCAGGTTCGGAGTGCGGTGCGCCGCTACCTGCGCAACCACTCCCCCCCTCCCCCATAGGTTTGAGTCGGCCTCGCGCGGGCCGTGGGCAAACGAAAATAACAAGAATAGGCGACCTTTTTCGAATTCGGTTAGAGAAAAAAAAAACAAGAAACGTATTCACCGCGCAGCGCCGGCCAAGGCGCACTGCGTGGCGAGTCCGGGACGGTGATGGTGAATGACGTCACGAAGCTGTCACGTGAAGAGCCACGTGCGGCTCCCGAGCCGCAGGTTGCCGATCCCTTGGCCTAGTGGAGGCTCAAGACCGCTCCCCACACACACGCACGTTCAAACACACACACACACGTTCAAGCACACACACACACGTTCAAACACACATACACACACACACGTTCAACCACACACACACGCTCAACCACACACACACGCTCAACCACACACACACGCTCAACCACACACACACGCTCAACCACACACACACACGCTCAACCACACACACACACGTTCAACTATACACACACACACACACGTTCAACCACCACACACACGCTCAACCACACACACACACGCTCAACCACACACACACTCAACCACACACACACACGCTCAACTACACACACACGCTCAACCACACACACACACGCTCAACCCATACACACACGTTCAACTATACACACACACACACACGTTCAACCACACACACACACGTTCAACTATACACACACACACGCTCAACCACACACACGTTCAACTACACACACACACGCTCAACCACACACACACACACGCTCAACCAACACACACACACGTTCAACCACACACACACACGCTCAACCACACACACACACGTTCAACTATACACACACACACACGTTCAACCACACACACACACACTCAACTACACACACACGCTCAACCACACACACACACACACGCTGCTTCTTCTCTCACGAACTCGGCGGCCTCCGCTGCAAGCGCCTCACTCGTGCGCTTGGCTCATTAGCGGAGTGCGAATGGGAGCCGGCTGCACTTTCAGACTGCTTGCTCGCCTCACTCACGCACGCGCGCCTTGGCCCCCGCCCGTGTGTAAAGGGACTGGTGGTGAGGGGGGTGGTGGTGGCAAATCCCGTGCGGGCGACAGTGACGCGTTACAAACGTGCGCCAGGGAGGCCTATTAATAAACCAGGTGGTCGTGTCTCAGAAATAGAGATCGCAGCCTCGCTCCTGTCTCCTCATTCTCTTCCTGCCTCCTCCTCCCTCACCCTCACCCTCCTCCTCCTCCTCGTCATCTTTGCGCAAAATGTGCGATCCTCGCTGCGGCTGTTGTCTTTGGGTATTGAGGTGGTGGGGGGGGGGGGGTCGCGGGGTGCGGCGGTGGTGGGCAGTGGTGGCGGCCAGGGGGTCGGTGTCGTGAGAGAGAGGATGGGGGAGCGGGGAGCGGGGAGCGGGGGGGGGGCCCTTGTGATTTCACGGTCGTGAGGTCAGGTAAAAGATTTGGCTTTTGGGTGTCGTTTGAAACGTGTGAGTCTGTGCACAATGGGGTTTAACCATCACCATCATCATGATGCATCATCGTCGTCGGTGGCGAAATCACCATCGTCAGTTTTTTTTTTGCATTTCCACGTAATTGGCCTGCACAGGTGGCCGTGTTGGGGAGCTTTGCCGGGCAACACAGCCCCGTAGGCCAGCGGGCGGTGACGCACGGCGCTGGGAGGCGCGCGTCCGCGGAACGCACGCGCCTAAATAATTGAACGCGGCACAAACGGTCCAGGACGTCCCCCCCCCCCCCCGCTGGTGCAGGGCTCGCGTGGGCGAGCAAAAGGACGCGACTCCAGGCGTCGCCGCCGTAGCGGGCGCCCCCTCGTTTACTCGTTTACTTGCCCGTTTGTCCGATCGAAACATTTTGCTTCGGACGAATCCCCTTGGAGACGGGGAACGTCGTTGGCGGGCGGCGTGGGAGGGCACGCCGCGTTCGGCGGCGTCAACCGCGTTGGGGTTGTCACCACGGCGGCGCGCGGGGGGGGACCGCGTGTCCGCACGTCGCCGGGTTCGTGTCGGGTGACCTCGAAGTCACCGCGGTCGTCGTCGTCGTCGTCGTCGTCGTTTCACCGCCCGCCAACATTTGTCGTCGGTGACCACACGGCCCAGCGGCGCAACCGCAAACGCGTTGCCGCCTGCTTCGCAAGTGGACGTTTTAGGATGATTGTTTATGCCGGTGGAGGAGTCCGATGTGCTCCGACGAGCTTTTTGTCGCAGATGTCTCGTCCGGGGCCACGGGGTAAGAACGCCACAACGAACAAACACGACGGGAGCGCGAAGTGCAAGAAAAGTAAACAGATCGCCCAGACACACACGAGTCAAACGATAAACCATCCCCATTTTTGAGAAGCGACCTGGCCATCACGGAGGGCAGCTCAACAAATCGGCACCGTCATTTGCGCGTGGATAGCACCGACACAATCTCAGTGTTCTCACCGGGTGCATGTTTGACGTCAGTCGCCAGAGTAGGGGGAGGGGGGGGGGGGCCCGCTGTCCAAATTGACCAAATTCTAATTCTAGACCCCGCAAAGTCGGGATGACGGAGAGCAGCAATCGCCCGCCCGCCGCCACCCGGCGGACTCGTGCCCGACGGGGACAGCTGCCACTGGGGGTGCCCTTTCAAATGATTGGGTGCTGCTGCTGCGATGGCGAGTGGTGCCCAAGCACAATTAATTTAATTTTAAAAAATAAAACAAACAAGTGCGTGCGCGCGCGTGTTATTGGGGAGCAGCGGCGAATCGAACCCGGCGCCACGCGCATTTGGGGGGCGGCCGCTCCGCTCGCCACCTTACCGAGACTCGGGGCCGAGCAAGCGGGGGGTGGGGGGGGTGGGACACGAGCGTAAAGCCCACGGATCCACAGAGCACGCGTACACTTTGGCCCTTAATATATACAAAAGTCCATAACCACCACCCCCCGCCACCACGAGAGAATCGCGACGAATGAATTCCGCCGTCAAGTGGCCGCGCGGGCACCCGGGTGGGCGGCGCTGGGGCTTCGTTCTGAATCGAGGATTAATGTGGCACGCGTGCCCACGCTCGCCCTCTCCGGAGACGTCCGCCCGCCCGCCCGCCCGCCGCCCGCCGCCGGCCTCTAGGATGCGCGGGAACGATCGCTCTGCTCTGCTCGCTCGCTCGCTCGCCCACCCGCGGTCCCCGGCTCCTCTCCCGCTCGCTCGCTCGCCACCAGCGACCTCCGGCTCCTCTCCCTCTCGCTCGCTCGCCCACCCGCGGTCCCGGCTCCTCTCCCGCCGCTCGCTCGGCCACCAGCGACCTCCGCCTCCTCTCCTCTCGCTCGCCCACCCGCATTCGTCTCCCCTCTACCGCTCGCCCCTCGTCGTCCCTCGCTAACGACTCGATGCGCGATTCACTTCGACGAAGGAGGTGGGGGTGGTGGGGGGGGGGGGGGTGTCAGGCATCGACTGCCTGGTTCATCAACGCCTCGATGTGAAAGGAAAGCTGGAGCCACGTGGAGAAGATCGCCCGCTCGCCCGCCTACACGCTGTCTCCTTTCGCCTTCTCACGTGGGGTGGCGATGGGGAGTGGGCGTGGGTTGTGTACGGAGGGGGCGATGAGGAGGGGGCGCGGGTTGTGTACGGAGGGGGCATGGGTTGTGTACGGAGGGGGCGATGAGGAGGGGGCATGGGTTGTGTACGGAGGGGGCGATGAGGAGGGGGCGTGGGTTGTGTACGGAGGGGGCGATGAGGAGGGGGCGTGGGTTGTGTACGGAGGGGGCGATGAGGAGGGGGCGTGGGTTGTGTACGGAGGGGGCGATGAGGAGGGGCGTGGGTTGTGTACGGAGGGGGCGATGAGGAGGGGGCGAGGGTTGTGTACGGTTAGGCGATGAGGAGGGGGCGTGGGTTGTGTACGGAGGGGCGATGAGGAGGGGGGCGTGGGTTGTGTACGGAGGGGGCGATGAGGGGTGGGCGTGGGTTGTGTACGGAGGGGGCGATGAGGAGGGGGGCGTGGGTTGTGTACGGAGGGGGCGATGAGGAGTGGGCGTGGGTTGTGTACGGAGGGGGTGATGAGGAGGGGGCGATGAGGAGGGGGCGATGAGGAGGGGCGTGGGTTGTGTACGGAGGGGTCGATGAGGAGGGGCCGTGTAGAGCGAGGGGTGTGCAGCAGTCAAAATCCTCCGTTAATTATTTTCAGAGTTCACACTGGGGGCATTTAATTTATTTCAAGTTAAGTCTGAAATGCGATCCCTCGATAATAATCATAATGGACTTTTGATTATTTATTTTTTGCCGAGCCAAGTCTCCTCATCCCCTTTTTTTTTTTTTCACGGTGCGGCGCTTAAAATAACAACTACGATCCGGAGCGGCCTGGAGTGGGCGCCCCTTGCCTCTCCCCGGGGTGATTTAACAACCTGGCAGTGGAGAGGGAGAGGCCACGGGGGGCTCACCCTCACTCCCTCCTTCCTCCCTCGCCCGCCCCCCCCCCAGAACATCGACGGAGCAGCAGGATGTGGCTCGCGCCCGTTGATTTGAATTAAAGCGGCGAATTAGCGAAACACGGCGAGCGCCGCTTGAAATTCGCTCCCCCGCCCCGCCTCCAATTTGCTCCGTAATATAATCCATCGCTTTCCGTTTGCGGCCCGGGCCGCAGAATTGCATTAATCTCATTAGGTCCGTGGCACCGGCGTTTTGCAAACACCGCACCGCGCCCCCCCCCCCCTTCCCCCGTTCGTGCCCCCCCCCCCGCCCGCGCCCGCCATCGGCGTGCCGATAAATTTGTCCGAGCGCTGAGCCTAAGAGTCAACACGCGCGGTGCGAGTTGCGCGGTGCGCGGTGCGTGTGACGGCGGTGCCAGCGGAGGAACGGACGCGGATTGGCGGCGGGATTAATATGAGCAATATCGAGGAGTCGCTCCGCGGAGCGCGAGCTCGCTCCGGCTCGCTCGCACGGGATGATGAGTCACGGCGATGACAGTGAGTTACGGGCCGCCCTCCCGCCCTCCCGCCGCGCGCCATCTCCACCCCGGGCCTCTGGGGGCTCCAGCTCGTTAGGAGGTGCGCCCACCGCCGTGGAAGGCGGGGGGGGGGGGGGGGGACTGTGTGGCGCGCGTCTGCGTTGTTGTGCGTGGGTGTCGTGTCCACTGAAATGGGATTCCTGGTGCGGCGGGTAAATTTCGCCGCTGGGGAGACAAAGGTGGCCGGGCACGGCGCTTGTCATCCACGCAACACTTTCTGCGCCGTGCCGGCCTTCACGGGTGCTCCTCGCTTAACGGCACCTTGCCCCGAGAGTCCGTTGAGGCTATCGGGGGGGGATCTTTGCCTTTTGGGCCTCTTTGTGTGTTTGTGTGCGTCTGGCGGTTGTTGTGTCTGCGTATGCATCTCTGTCTCATCGTGATTGTATATATGTGTGCATGTAGGCGCTTGCTAATAGTGCCCGCCTCGGCAGTCTGTTGGAGGCTATACGGGAGAACGTTGTTTTGTGTGTGTGTGTGTGTGGAGTGGTAACCGTCGGCGGTTTGATGACACCCTGCGCCACCGGCCAATCACGGTGACCGAATGTTTGGGGCGGAATTTGTGTCTTGTTTGTTGGGTGTGCGTGCGCGTGCACAACCCCACCGCCCATACCCCCACCGGCCCCGGTCCCCTCATCACCCTCGCGCAAGCCGCCTTTTTTCGCCGGTGCGCGGGTCGAGCGAGCCGGCGAAGCGAGGAGCCGCTCGCGTTTCTGTCCCGGACCCGCCGGCGGTCGACGCCGTCGGCGACGCTGTCGGCGGCGGCGACCGCCATCTTGGGCTCTCCCGGAGCAGATGCGCCGGCGATGACGCATCCGGGGCGCCTCGGGAGGCCCCCCCCCTCCCCAGGAGGGCCACTCGGCGTGACGCACGTCGGCATGGCGCGCGGCGCTGCCAATCGCCGCGGCCGCCTCGCCCGCCTCGGAGCGAACGTCTCGGAGCGAACGTCTCGGTGCGCGCCTCCGGGCCTCCTCCTCGGCTCCGGCAAGCAAAAAGCTACGTGAAGACAAAAAAACGAATGATGTAACATCCTCCTCGTTACAGTGCCCGGCGACAGCTTCCACGGCGAGATCAACGGCCTCGGCACGGCCAGGACGCGGCCACGGTCGCCGCGGTTTTTGATGGCCGAGCGATTTGCCAAACCGAGCTTTGGCGCACGTTGGCGCGACGCGCGGTGCAAGTGGGGGGGGATTTTGAGCCGTAGCCACCAGTGCTGCCACCACCACCCTTTAGCAGCCGCAACGTGGTGTTGTTGTTGTTTTCGGCGACGACAACACTGCCGCCGCACGTGGTTGATCATCGAACGAGCGTTGAGCGCGGTGCCCCCCCCATCAACTTTGGGCGGTGCCCCCCATCAACTTTGGGCGGGCCCAGAGCCGGTGGTGGAATTAGAAGAGGGCCCCCCCCAGCCGCCCCCACCCCGGAGCCTGCAAGAGCCCAGAGTGAGTGGGGGGGGGCCTTGAGGGCAACTCAATGGAGGGTTGCTGCGGGGGGCGGAGGGGGGGGGGGGGCAAGGCACCAGCATGGCAGAGATACTGGGCGCGATGCGCGTAGGCGCTGTTGCTCAGTTTCGCACAGCCAGGGAAGCCCACAGGTCACCCCCCCCCCCCCCCCCCCTTGGCGGAGAAAGAGAAAAGAGGAGGGCGGTCGCCGCAGCTAAGCGGCCACGAGCGGCCAACAGGAAGGGGAGGGGTGGAGCCCCCTCGGCGGGTGACGGGAGGTCTTCGCAAGGCCGTGGGGATGTCAGACGGTGGAGGGAGCAGCCGGTGGCGGGTTTCTGGCGATTGCGACTCACCTCGAGGGTAAGAAGGGCCCGCACCCCCCCCCCCCCCCCACGTCTTCGATAACCCAGCGGCGTCTTCGTGAGCGGACTTCCCCGCCCGAGCGGCATGTGCTGGACCACGGCGCGACCGTGACCTCACAGAGGACCGGGCAGGGGGCCGGGGGGCTTGATGGGTTGCTTCTTCCCCTCGTGGACGCGGCGGTCGCACGGAGAATCGCGGCGCGCGAGGCCCTCCGCGTCAAAGTTGGGCCGGGGGGGGGGGGGGGGGGGTGTTGGGAGGGCCTTCTCGGCGGTGGCCCCACCTCCCCGCGATGGCGCCCCGCGCCTGCGTCGTCCGCTCGGGGCGGAGCGCGCGGTGGGGGTAGGCCGGGTGGAAGTTCCGGCCGCGGGGGGACGGGCGGCACCGCGTGGAGCTCGGCGCCTCATCGCCGCCTCCGTCACCGGGACGCAGGGCCCGATCCGCTCGCCTGGAATCTGACCGGGGGCCGTGGCAGCGGCGTCTGCGGCTACGAGAAACGGAGGCCTTCCGTGGTGGAAGAGACTCGGGGTGGTGCGCCGCACGCGCTCCTCGGGCCCTTTCCCCTCGAGGGCAAATTGCGCGCTCGGGAAAGGAGCGCGGTGGGCTCTCGAAGAGGAGAGGGGACAGGAGGAGGCGTTCGCCCGTAATGCCCCTTCCGGCACTCGACGGTCGCGGCTGCTTCTTGCGGCCCTGGCGGCCAGAGGGCCCTGGGGTGTCCAAGGCCTCCAGAAAGGCAAACGAACCAAGTTCCCCCCAGAGGTCGAGGAAGCGGTGGAGGCCGCTCGCCCCCCCCCCCCCCCCCGAGGGCGTGGGAGAGAAGGCCCCCCCTCCCCAGGGAGTGGGGTGACGGACGGGTGGGGTGACGGACGGGGCGGCGACGCCGGCAAATTTTCCGTTCGATAAGAGGAGCTTAGTGGGAGATGACGAGGAGACGGGCAGGAGGAAGCACGCCCCCCAACGGCCCTTTGTGGGGGCTCGGCGTTAGCGGCGGCTTCTTGCGGCCCTGGCGGCAAGGGAAGGCTCCCTCGGTGGTTGCCCGAGGCCTCCAGAAAGCCGAACGAACCGGTTCCCCCCAGAGATAAAAGGAGAGGCAGAGGCCGCTCGCAACCCCGAGGGCGTGGGAGAGAAAGGCCCTCCGAGGTAGAGGGGGGGACAGGGGGTCCCAGCGCGCCCGGTGGAGGGCGCCCGGGGCCCAGGGAGATCCAGCGAGTAACCCCTTCTCCACCGTGAGCACGCGATTCTCATGGCGGTGGTGGTGGTGGTGGTGGGGGGGGGGGGGGGGGGGGTTGTGTGGCGTTTCACCAGGTGTAAAGGCCCCGCCGAGCCACGTGTCGCAAGTGACGGCAGCCAAGCGCTGGAAGCGAGCACGTTTCTGCATTCGGCGGGGGTGGGGTGGGGGGAAGCCGGAGGGCCCAAAGGAAAATCCACGCGACCGTGGGGAGTGAGAGAGAGAGAGAAGAGAGAGAGTGATGCAAATATACAGGCCCATACCTCGCAACGTTTCCGTAGTGCCCGGCACAGTACGATTTTTCAATCGTTGCTAAGTCGGAGCACGTCGGTGTGACCGCCACCTGTGAACGTCGTTTTTTTTATGACCTAAACCCTGCTTTTACTGACCCCCCCCCCCGGGAAGATCGATGGGCTTTGGTCGCCCATGGAGGGGGGGGGTGGGGGTTGGTTGGCTCGACCGCCAAACCTCCCTCGACGTTAAAACCTCGTGCTGTGTCGGCAACGCGTGTCGCTCGGGTGGGGGGGCGGGGGGTGGGGGGGCGGTGGTTGGGGGGCCTTCCCCGTGCCCGCCCCCCCGCGCGGTGCCTTACGGCGCTGTTGGGTTTCGCGCTACGCACGTGACACAGCGGCGGTCGTCTTTGCACGGGTCACGACCTGCCCGGCCGCCTGGGGGAAAGTGTGCGCACGGACGGGCGCACGGACAGGACGGACACACGAACGGACACACGGACGGACACACGGACGGACGGACAGGACGGAACGGACACACGGACGGACACACGGAACGGACATACGGACGGACACACGGACGGACGGACACACGGACGGACACACGGACGGACGGACACACGGACGGACACACGGACGGACGGACACACGGACGGGTCTCCGCGGGTTTGGGCCGCCGCTCGCCGTTCCCGTCGCCGTTTGTTCTGCGGCACGCGAGTTTCACTTTTTCGACCGCCGAGTTTTTTTTGCTCGAATCACGGCGTCGCTCGCGCCGGCGAGGAAAACTTTCCCTTTAAGGTCAGGTGGTATTAGCATGCGTTGAGCAAATGCTGCGGCGGCGCCCTGGGTAGGTGACTCACCGGCACATATCTCCTCCCCCCCCTCTCTCTCTCTCTCTCTTTTATTCGCCGACCGTCTGCCGGCGTGAATGATGATTTCTCACTTGAACATTCCTCTCTGCCTCCTCCCGCCCGCCCGCCCGCGCGCCCGCCACCAAACCCCGGAGCTCTTGCTTGGTTTAGGGTTTTTAATCCGCGCTCGTTTTTTGTTCGGATGAGTGGCATTTCTTGGCGGCCTTTTTATTGCGCGCGCCGGCTTTGTAATCCGAGCCCGAGCAGCTCCGTTTAAACAGTATCATTAGCAGCGCTCGCGCTGGGTTGGTGCGAGAGCGAGCGAGCCAGCGAGCGAGCATCGCCTCTCTCCTGCATATTGATACGTACCCCCAAGTGGCCCCCACACGCTCCTCCCCTCGCGCTCACGATTTACACGTTTGAAGTTTGTCTGGAAGAGCAGCCAGCAAACAGATACAAAGATCCCCCCGGCGTAGCCTTAACAGACCTGTTGGAGGCAAGTGCTTGTTAGCGAGCGCCGATGAGGGCCGGCAACGACGCACGAGGAGGGGGTGGGTGGGCCAGCACCACGCCCCGGGGGCCGCCTTTGCCTCCCCGGTGGCGATGTTTACTACACACGCAGCACCAGGTACTCGGACCTTTGGACTGTGGCCTCCTCTCGCGAATAGCGACACGGGCTCTTTCGGTAGAAGGCTTTTCGCAAGCAATGTTACCCGCGGCAGAGGCGAAGCGCATTTACGTGCGACGTGCGTGCGCGACGTGAGAGGAAGAAAACCCCTCTGTCGTGTTTGGGCGTCTGCAAAGTGTGCCACCTGTGTGCGACAGCGTTGTAGGCAACCCAGTGGCGGTGACGCTCTTGCCTCGCGGCAAGAAGTAGTTGCCTGGGTTCCATTCCCGACCCGGGGTGTGTGTGTGTTTCTCCCCTTGTGCGTGGATTTTTTTTCCCGGGTTCTCCCGATTTTTCTCCCGAAGCTAAATCCCTCCCTCCCTGCCCTCCCTCCCTGCCCTCCCTCCCTCCCTGCCCTCGCTCCCGCACGCAGAGTGAACCAGTATCGGCCAGACAACATCCCCATGCTAAAGAAACGACCTGCGAATTGCTCAATTGGGATCGCGCGCGCCAGCCAGCAGCGGCAGAAGCAGCGGCTCCATCCGCCTCCTGCGACAAACTTTGGCGGGAGCCTCCTGAAAAAGAGCCTCTTTAAGGCTCGGCAGCGAGGCTTTTCCTGCGGTGGAACCGATCGCCAACGCGAACACGCGAGCTCCGTCCGTTGGCGTTCTCCCCTCCCCCCCCTCTCCCGCACGCATCTCGTTGCCCTCCGACCCGTACGATTTATTTTTTGTTGCTCCGCCAGGCCTCGACGTAGATCGCATCGAATGCCGGTCGGCGGCACGGTTGGCCGATCGGCAGCTTTGTAGGCGCGTGCGGTGGGGGTTGGAGGTGTGGGGATGCTGCTCCCACTTCGTCCAAGTCACGCCTGGCAAGCGTGGAAGAAGAGGAGGCCGCAGTGGCGGGGGAGGAGGAGGAGGAGGAGGACCCTTCTGCCTGCCTGCGATCGTGCGAGCGAGCTGTTGCGGGGGCTGCTGTCGTTTAGCTCTGCGCGGGTGCC
Source organism: Petromyzon marinus (assembly GCF_048934315.1). Taxonomy (NCBI): domain Eukaryota; kingdom Metazoa; phylum Chordata; class Hyperoartia; order Petromyzontiformes; family Petromyzontidae; genus Petromyzon; species Petromyzon marinus. The sequence continues at coordinate 4,469,620 of NC_133731.1, read as the reverse complement.
CCGGGCAAGCGCCACCGAGTCTCTCAGGAGGGTGCTGCCACATTGGGATGTTGTGTCCGTGCGGGTGCCGGCCACCGCGTGGCGCGTAGGCGGTCGGGTGCGGCGGGTGGAGCGGCGGGACTGTGCCGGGCGGTGCGTCGCGGCGCAAGGCGCTACTGCGTGGTTGTTTGGGGGTGGTAGCGGGAGGCGCCGGGTGACGCTGGGCGGTGCTAGGTAGCGCGTGGCGGTGTGTTCGCAGCAGAGACGTAATTCCGGCCGGGCCGATCGATGGGGATGGCTTTCCGCGGTGGTCCCCGCGGGCCGGGCGAGTGCGTCATCGGGGCCGCCGCGCCGCCCGGCGTTAACCCCGGCTCGCACGGAGAGGGCCACGCGGCCTGGCGGCCCCCTCCCCCGCCGCGTCTCCCGGGGCCGCGTGGACACGACCAGCTCGACCCCAACCTCCTCCTCCTCCTCAGTCCGCCTTTATGAACCTCTTTCTCCTCCTCCTCTTCCTAACTGCTACTCTTCACTCCGTCTCCTTCCTCCTTCTCACCTCCTTCTCACTGCTCCTCACTGACTACTACTCTTCACTCCTCCTCACCCTCCTCCTCCTTCCACTGCTCCTCACCCCCCCCCACGCCCACCCAGCGATGCGATAAATCGTGACGACTCCGGTGGGGGGGGGGGGTGGGGGAATCGCGATTAGGTTCGATAATCGGTAGATTTGCTTTGTCCCTCCAATTTGTGTTGCACACAATGTACTTGTTTCTCTGTCCGTCAGTCTGTCTGTCTGTCTGTCTCGTGCGTGGTCTGTCTGTCTCGTGCGTGGTCTGTCTGTCTCGTGGGTGGTCTGTCTGTCTGTCTGTCTCACTTAGACTGTGCGTGCCTCGCTTGAATCGCCCGGCCCGGCCCGGCCCGGCCCGGCCCGGCCCGCCTCTCCGTGCCGGTGGTTTTGTGAGCGTGTCTTGCGCCCGTTTCTCCTGTGCGTCGTCGTTGTCGCCGTTCTTCATCTCTCGGTGCCCCTCGTTCTTCTCTCCGCGTCGTCGCGTTGCCTCTCGTCTCGCGGATCGCTACCCCCGCCTCCCCGTCTCTCTCTCTCTCCTTGCTTGTTTCTGCTCCCTTATGTTTTATTTAACCGCCGTGCGCTCCGCCCGCCCTGGTCGCGTCGTTTGCCGCGCATTCGTTGACGCGCGCCTTGAATGTAACGCGAGGCGTACCGTCATTTCGCACCGACGGGGATTCTCACGCCCGCTGTTTCGAGCGTCGCGATGGCCGCGACCAAGTCGATTTTTCCGACAGTGAGTCGTTGACACCGCCGCCGGCGAACGGACGTTGGGCAGGCACGCACATGGGGCGATTTCCTGCCCACGCTGGCATCGAGAACACGTGAACAGCCCGGGAGACGGTGATGGAAATTCCGCATTCCTATGACGGGGCAAGTCGATCCACAAGGCAGCCACCGTTGACTCGTGCACAAAGTGGTACCTATTTTATCGCCGCGCGCATGCGTGTGTGTGTGTGTGTGTAGGGAGCGGTGGTGTAGCAGTTAGATTACCGCTCACGGCCACCAACACCAGCGACGATTATCTGAACCGGCCCTGGGCCTCCCCTAGGTCGACTCGGCCTCAAATGAGTACCTGGTGCTGTGTGTGTGTAGTAACCATCACCACTGCGGAGACAAAGGCGGCCGGGCTTGGTGTTGGCCACCCTTGCTTGCTCGCTTCGCAGCACTTGCCCCAAACGACTGTCAAGGCTATGCATGGGATCTTTGTCTTTGTGGGAGCGGCAAACGGGGAGCAGTTGCATGCACGCATCGGCGTTGAGCCGCGTGTATGTGTCTGTGTTGAGTGTGTGCATCCGTCCCTCTCCATTTGCGCGTCCAATCCCGCGAGATGAAATTTTTCCCGCGGCCCTCTCTCCCCTCTTAATCCTGCAGAGCCTTGGCAAGCGTCTTAGGCGGAATCGAGTAAAAGGTCGGAGCGTGCTCCGGACGGATCGTTATTCATCTCTTTCCACTTGTGGGAGGAGGGTTTTTTCTTCTGGAAGCAACTTGGTGTTTCTTAAGCGGCGGCGGCGGCGGCGGCGGCCGTGGCGGTGGTGGTGGTGCTGGCAAGGCCCGGAATGCGAATGTCCCTCTTCTGGCCCCCACCCTGCCGACCCCCCACTATCACTTCCCCCCCCCCCCACCCACTCTCCCCCCCCACCTACCACCGTTTCCCCCCCCCACTACCACCGTTTCCCCCACACTACCACCATTTCCCCCCACACTACCACCGTTTCCCCCCACACTACCACCGTTTCTCCCCCCCCCACTACCACTGTTTTCCCCCCACACTACCACCGTTTCTCCCCCCCCACTACCACCGTTTCCCCCCCACTACCACCGTTTCTCCCCCCCCCACTACCACCGTTTCCCCCCCCCCCCACTACCACTGTTTCTCCCCACACTACCACCGTTTCTCCCCCCCCACTACCACCGTTTCCCCCCCACTACCACCGTTTCCCCCCCACAACCACCGTTTCTCCCCCCCCACTACCACCGTTTCTCCCCCCACACTACCACCGTTTCTCCCCCCCACAACCACCGTTTCTCCCCCCCACTACCACCGTTTCCCCCCCCCCACTACCACCGTTTCTCCCCCCCACTACCACCGTTTCTCCCCACACTACCACCGTTTCTCCCCCCCACACACACACTTGTGGCTCCCGCTGCCACGTGCCTGGCTTCTCGCTGCCGTACTGCAGAGACGCGGAGTTGGCGGCGGTGGTGGGCGAGCAGGGGCGGGGTGATGGGGGGGTGGGTGGTGGGCGGCGAGTGGAGGGGGGTATAAATAAATAAATAATTCGGCAGCTGCTGCTTGGTAGGGGGCTTCCCTCGTTGCTGCACCTCCTCGAGGGCGCGACTCGCAAGGCCCCGCCCACACCGCCCCGCCCTGCAAGTCACGCGCACTTCTGTAATAATGATGATGATGTATAATAATAATATAAAATAATAATGGAACAAAACCGCCGGGCCGCCCCCCCCCACCCACCGTGCCGACGGCTCGGTTGAGAGGGAGAGCGGATAAATAAATAAGTGAAAATTACAACAACAAAAAAAGCAAAGCCGGCTCCGTTGACGAATTTTGTCCGCCGCCGATCTCGTTAAGGAAATTAACGCCCGTGCCGGGTTCTCTGTGCCGCTCCCACGCCGTGGTTATTGCAGCGATCCGTCACCGATCTCCGGCCCCATCGCCAGCGGCCGGCTCTCCACGCACCCCCCGCTCCCTGCCCCCCCCACCCCCCCCCCCCCCCCGGGTAGAACAGTTCCCTAATTAAAAAATCTTTATTGGACGTAAATAACGGCATCGGCTTGGCAGCCACGGGCGGCCAGCGCTGCTCACGGGACGTGTTCTACCAGCGCCGGCCAGATGGGCCGGAGCGTGTGGCCACCCACCCACACCCACACCCACCCACCCACCAACTTACGCTCACTCAAGACGCTAACCCTCAAATTAACAACGATGCCATTTGTTTAGCACCCATCCTGCTGCCGCGGGTGCTGTAGCGGTCGGCATGCCCAGAGTGCGCCCGCTACCGCACCCCCCCGCCCGTGTAATCCATCGGTTAGACGATCAGCATGTCGGGCGCGGTGGGTTGTGCATATCTCCGTACGTGTCGGAACTTCTTTCGCTTCGCCGTACGTAGCCAACCGTGCTGATCGGAGGTGCGGGGGGGGGGGGGGCGGGGGGGTTGGGGTTAAAACAACATGCGGGCGAACGCACGTTGTCCGAGCCAACCGACCAGCGCGGAAGAGTAGGCCAACTACGATCCAGAACTCCAGCGCGGCGGAGGCCGCTTTCGCGAGCAGTGACGAGAACGAGTGAGCGTGCAAATAGCGCCAAGGCCTTTAGCCCCCCACCTCCACGAGTCCCCTCTTTTACCTCCTGTCAATCCCGGCACAGCGACGCCTGGTCTCGGTACTCTTGTCGAGGGTCCTGCTGCTGCTGCTGCTGCTAGCGCCGGGGACGTTTTGTCCAATTCCTCGCTCGTTAAGGAGTCGCTTGTTTTGTATTTTTTTGTTTTGCCGTTTGCCCGAGCGTGGGAGGAGACGGGAGGGCCACCGGGAGAAGCCGCGCGTGGGTGGGAGGGTGAGCAGAGATGCTCTCGTTGCCTTAACACGGTGCCCCCCACACCTCCCCCCCCCCCCCCCGAGGTGACACGCTGTGGGGGTTGGGGGGTCGTGGACCGCGTACTCGCCCGGGCACCTGCAGCGAATCTGCCAATATGTACGTCTGTAATAACGGCGTTTTAACGTGCAAAATGATGACGCCTTCCCGCGTGGCGCAGGGGGGTGTGTAGGCGTGCAGGTGCTGCCCTGCAAACGTTTCCTCTCTTGCCGCTGGACTGTCTCCAAGCGGAATCGCCTTGCAGAGAGAGTCACCTCGACCGGAGAGATGTTAACCACCTCGCCTGCTGCCGTACATCTGGAGGCTGCGTGTCTCTCTCTCTCTCTCTCTGTCTCTCTCTCCCCGTGGTCGGGTGGATTTTTCTCCGGGTGGTGTGGATGTGTTTTCCCTCCACATGTAGAATCGACGTCACGCGTTCCGAGCATTTGGCTGCTTACATTTCCGCGTGATGATGAGCCCACTTTGCCGAGCCGTCACTTGTGGCCAGGTCGCCTCTGACAGAGAGCTGCTTAGCTCAGTGGGCCTTGCCTGGTAAAATAAAACAAATAATAGTTCATATTCTTAGTTTTTTCGGTAAAGTCACGTTGAAGGGAAACAACAAAATAATAAAATATATATAAAACAATAAAAAAATTCGACCATAACTCAAACGGTCGTTTGAGTTATGGTCGAAACGTCGTGAGAATTTGTTATTGTTTTATATATATTTTATTATTTTGTTGTTTCCCTTCAACGTGACTTTACCGAAAAAACTAAGAATATGAATTACTGCAGTCACGAAAGCTTTAAATCAAAATTCAAATAATAGTTGTCATTATGAGACCTCCTTTGCCAGTAACAAGATATAAGAATAGGTTTTACCCTTTTAACTGGCACAAAAACTGACACCTTTATTCAAGGCATCATGTTTGCAATAACCACAACACAAGCAGTCAAAATGCAAACAAAAAAGACAACTCTGATAATAATATGCACTGTCCTTGAATTTGATTGGTCCACACCCGAGACAGCTTTTCTTAGAGCCTAGTCTCCATTGGTGTTGGACCAGAAGACGCCAAAAGGCGTACAACTCAAAAACAGCGCACTATCAGAGTATTGAGGGCTCGGGGTGAGCATTAACATTATGAGACCTCCTTTGCCAGAAACGCTTTAAACGCGTGTACACCAGGTGACCAGTCAATTCGTCTTGCTCCGTCGGCCGGTGGAGATTCTTGACGACACAATCTTGAAGAATAAAACTTGCCATTTAGGTCCATCTGCCGCCACGGGTCATTCTTTGTTGAGCTGGCAGAAGGCCGAACTTCACCCTGCTGATTAAAAAAAAAACGCCCATTGCTTTGCACGGAGAGAACAAATGCTGCTCGAAAACATTGGAACAGCATGCCACAGGGTAATGGGTGAACTCTGAGGGTCGAGACGATAGGGATACAGAACACGGAGATGGATGCGGAGAGACATAGATGAGAGACAGATACAGAGGCGAAGAGATGCAGATGGACATCGATACAGACAGACAGACAGAGAAAGGAGCTCAATCGGGAGAGACACACGTAGAGTGACGAGAGAGACGGGCGAGACGGAGCTCGCTTGCGTCTCTCCCCGTGCTTGCGTGGATTCTTCTCCAGGTCCTCCGGTTTTCCCCTGCCACGTTTGGGAACGAAGCGTTTAGCGCAGTGGTTCTTAACCTGGGGGTGTGCGAGATGCCCCCTTCTGGGGTGAAGAACCACCGGTTTAGGGTAAAAAGCCTCTCCCTGTTATTGTGGGTGCCTCCACCCCGACCCCTGGCTACTGCTGTCGGCTTCGGGGTCGCGAGGTGCCCCCCCCCCCCCAGACGTTGACGGCTCGCCGGGGCAGAAGCCTGCCCATCGTCTCGTAGTTGGGGGGGGGGGGGGGGGCGGCGACGGTCGGTCGCTTCCCCAGCCGGCGCGGCCTGCGGGCGATTTCGCTCGTTCGGATCCGCGCGCCGCCGTTCCAGCGGCGTCGCCGGGGGAGAGAGGCCTTCAACGTTCGCTGCGACGCGTGGCCATCGTGCCCGGCGGTTGTTTTACCAGGACGGCCGCCGCGGGGGTCCCGGGAACCTGCGAACCTCCGCAGTGGGTCGGTGCGCCGCGCTACGAACCCCCACCCCCCCCCACCGGGCCTTTCCCCTAGGTCGACTCGGCCTCACCGGCAATTGTGGAGCCAGCTCGCCCCACCGCGTGCCACCGCGTGCCGGCCTTGGTGGGCGCCCGCTACCCGGCGTCCCGTATGAAGGGGGGCCACCCCTTCGGGGTGTTGACCCGTCGTCGGTGCCCTTGGCGTGCGCAGGCGACGGGCCGGCTGGAGCGGTGCACGGCGGCGTCTCGGGCGCGGCGCGAGCACATGGAGGAGCGACGGCGCGCCGTGGAGACCCGGCTCAAGGACAATACGGAGCGGCTCAGGGTGCAGGCGGCGGCGGCCGTGCAGCCCTCGGACGAGCCCGACGGCGCCCTCTCGCAGGTGGGAGAGACGCACCGCGGGGGGTGGGGTGGGGCGATTGGGGGGCCCGCGGCGGCGGCTTCACTCCGGCGCTGCCCCCCGGCGGGTTCCCCCCGACGCTCGGTTCCCGCTCGCCGGCAAGCATCGGCGACGGATATCCGAGCCCGGTCCCGGGGCCCTCGCCGAAGTCCGGGGGAGCCAACCCGGTTTTGCCGCCGGGGAGGCGAAGGCGGCCGGTGCACGGCGCTGGCCACGTCGGCCTCGGCGGGGTCGCACCAACCCGCCGGCGGCCCGAGTTGGATCCGCGCTCACGATAACACTTGATTACCGGTCCCGCGTGGCGTGCAGTTGCTGGCGCTGGGCGTGAGCGGCATGCAGCACGAGCAGGAGGCGGGGGGCCTGCGCGAGTGCCTGCAGCACGCCGGGCGGCTCGCTCGCCTCCACGACACGGACCGCCAGCACACGGAGCGGTGAGCCGCTTGCGTGTGTGCGTGTGTGTATGCGTGTGTGTACCTGGTGCAATGTGTAAACATCGCCAACGGGGAGACAAAGGCGGCCGGGCCGGGGTGCTGGCCACCCACCCCCTCGTGTGACGTGTGCCGGCCTTCGTAGGTGCCGCTCTCCAGCAGCACTTTCCCCAACAGTCTGTTGCAGGCTACACGGGGGATCTTTGTGCTTGCTCATGCGCACATTGCTTTTCACAGTTTGATGCTGTTGTGCCTTCGCGTGGAGAGGGGACCTCGTGCGTTCGGAGCTCTCGCAGCCTCCCCCACTCCCGTGTTTGAGAGCGGCCCGCAGAAGGAGACTTCCGAGATCATTTTCCGAGTGAAACCCCCCCCCCCCCCCTCATCCCGCACTGCCGGTGGGGGGCGGGGGGGGGGGTGGGGGGGGGGGTAACCGCCGTCGCGTGGCTGGTTGCAAGCCCCGCGCTTTTGAACTCTCTGTGGCGGACGTGACCTTCCCCCCGCCGCATTAATTCCGCCCACCCATGGCCCGCTCCCCCACGTGGTTGTTACCGTGGTGGGCGTCATTCTCGCGGTCGCGCCTACGCTGCTGCCTCCTCCGCAGAAGCGCCGTGCGTGTGTGTGTGTGTGTGCGTGTGTGTGTGTGTGTGTGCACCGTGCGTGTGTGTGTGTGTGTGCGTGTGTGTGTGTGTGCGCCGTGTGTGTGTGTGCGTGTGTGTGTGCGCCGTGTGTGTGTGTGTGTGCGCCGTGCGTGCGTGTGTGTGCGCCGTGCGTGCGTGTGTGTGTGCGTGTGTGTGTGTGCGCCGTGCGTGTGTGTGTGTGTGTGTGCGCGCCGTGCGTGTGTGTGCGCCGTGCGTGTGTGTGTTTGTGTGCGTGTGTGTGTTTGTGTGTGCGCCGTGCGTGTGTGTGCGCCGTGCGTGTTTGTGTGCGCCGTGCGTGTGTGTGCGCCGTGCGTGTGTGTGTTTGTGTGTGCGCCGTGCGTGTGTGTGTTTGTGTGTGCGCCGTGCGTGTGTGTGTTTGTGTGTGTGTTTGTGTGTGTTTGCACCGTGCGTGTGTGTTGCTGCTGAGGGGCGGCGGTCGGCCGCTGCGCTGCGAACCCGGCGGCCCGAGTTCGATTCCCCGCTCACGGCCGACATCGGTGACGATTATCTGAGCCGGTCTTGGGCCTCCCCCCGAGGTCGACTCAGCCTGAAATGAGTACCCGGTGTGGTGGGTAAACATCACCACTGGGGAGACAAAGGTGGCTGGGCGTGGTGTGCCGTGCCGGCCTTCACAGGTGCTCGCTAACAGCACTTGCCCCAACAGTCTGCTAAGGCTACACGGTGGATCTTTTGTTTTCTTTGTTGCGCGTGGACGCTCCGTGAACCCAGCGAGCCGAGTTTCGATTCCCGCTCACGGCCAAGACCTCAAATGAGTGCCTGGCGCTCTGTGTAATCATCGCCACTCGGGAGAGACAAAGGCGGCCGGGCGTGGTGTTGTCAACCCACGCCCTCGTGTGCCGTGCCGGCCTTCATAGGTGATGCTCGCTAACAGCACTCGCCCCAACAGTCTGTTAAGGCGATACGTGTGCGTGCCGACCCGGGCCGCGAACCGTGATCCCCTTCCGTGCGCGCCCCTCCCCTCGCCGGCTTAATGAGGCTCACCGCGATGGTGGCGGCGGTGGCACCGGAGCGGCACCGGAGCGGCACCGGAGCGGCCGGCCCTCCCTCCCGGCCGCCCCGCCAACGGCGCCCGGCCGGGGGTGCTCCCGCGATGCGCGCGGCCGCCCGGCCAACGGGCAGATCGCCCCTTCTTACAACTCCCGGTCGCGCCTAATCTTCTCCCGCTCTCGGAATCCAAGGAGAGGAGGCTTGTGGGGGGGCTGGGGGGGGGGGTGTGGCCCTGGTCAGCCTCGGAATCGATTGAATTCAGCCCCATCCCCCCTCTCCCCGTCAACGTACAGATCCTTGAATCTGTCTGCGTGGATCTGTTGGTGTCCATGTGCGCGTGTGTTTGCGCGTGTGTTTGTGCGCGCGTGTGTGTGCGTGTGTGTGCGTGTGTGTGCGCGTGTGTGTGCGCGTGTGTGCGCGTGTGTGTGTGCGTGTGTGTTTGTGCGCGCGTGTGTGTGCGTGTGTGTGCGTGTGTGTGCGTGTGTGTGTGTGCTCCCGGTGGCTTTTCTACGCTGTTCTCCGGCTCCCGCCGACGCGCGCTCGTTAGTCGCTGGGGCCACCGAAGTGTGCCGGCACCCTCTTTGTCAGCGACGCCCGCGGCTCTGCAAATGCTGAGGCTCATCTCTTCCCTGCTTTTCTTTTTTGTCACGCGACCTTTTTCCCCGCCCCGCGAAATCCAACAAGGTTGTTTTGCCCACTCTCGTTGCGCGGTCAGCAAGCCCCGAGAAATTTTTTTTTTTTTTTTTTAGCAAAACCGTCACCTCCGTCACGGCGCGCCGGGGTTTCCGGCTGCGCGATGCGTCGTTTCGCTTTGGGCAGGCCGCGGCAACCACGCTCCGTTGCCGTCGCTCGCGTGCGACGTCCCCCCGTCCTCCCCCGAATGAGGCGCGTTCCCCGCCGGTTGCGCCCGCTTCCCGGCAAACTGCGGTCGTTGGAACCGAGCAGGTTTTGTTTTGTTGCGGGCGAAGGCACGCCGCGGTAATTGGGGCACGGCGACGCGGGGTTCCTTGGCGAGGCGTCCACCCCCCCCCCTCCCGTTTCGTTTCGCGGCGGCCGGCCGAGCGGGCGGGCGGGCGGGCGAGCGTGGGATTCGGGCGAGCGTGGGATTCGAGCGAGCGTGGGATTCGGGCGAGCGTGGGATTCGAGCGAGCGTGGGATTCGGGCGAGCGTGGGATTCGGGCGAGCGTGGGATTCGAGCGAGCGTGGGATTCGAGCGAGCGTGGGATTCGAGCGAGCGTGGGATTGGAGCGAGCGTGGGATTCGGGCGAGCGTGGGATTGGTACCAGCGTGGGATTCGGGCGAGCGTGGGATTGGAGCGAGCGTGGGATTCGGGCGAGCGTGGGATTGGAGCGAGCGTGGGATTCGAGCCAGCGTGGGATTGGAGCCAGCGTGGGATTCGGGCGAGCGTGGGATTGGAGCGAGCGTGGGATTCGGGCGAGCGGGGTTCGCAACTTCTTCACCTTGGGATAGTTTCTGCGGTCGGCGCTGCTGCACGGTCACGTGGGGGTGGATTGGGGGGTGGGGGAGGTTGGGGGGGGGGGGTAGCCGTGGCCTTCAGAGGGACCGCCCGCGTGCACGCGAAAGCATCGATCCCGGTTCGTTTGTTTATTTTTTGTTATTTCTACTCGCGGTCTTCGTCTTACCCCCCCCCCTCCCGCTGCTTCAACCGCGACCGTCCGCTGTGCCGCCCCTGTCACCCCCCCCCCCCGTCCCCCCTCGTCAGGGGCTGAGCGCCGTGCCGGCCTTCGCCTCCCCCGTAACGTCGCGGGTACATTATCATCATCATCACCATCATCACCATCATCACCACCACCATCGTCATTGTCTATCACCATTATCGCCATCACCGTCACCTGCGAGGCGAGAGTGCGAAACGCCGAGGTGACGGTGTGACGGTGACGAGGGTTGACGCGTGCGGCGAGCGGTGCCGTGAAGCGTGCCACCGCCGTCGCCTCTCGCCGGCCCTCCTCGGGGGGGGGGGGGGGGGGGGGCGGGCGTGGGGGGGGGGGGTGGTGCCGTCGGTTTGACCGGGACCGTCTTGCCGTTCACAACGGAGGTGTTTGGAGTCGGAGCGCGCAAGTAACGAACGTGCGTCGATAAACCCGCCGCCGCCCGACGTGACCAACTGGTATTAACTTGTCGCGTGAACAACACGATGTAAAGCTTTCGTGACTGCAGTAATTCATATTCTTGGTTCTTTCGGTAAAGTCGCGTTGAAGGGAAACAACAAAATAATAAGACGACCGTTTGTGTTGTGGTCGAAACGGCGTGAGAATTTTTTTTATTGTTTTATATACATTTTATATTATTTTGTTGTTTCCCTTCAACGTGACTTTAACCGAAAGAGCCGAGAACATGAAACACGTGGCCGATTCGTCTGCTCAGGACAGCACCGCGCCGCGCCGCCTCGTTGTGAGTTGGAGAGTGAAACCCCCCCCACCGCACCGGTCTGCAATCCGAGTAGCCGTGACGTTCCGCAGGCAATTGCAGCTTGGCGTCATCGGGCGACAAGCCTGCGTCGTGGAGAAATCCTCCTGGGTTTAGCCGGCGTGCTGCTGTGCTAGCCACGTTTCGTTTACGTGACGCAAACCCCCCACCCCCCCTGTACTAATTGGCCATGTGTCGGGGCGGCGGCAGCGGCGGCGGCGGCGAGGTTTAACGGCACGGCATTCACGTCGACGCGACCGAACCCCCCTACCGCGGGCAACGTTGCCCGCGAGAAATCCCTGCTGCTACGACCACGGCCTGCGACTTGTTACGCTGGCCTGCCCGTTGCCGCCTGGCCGGTGGTGGGAGCACGCCCCCGTCGCCGAAAGCCGATGGTTAGCCCGCCGCCGCCTCCGCCGCTCGGGCGGGGGGGGGGGGGTTCCTGCGGCGTGGGTGGAACGGGCCGGGGGGGGGGTGGTGGGACGGGAAGGCAAAGGGAGCGGGCGGGGGGGTGGGGTGGGTGTAGGTCTCGACCAGTGGTTCTTAACCTTTGCTGTAGCCTCGCGCCCCTTTTGTGTTTTTTTAATCGTTACAAAAAAAACATGCACAATGTTAATAACCGCATCGGGTTCGGTTGAACGTGCAGGGGGTTTTTCGCGATCAAAATGATCCGTGATTTTTTTGATTGCGTGAATAAACGCGTCGTTGAAGCCGCCTGGGTGTCAACGACGCAATCTGGCTGCCGCCCGATGAAGCTGGCCGTGATTACCAAACGTCGAAACGTCGTACTCGGGTTGCAAATGTCGTGCCTTTGCTCTCCCAACACACAGCTGGTGGCGCCGTACTAGTGACGAATTGGCCACGTGCTCTTTACGTGACATTAACCGTACTAACTGGGCTATCTTCTTTGGTTCTTTCGGTACCGAAAGAACCAAAGAAGATGAATCATTGCAGTCACGAAAGCTTTAAATCGAAATTTAACTGGGCTATGTCGGGTGGCGGCGGGTTTAACGGCACATTCATTTTAAACGCTTGTCTAACCCTGAAAAGAAAACCTCTGTTATGCGCGGGGGATTTGATGAAGCAAAGTACATTGTTGCGTACGTCGCCCGAGCTTCATTTGTGTTCTGGATGCTTTACCATGTCTCGCACCCCCATGAAGGGGTGCGCGAGCCCCAGGTTAAGAACCGCTGCTCTTGACGACGGCGTATTTCGGTGGGGTGGGGGGGGGACGTGGGCAGCGGCTGGGGCCAGCGGAGCGACTGGGCAGCCGGTGACGTCTGTGCGCCGGGCAGCGCCGTCGTTGGGAGCAACCTCGATTGGTGGAAGGAAGAACCGCTACGATGGCCTGAACAGAAATTTGCGAATCTTTGGTTTCTTTGACAACTCGCCGGCCGCTGCCGCCGCCGCTGCTGCCGCCGCCGCTGCTGCTGCATAAAATCAAATTGTCCACCCACGTGTCCAGGTGACACCTCCGCTTTGTTTGGGCTGTGAGTCGGGCGGTGGAGGGCACGAAGTTGTGAATTGACGCGATGCAACCTGCAAGATCAGACCCGCGGGGCGATAAACATCGGTGGTGGATGATGCGCGCGGTTATTCCGAACCAGCCCGCTCTGAACAGCCGCTCCGAAACAGCCTGCGGGGCACGACGGCGTTGCAGCGTGCGCGCAGGCCTGCTATAAATAGCTGCGCGAGCATTTTCGCTTGCCAAAAAACGCCTACGGGCGCCGTCTGTTCCGAACGGACGTGTCCCGCATGCCCCGTCGCAGACGCTCGTTCCGAACCGGCGTCCGTGCCGCGCGGTCTGAACGGTGGAATGGTGGAACAACGGTGAAATGGTGGAACAACGGTGGAACGCGTGAAACGGTGGGACAACGGTGGAACGTGTGGAACGGTGTAACGTGTGGAATAGTGGAACAACGGTGGAACGTGTGAAATGGTGGAACAACGGTGGAACGGTAGAACGGTGGAATGGTGGAACAGCGGTGAAAAGCGTGGAACGTGCGATCGCTCGTACGGAGGAGGAGGAGGGCGCGCGCACACGGACAGAATACACGCGACCCGTGATCCGCCACGTGCAGCATGCACTTCACATCTGTTCTCAACTTCAAACGGGTGAGGGGGGGGGTGTGATGCATGCGAGGCAAACAGGGTGAGACACGGGGGGCTCTGTGCAGCGGATTCCCGCGTTGGTTTGTTCCTTCGTTCAAGCGGGCGTCACCATTCACGACGGGCCGGACGGCCCGACCGCTCCCGATCCCGTCAGACCTCGGGGAGCTCAGCAGGATCCCGAGCCTGGTTTTTGGCGTGGCCGGGTGACGTTGGAGGCCGCCACCGGGGAAGGCCGCACGAGCCGGCGAGGAAAGGGGCGGCCCGGCGCGTCGTCTTGCCCGTGCCCGCCGTTTCGATCGGCACTGCCACGGCGGTTGGCCAGGCAATCCCGATGGGGTGGGATGTTCAAGCCGGATTTGGCTACACCGGGGTGAAGAACTGAAGGGGGGGGGGGGGGGGGGGGGGAGAGCAGGAGGACCGTCTCAATCCGCACGAGCGACCCTGCAGCGGCGGTGGTTGCGGGGGGGTGAGGTGGCGGAGCGTCGGGGGGTCACCAGGACGATAAAAACCAACGGTACGTTCGGCGAAGCGGCCGAGCAACATTTGAAATCGGGGCAGCGGGGGAAAAATCGTCCAGCGACGGCGAAAAGAAAGCCAATTGCTCGGTGGCGGAACATGCGGACGGGCGGTCGCACGCGCACGGAAGGTTTCGTGTGCGGTCCGTGGTGAGGATGGGCTTTCCCCCGTCAAACGAAGTCCGCCGTTATGATTCGTGCATTTCCAGGGATTAAATGTCATCGTTTTCTCTCCCCCCCTCCCCGCCGCCAAACCAACCAAACCAACCCGCCTCACTCCACCGGGGATGGTTACCGCGTTTTGACGTGGGGAGCCGTCTTCAGAAGCTTGGCCCGCGACGGCGTGCGGTCGGGGTGGCCGTGTGACCCCACACGCGATGCGGCCGCTGGGGTTTTTTTTTTATTGTAGGCACGCAGGGAGGGCTCGCTGTTTTCGAATCCGAGAAGGCCGACCGAACGCCCGCCCGTCCGCCCGCCCCCCGGTTATCTAGTGCGCACGGAAGCCGCGCGTTAACCTTGAGGACAACCGCGAAAAAAAAACACCGAGCGGTGGCGGCGGCGACGGCGCGGCAGAAACTCGGGCGGCGGCGGCGGCGAACGTTGCGAGGAATGCGGAAATTTCCACCCCCCCCCCCCCGCGGGCCCTGCAAACATTAGTCGAGGGCCGACCGCTCGCACAAGCCGGGAGAGAGATGCGGAGGGGAAGGGGGGGCGGCGGGGGGGGGGATTTTTTTTTTTTAAGTCTTCCACACCCCCCCCTCACAGCGCCCCCCCCCCTCTCCTTCCTTTATTTTGTTCAATTATTTCCCCCCGCCCCCCTCTCTCCGGAGGCCGCATTCTTGCGGTGCCGCTGGCCCCTTCGCGGTTAGGTAGAGCCAGGTGCTGGGCGCGTGTCGATGGGTGGCTGTTGCGTACGTGTGTGTGTCAGTGGGTGGGAGTGTGTGTGTGTGTGGGTGGGAGTGTGTGTGTGTCAGTGGGTGGGAGTATGTGTGTGTGTGTGTCAGTGGGTGGGAGTGTGTGTGTGTGTGGGTGGGAGTATGTGTGTGTGTCAGTGGGTGGGAGTATGTGTGTGTGTGTCAGTGGGTGGGAGTATGTGTGTGTGTGTGTCAGTGGGTGGGAGTGTGTGTGTGTGTCAGTGGGTGGGAGTATGTGTGTGTGTCAGTGGGTGGGAGTGTGTGTGTGTGTGTGTCAGTGGGTGGGAGTATGTGTGTGTGTGTCAGTGGGTGGGAGTGTGTGTGTGTGTGTGTTAGTGGGTGGGAGTATGTGTGTGTGTGTGTCAGTGGGTGGGAGTGTGTGTGTGTGTGTCAGTGGGTGGGAGTATGTGTGTGTCAGTGGGTGGGAGTATGTGTGTGTGTGTGTCAGTGGGTGGGAGTATGTGTGTGTGTGTCAGTGGGTGGGAGTATGTGTGTGTGTGTCAGTGGGTGGGAGTGTGTGTGTGTGTGTCAGTGGGTGGGAGTATGTGTGTGTGTGTGTGTCAGTGGGTGGGAGTATGTGTGTGTGTGTGTGTCAGTGGGTGGGAGTATGTGTGTGTGTGTGTGTCAGTGGGTGGGAGTATGTGTGTGTGTGTGTCAGTGGGTGGGAGTATGTGTGTGTGTGTCAGTGGGTGGGAGTATGTGTGTGTGTGTCAGTGGGTGGGAGTATGTGTGTGTGTGTCAGTGGGTGGGAGTATGTGTGTGTGTGTCAGTGGGTGGGAGTATGTGTGTGTGTGTCAGTGGGTGAGAGTATGTGTGCGTGTGTCAGTGGGTGGGAGTATGTGTGTGTGTCAGTGGGTGGGAGTATGTGTGTGTGTGTCAGTGGGTGGGAGTATGTGTGTGTGTGGGTGTGTCAGTGGGTGGGAGTGTGTGTGTGTGTGTCAGCGGGTGGGAGTATGTGTGTGTGTGTCAGTGGGTGGGAGTATGTGTGTGTGTGTCAGTGGGTGGGAGTATGTGTGTGTGTGTCAGTGGGTGGGAGTATGTGTGTGTGTGTGTGTGTGTCAGTGGGTGGGAGTGTGTGTGTGTGTGTGTCAGTGGGTGGGAGTGTGTGTGTGTGTGTCAGTGGGTGGGAGTATGTGTGTGTGTGTCAGTGGGTGGGAGTGTGTGTGTGTGTCAGTGGGTGGGAGTATGTGTGTGTGTGTCAGTGGGTGGGAGTATGTGTGTGTGTGTCAGTGGGTGGGAGTGTGTGTGTATGTCAGTGGGTGGGAGTGTGTGTGTGTGTGTGTCAGTGGGTGGGAGTATGTGTGTGTGTGTCAGTGGGTGGGAGTATGTGTGTGTGTGTCAGTGGGTGGGAGTATGTGTGTGTGTGTCGGTGGGTGGGAGTATGTGTGTGTGTGGGTGTGTCAGTGGGTGGGAGTGTGTGTGTGTGTGTCAGTGGGTGGGAGTATGTGTGTGTGTGTGGGTGGGAGTATGTGTGTGTGTGTGGGTGGGAGTATGTGTGTGTCAGTGGGTGGGAGTATGTGTGTGTGTGTGTCAGTGGGTGGGAGTATGTGTGTGTGTGTGTGTGTCAGTGGGTGGGAGTGTGTGTGTGTGTGTCAGTGGGTGGGAGTGTGTGTGTGTGTGTGTGTCAGTGGGTGGGAGTATGTGTGTGTGTGTGTCAGTGGGTGGGAGTATGTGTGTGTGTGTGTCAGTGGGTGGGAGTATGTGTGTGTGTGTCAGTGGGTGGGAGTATGTGTGTGTGTGTCAGTGGGTGGGAGTGTGTGTGTGTGTGTCAGTGGGTGGGAGTATGTGTGTGTGTGTGTGTCAGTGGGTGGGAGTATGTGTGTGTGTGTGTGTCAGTGGGTGGGAGTATGTGTGTGTGTGTGTGTCAGTGGGTGGGAGTATGTGTGTGTGTGTGTGTCAGTGGGTGGGAGTATGTGTGTGTGTGTGTCAGTGGGTGGGAGTATGTGTGTGTGTGTGTGTGTCAGTGGGTGGGAGTATGTGTGTGTGTGTCAGTGGGTGGGAGTATGTGTGTGTGTGTCAGTGGGTGGGAGTATGTGTGTGTGTGTCAGTGGGTGGGAGTATGTGTGTGTGTGTCAGTGGGTGGGAGTATGTGTGTGTGTCAGTGGGTGGGAGTATGTGTGTGTGTGTCAGTGGGTGGGAGTATGTGTGTGTGTGGGTGTGTCAGTGGGTGGGAGTGTGTGTGTGTGTGTGTCAGCGGGTGGGAGTATGTGTGTGTGTGTGTCAGTGGGTGGGAGTATGTGTGTGTGTGTGTCAGTGGGTGGGAGTATGTGTGTGTGTGTCAGTGGGTGGGAGTATGTGTGTGTGTGTGTGTGTCAGTGGGTGGGAGTATGTGTGTGTGTGTGTCAGTGGGTGGGAGTGTGTGTGTGTGTGTGTGTCAGTGGGTGGGAGTATGTGTGTGTGTGTCAGTGGGTGGGAGTGTGTGTGTGTGTCAGTGGGTGGGAGTATGTGTGTGTGTGTCAGTGGGTGGGAGTATGTGTGTGTGTGTCAGTGGGTGGGAGTGTGTGTGTGTGTATGTCAGTGGGTGGGAGTGTGTGTGTGTGTGTGTCAGTGGGTGGGAGTATGTGTGTGTGTGTCAGTGGGTGGGAGTATGTGTGTGTGTGTCAGTGGGTGGGAGTATGTGTGTGTGTGTCGGTGGGTGGGAGTATGTGTGTCTGTGGGTGTGTCAGTGGGTGGGAGTGTGTGAGTGTGTGTCAGTGGGTGGGAGTATGTGTGTGTGTGTGGGTGGGAGTATGTGTGTGTGTGTGGGTGGGAGTATGTGTGTGTCAGTGGGTGGGAGTATGTGTGTGTGTGTGTCAGTGGGTGGGAGTATGTGTGTGTGTGTGTGTCAGTGGGTGGGAGTGTGTGTGTGTGTGTCAGTGGGTGGGAGTGTGTGTGTGTGTGTCAGTGGGTGGGAGTGTGTGTGTGTGTGTGTGTCAGTGGGTGGGAGTATGTGTGTGTGTGTGTCAGTGGGTGGGAGTATGTGTGTGTGTGTGTCAGTGGGTGGGAGTATGTGTGTGTGTGTCAGTGGGTGGGAGTATGTGTGTGTGTGTCAGTGGGTGGGAATGTGTGTGTGTGTGTGTGTCAGTGGGTGGGAGTATGTGTGTGTGTGTCAGTGGGTGGGAGTATGTGTGTGTGTGTGTCAGTGGGTGGGAGTATGTGTGTGTGTCAGTGGGTGGGAGTATGTGTGTGTGTGTGTCAGTGGGTGGGAGTATGTGTGTGTGTGTGTGTCAGTGGGTGGGAGTGTGTGTGTGTGTGTGTCAGTGGGTGGGAGTGTGTGTGTGTGTGTCAGTGGGTGGGAGTGTGTGTGTGTGTCAGTGGGTGGGAGTATGTGTGTGTGTCAGTGGGTGGGAGTATGTGTGTGTGTGTCAGTGGGTGGGAGTGTGTGTGTGTGTGTGTCAGTGGGTGGGAGTATGTGTGTGTGTGTCAGTGGGTGGGAGTGTGTGTGTGTGTGTGTCAGTGGGTGGGAGTGTGTGTGTGTGTGTGTCAGTGGGTGGGAGTGTGTGTGTGTGTGTGTCAGTGGGTGGGAGTATGTGTGTGTGTCAGTGGGTGGGAGTATGTGTGTGTGTGTGTGTCAGTGGGTGGGAGTATGTGTGTGTGTGTGTCAGTGGGTGGGAGTGTGTGTGTGTCAGTGGGTGGGAGTGTGTGTGTGTGTGTCAGTGGGTGGGAGTGTGTGTGTGTGTGTGTCAGTGGGTGGGAGTGTGTGTGTGTGTGTCAGTGGGTGGGAGTGTGTGTGTGTGCGTGCCAGTGGGTGAGAGTGTGTGTGTGTGTCAGTGGGTGGGAGTGTGTGTGTGTGCGTGCCAGTGGGTAGGAGTGTGTGTGCGTGCCAGTGGGTGGGAGTGTGTGTGCGTGCCAGTGGGTGGCTGTAGTGGGAGAGTGTTTGAGTGGATGTGTGTGTGTGTCAGTGGGTGGGAGTGTGTGTGTGCGTGCCAGTGGGTGGGAGTGTGTGTGTGTGTGCCAGTGGGTGGGAGTGTGTGTGTGTGTGTCAGTGGGTGGCTGCCATGCCTCAGTTATTCTTCGTGCTTTTGGGGTCCCTGACTCTGCTCACAATCATTAAGGACCTTCGTGATGGTGGGCAGGCCCCTTGTGCAGCGGCCGGGAGTTCAGAGCGATTTTCTGTTCACCTTGGGGTGCGACAGGGATGTCCTCTGGCCCCTACGCTATTTAACATCTTCTTTCACCGTGTTGTTTGAGAAGCCTTTTCTTGGATATACGGGTGGAATTTCCGTCTGGTACAGATATAATGTGATGCTAATCGATGCCCGGGTGCGGTCACGGAATGGCTCCCTGCTGGTTTGCTGATTATATCTGGTGATTGCCAATCACTCGGAGAAGGAGTTGGAGGCTTTGCTGCTGAACCTGGAGCGTGCCACTTAGAGATGGGGCCTTACCATCAGCACCACAAAACCCAAGCACCTGCCTGGGTGTTTTACGTCATCGAATGTCCACTCCTCGCGAGTGATGGAGCAGTATTGGAGAGTGGAGAAGTTCCCGTACCTGGGCTTATTTACTGGCTCCGGTTTGGCAGCGGAGGCACCGACCGAGCGGCATCATCTTTCCGTGACCTCCAGGATCCTATATGGAAGCTACCTGGTCTGTCGCTCCACACAAAGCTCTGGATCTTCTCGGCCGTGATTGTGCCCTCCCCTCTTCCCCCTATGCCTGCTTACAAAATGTGAAGCTGTTTAAAGGGATCATCTGCGGCAGTTTTTAAACATTTCAGTTCAGCCCGCCCAACGATCCATCCCGTGTTTAACCAAGCTGAATTGTGTGAGGAGCTGACGTGATCCTTGAAAGATCCGGTCAGTCCCATCGGTGAGCTCCTCCGGCAGGCGAGGCTGCGTTGGCTGGATCATGTAGCCCGCTTGCACAGTCACCGCATGCCCCCAAACAGCTTCTGTTTGGCCGGTTAGAGGGGGGCTTAAATGGGTGCGGCACGGGCTGAAGAAGGGATGGAGCTGATGCGGTACAGGAGGATGTGGAGCTGAGTGGACTTGCCGATGACCGGTGCCAGCGGTTGTCAAGATCGGCCTCTGTGGGCAGTTGGAAGGCTGAGGGGCGATGCTCACAACAATTAAGAGGAGCCCACCCGGGTGGCTAAAACGCAGCGAGTTGGCACAGTGGGGAGCACAGGTGGCACAGGTGGCACAGTGAGGGGCACAGGGAGGTGCATATGCCAGTCGTTTCAGGAACTCAACCCCCCTGGGTCTGTCCCGCGTCCTGTCAGCAGCGAGCCTTTCCACACCTCAGGTGGCCCCCAAAGGTGTCCCTAGGCTGGCACAAGTGCCGTGGTGGTGACGTCACCGCCACTGCTCCCTTACCGCGAGATTAACGGCAAGCCGTGCCTGTGAAACAGCAGCGGCAGCGTCTTCCTGCTTGACGATAGCCTTGTAGCGCACACGGGGAGACAGCTGCCACTGGGGGTGCCCCCTCGGCTAGACCACACAGCAATCCCTCCCCCCCCACCCCGACTGAGAATCTATCAGAGGCTGTGTCTTGAAACAGATCCTTCCCGATGCTCGCCCTGAGCTATCGGAGCGATAGCGCCCGTTTCAAATATGCTCAAATTATGATTATGATAGTGAGTGAGGCGAGGAGAGGGGGTAATTTATGGTCGTCGGGGTGGGGTTGGGGCGGGGGGGGGGGGGCGCGATGTTGCCGGCTTGCCGCGGGTGAATGTTGCGCACATTCGGCCCCCGGCCAGCAGGAATGAATAATCGCTGTTTGATGATCACTTTGGCTCCGCGCTCGGAAGTTGAGACGCCCGTTTGCGATGCAACCCCAGAGTGGATTTAGTGAAAGCGCGTGCGTGCGTGCGTGCGTGTTCGTGGGTGCGCGTATGTTTGTGCGGAGCGGTGGAACGGCGGTTAGCGCTACGCCGCGCCACGGACCCGGCGACCCGAGTTCGGTTCCCCTCTCGCGGCCAACACCGGCGACGGTTATTTGAACCGGTCCTGGGCCTCTCCTAGGTCGACCCGGCCTCATATGAGTACCTGGTGGGGGGGGGGACAAAGGCGGCCGGGCGTGGTGCTGGCCACCCCCACCCCCTCGTGTGCCGTGCCGGCCTTCATAGGTGCTGCTCGCTGACAGCACTTGCCCCAACAGTCTGTTAAGGCTGCACGGGGGGGTGGTGGGGGGGGGGGGTCTTTGTGTGTGTGTGTGCGCGCGTGTGTGTTTCGGTGTACGCTTGTGTTTGCGTGCATCCGTGGGTGTGCAGCTGGCAGAGTGCACCCGGCCTGGCACAAGCGCCGTGTTGACGTCAACGCCACTTAAGTGGCGAATGGCGGCTGTCGTTGTTGTGCACGTTTATTCCTGTTGCGAGTGGTGATGCAGCGATTAAAACGATCGATTGGTTCTGCTCGTGGTGCCAGACGGACAGGACAAACGGGACGCGTTATTCACGACTCGCATGGTACAGACGGAACAAAAGTGATTGATTTTTGAATCGAATCGTGACTCAGCGGTGAGGGGGTGCGGGGGGGGGAGGACGGGGTGGGGAGAGACTGCGTGATGAGTGAGTGTGTGCGTTTGTCACTGTGTGTGTGAGTGTGAGTGATTGAGTGGTAGTGTAGCGGTTAGCGCTACGCCGCGCTACGAACTCGGCGACCCGAGTTCGATTGCCGCTCGCGGCCAACACCAGTGACAGTTATCTGAACCGGTGCTGGGCTTCCCCTAGGTCGACTCGGCCTTAAAGGAGTACCCGGTGCGGTGTGTAGTGAACATCGCCACTGGGGGAGGCAAAAACGGCCGGGCGTGGTGATGGCCACCCACCCACTCCCTCGTGCGCCGTGCCGGCCTTCATTGGTGGTGCTGCTCGCTAACAGCGCTTGCCCCCAACAGTCTGTTAAGGCTATACGGGGGATCTTTGTACACAGGTTAGGTCTGCTGCTGAGGAGTTAAGGGGCGGCGGGCGGGGGGGGGGGGGGGGTGTTCAGTTGAGAGAGTGATGAGAAGTTGAAAGAGGAGGGTGAACACCGATGCCTCGCTGCCCGTTTGAGCGGCGGCGAGTTTTTGACTTCGGACGGAGAAGTCGGTGCCGGGGTTGATCCTCGTTGCAGGTGACGGTAACGATCCGGGCTGCGCTGCGGATTATGAGCCGCGTTTATTCCCTGCACGTGGGACCCAAAGCCCGAGCCGGGTGTGGGGGGGGGCGCGTTACGCCTGCGTGCGTGGCCCCGGCGTCTGTGCGGAGCGGCGGAGTTTGGCGGTGAGCGCCGGCCGCACGACAAACGCAACGGCGCGGGTTCCATTCCCGCGCCGTGGGCGACGGTTATCCGGAACCCGGTTTCTGAGGCCTCTGCTTGGGTCGGGCCCGGGCCTCGAATCGGTGCCTTGCGCGCCGAGCAAGCATCGCCACTCGCCGGAGGCAAAGGCAGGCCGGGGGGCGCCGTGCCGTTCCCGCCCAGCCGACTCGGTGTGCCGTGCCGGCCTCCGTGGGGTGCCGCCCGCTCACGCGCGGCACTTCAGCCGAAGAGTTTTGTCGGGGCCACGGGCGGCGGTCTTTGTTCGCGCGTCTGCTTGCTTGCGTGCGTGCGCGTGACCCCCGCGCGTGACCCTGTGTGGCACGGCTCCTATTCGGCCGCTGTTCGCGGCTCATTTGGCGTGGTGTTCCCGTGCTTTCTCTGCGCCGCTTGACCCGTGGCTGACGATTTAATTGCTTCCCGTGACCCCCCTAGAGTCTCGGGGATCGGCAGCGCGACACTGGCGGGGGCGGAGGTGGTGGGCGGGGCGGGGAGAGAGGAATTCCAGACCTCCGGTTAGCCGCGGTTGGCTACGTATGGCGCGGAAGAAGTTCGAACTCGTTGGGGGGGGGGCGGGGGGGCGGGCGGCGGGTGAAGCGAGGTGGGCGGCGGAGGCGGTAGCGGCAAAAGGAGGAGAGTCTGGAGGACAGCGCTCCAGCGCTCCAGCGCTGTCCTCCAGCGCTCCAGCGCTGTCCTCCAGACAGTCTCGTCCCTTCACCTGATGAAGGCCGCTTGTGTTGTGGCTGAAACGTCGTGATTTTTTGTTATTTTATTTTCACCTGCGTGACTTTACCCAATAGAACCAAAGAGTATGGATCCTAGCAGTCACGAAAGCTTTAAATCTAGAAAGGAGGAGCGCCGTCCAGAGACCTCCGACCGAATGGAGGACGACTGGCAGCCGAGCCGATGGGGGGTGGAGGACGGGGGGGGGGCATCAGGAACCTCTTTGGGGGTCTCTGGCCGTGCGCGATTCTCTCTTTTTTTTCCATTCCTGAAAAAAATAAAGATTGGGAGAAAAAAAAATGTCGCGGGGAGGGGGAGGCGTACGGCGAAGGCCACGGCTATGGGAACCAGCTGTGTTTACCCGTGCTCTTTGATTGTGCCCTTGTTTTGGTAATGAACATGGATGGCAGGAAGGGAGGAGGGGAGGGTTGGGGTGGTCGTGGAGGGAGGAGGAGGCCAGCGCTCTAATGGCTAAAGGGAGCTTAGGGACTGACATAATCCGACACGAGGAGGAGGAGGGTGTGGAATCGATGGCCGGGGGGGTGGCGAGGGGGGGGGGGGTGGGGGGCCCTGAGCTGCGCGTGCTGGGGGGGCCTTGTGATGCGACGAAGGCCGCGGCGAAGCGGCGGCGTAGCGGCGGCGGCGGCTCGCGTGTGCGTGTGTGTGTGTGTGTGCGTGTGTGTGTGTGTGCGTGTGTGTGTGTGCGTGTGTGTGTGTGTGCGTGTGTGTGTGCGTGTGTGTGTGCGTGTGTGTGCGTGTGTGTGTGCGTGTGTGTGTGTGTGCGTGTGTGTGTGTGTGCGCGTGTGTGTGCGTGTGTGTGTGCGTGCTGGGAGGCGGAGAGCTTTTTGCCGCCCGTTGTTTCATGGAAATCTCTGGGCAGGGGCAAAGCGGATCCGTCGACGCGGGGGCAGGGGTAGCCTGTGAGCCTTGGGGGGGGGGGCAAGGGGGGGGCGGTTGGTACCGTCCACCGCTGGCAGTGCCCACCGCGGGCACCGAGAAACCAAGGCTCGGGGGGGGGGGTGGGGGGGGGCGCGGGACCAAGAGTGAGTGCCGGCACGTTGATGGACTGCAGAGAGAGGGGGCGGCCAAACAAACCCCGCAGAGACAATTTGGTTATCGCTATAGTCTCCCCCCCCCCCCAATTGGCACGGCCGGCCACGGCTAACATCAGCGGCGAGCGGCATCTGAACCGGTCCCGGCCGAACCCCCGCCCCGCCTCCACCAACCCACCCACGGCACACTGACCCCGCGCGGTGAAGTGCGGCCAAATGGCATGCCTAGGCCGGTAACCCAGGCGAGCCGCCCACCCGCCCCCCCCCCCCCCCACTCTCGCCCCGTCCGCTCGCGTTTGCCGTCAGGTGAGCGATCAAAGGCCGCCGAGCGGACCGGCAAACGCCGAGCATCCGATGGCAGGAACCCTGCGGTTGCGAGCCAGCCAGCGAGCGTACGCCCGCGTGTCCGTGTGCGTGGGGGGGTGGGGGGGGAGGGAGCGGCGGCGCAACGGTTTGCGCCGCCGCGCTCCGAACTCGGCGGCCCGAGTTCGGCTCCGGCTCGTGGCCACCCAGACGGGCCGGTGAGACGATGATCCGAACCGGTCTTTGGTGCCCTCCCCGAGGTCCACGCGCGAAGACAAAGGTGGCCGGCGCGCGGTGCCGGCCACCCCCAACGCCCTCTTGTGCCGTGCCGGCCTTCGCGGCCTTCGCTTGCCTTCGTCGGTGCACACTAACAGCACTCCATTCTGTTGGGAGCAGTGGTCCTTGACCCTGGGGAGCGCACGCACCAGCTGGGGAGGTGCGAGAGACGTGGCCAGATGTTTTTGTTCTTGTTGTTCTTGTAAGGTAAATCATCGAAAGCACAAATGAACCACCGGGCACGTAACTGCTACTTTGTTTCGTCAAACCACAGGGCGCTTCGAAACAATTGTAGCACTTGTATGGGACCGTCGTCTTTCATGGAAAAAAAGAACGGACAATGGACGCTGTAACACGGCGACAAATGCAGCTGCAGGAAGTCATAGAGTCTCGCCAACTTGTTCGCCATCGTCGTCAGCACGTTGCCTGGGGATCTTCTCCAGGTGATCTCCAGAGCCCCTCCCCCCGGAGGCAGCAGCACATTTCTCGTGGCGTCGTTGAAAATTCTCGGAAGCGTTAACATTTTTTTGAAGCGCCCCCCCCCCCCCCCGTATTTATTAAGAACCACTGTGTTAGAGACTATACGGGGAGATCTGTGTCCCCCCCGGGTGAGAGCGGTGGTGTAGCGGGTTAGCGCTACGCCGCGCTACGAACCCCGGCGACCCGGGTTCGATTCCCGCTCACGGCCAACGCCGGTGACGATTTTCTGAACCGGTCCTGGGCCTCCCCTAGGTCGACTCAGCCTCAAGTGAGTACCTGGTGCGGTGGATAAAAACATCGCCACTAGGGAGACAAAGGCGGTCGGGCGTGGTGCTGGCCACCCACCCCCCTTCGTGTGCCGTTCCGGCCTTCATAGGTGCTACTCGCTAACAACACTTGCCCCTACAGTCTGTTAAGGCTATACGGGGGATCTTTGTCCCCTGGGTGGTGAGGATGTGATGCCGCCCCCTGCTCCCCCCCCCCCCCCCGTTTGCGATGAGCCCCCGGCGTTGGGGGGGGGGGGGCCCTTGAATCCCGGCGCGCAGGGGCAGGGTGTCGCGCCCGCTGTGACCTCACCTGCTGCGTTCGCCTCAATACAAAAATTCCGCTCCCCGGTCGCGCCCCGAATGGCCGCGTTCTCACGCACGGCGCGGGGGGCGGGGGGGGGGGGTAGGGCGGTGGCCGTCGCCGCTCCGTCGCGTGTCGCCCGGCGGCGGCGGCGGCGACGGCGGCAGGTAGCGCCCAGGTCGCGGCGAGCGCCAAGGTGAAAGAAAGTGAGAAGTTTTGTGAACAGAGTTGAATGGCGAGCGAGATGGACGGCCGCTGCCGGCGGCCGGATTCAGTTTCTCCCTCGGGCAACGGGTTTTTTTTTCCGCGTTGAGTTTTATTGCGATCCCCGCGGTTCCCGCCTCTGCTGTAACGGAGACTCCTGCTGTCGCGGCTGTGATATCCTGAATCGGATCGGATGTTCCTGCTGCTGTGGATCCTGTATCGGATGTTCCTGCTGCTGTGGATCCTGATTCAAATGTTCCTGCTGCTGTGGATCCTGTATCGGATGTTGCTGCTGCTGTGGATCCTGTATAGGATGTTCCTCCTTTTGTGAATCCTGTTCGGATGTTCCTGCTGCTGTCTCTTCTGTGGATTCTGAATCGGATGTTCCTGCTGCTGTGGATCCTGTATCGGATGTTCCTGCTGTTGTGGATTCTGTATCGGATGTTCCTGCTCCTGTGGATCCTGTATCGGATGTTCCTGCTGCTGTGGATTCTGTATCGGATGTTCCTGCTGTTGTGGATTCTGTATCGGGTGTTCCTGCTGCTGTGGATCCTGAATCGGATGTTCCTGCTGCTGTGGATCCTGTATCAGATGTTCCTCCTTTTGTGAATCCTGTTCGTATGTTCCTGCTACTGTCTCTTCTGTGGATTCTGAATTGGATGTTCCTGCTGCTGTGGATCCTGAATCGAATGTGCCTGCTGCTGTGGATTCTGTATCGGATGTTCCTCCTTTTGTGAATCCTGTTCGGATGTTCCTGCTACTGTCTCTTCTGTGGATCCTGAATCGAATGTTCCTGCTGCTGTGGATCCTGAATCGAATGTTCCTGCTGCTGTGGATCCTGTATCAGATGTTCCTGCTGCTGTGGATTCTGTATCGGATGTTCCTGCTGCTGTGGATCATGTATCAGATGTTCCTGCTGCTGTGGATCCTGTATCGGATGTTCCTGCTGTTGTGGATTCTGTATCGGGTGTTCCTGCTGCTGTGGATCCTGAATCGGATGTTCCTGCTGCTGTGGATCCTGTATCAGATGTTCCTGCTGCTGTGGATTCTGAATCGAATGTTCCCGCTGCTGTGGATTCTGTATCGGATGTTCCTGCTGCTGCTGTTGTCGCTTGCGTGAGAATGAATGTCTGTTGGTTCGCTGTGGGGAGCGGCGGCGCTGCGGTCAGCGCACTGCGTTAAGATTCCGGCAAAGCAACTTTGATTCCCGGCTTCGCATCAGTGGCGGGTGATGTCTGAATCTTGGTCCTGGGCTGCCGCCCTTCGCCAACCCGCACTGACCGGCGTGGTGAAGTATGGTCAAACATGCGCCCCCCGTCACTGACACCGAAATAGGGAAGATTGATAGAGGGCAATAGGGTAAATGTTTTTTTTTATGTAAACAGCTTCATGCGACCCCGGCAACCACTGCCGAGCGCTGCTTATTATTATCACTACTGTTCTAATAGTACAGGGACTCTTCTGCTTACGAACACTCGACTTAGGAACTTTCAGAGATACGAAGTTCAATCGCCGCGCAATAGAATGGCGGTTCTGGCATCGACATCTGCAGAACATGAAGAACCAGTGGCATCTGCAGAACATGAAGAACCAGTGTCATCGGCATCTGCAGAACGTGAAGAACTCAGTGGCATCTACATCTGCAGAACGTGAAGAACCAGTGGCATCTACATCTGCAGAACGTGAAGAACCAGTGGCATCTACATCTACAGAACGTGAAGAACCAGTGGCATCTACATCTACAGAACATGAAGAACCAGTGGCATCTACATCTACAGAACGTGAAGAACCAGTGGCATCTACATCTGCAGAACGTGAAGCAGCAGTGGCATCTACATCTGCAGAACGTGAAGAACCAGTGGCATCTACATCTACAAAACATGAAGAACAAGTGGCATCTACATCTGCAGAAGGTGTAGAACCAGTGGCATCGGCTTCTGCAGAATGTGAAGAACCAGTGGCATCTACTTCTCCAGAACATGAAGAACCAGTGGCATTTACATCTACAGAACGTGAAGAACCAGTGTCATCTGCAGACCATGAAGAACCAGTGGCATCTGCAGAACATGAAGAACCAGTGGCATCTGCAGAATATGAAGAACCAGTGGCATCTGCAGAATGTGAAGAACCAGTGGCATCTACATCTGCAGAACATGAGAACCAGTGGCATCTACATCTGCAGAACATGAAGAACCAGTGGCATCTACATCTGCAGAATGTGAAGAACCAGTGGCATATACATCTGCAGAACATACAGAACCAGTGGCATCTACATCTGCAGAACGTGAAGCAGCAGTGGCATCTACATCTGTAGAACATGAAGAACCAGTGGCATCTACATCTGCAGAACGTGAAGAACCAGTGTCATCTACATCTGCAGAACATGAATAAGCAGTGGCATCTACATCTGCAGAACGTGAAGAACCAGTGGCATCTACATCTGTAGAACGTGAAGAACCAGTGTCATCTACATCTGCAGAACATGAAGAAGCAGTGGAATCTACATCTGCAGAACATGAAGAACCAGTGGCATCTACATCTGTAGAACGTGAAGAACCAGTGTCATCTACATCTGCAGAACATGAAGAAGCAGTGGCATCTACATCTGCAGAACATGAAGAAACAGTGGCAACTTCAACTACAGAACGTGAAGAAGCAGTGGCATCTACAGGAGAGTATGCAGCTTTTAAAGCCCTTCCCCGTGTTTAGTGTACACGCCGTACATACAACATGTTTGGAATCGACAGGGAGTAAAGTTGGACGAACAAATCCACTTGCGAACAGACCTCTGGAACCCTTACTCGTTCGTAAGTAGAGGAGTCTCTGTAATAATAAGTTTACAGCTGTTTGTCCATCCACTGCTGGGTGAAGGTCGTCCCCGCGCCGTCGGGGTAGTCTGACCACACTTCACCGCGGTTGGTTTGTCGGCGGGGAAGAAGCGAGCGGCGGAGGCGTCGCTCGCCCGCCGATGCTAGCCGGGGGCCCGGGACACTCGAACTCGGGAGACCGGTGGTTTCGTGGCGCAGCGCCGATCACCGCCACGGCACAACCGCCGCACGCATCGGCGCGCGGCTCCCTGTGGACGGACTCTCACGAGATGACGACGGGACGAGATGAGAGAGAGGGCGACGACGGATCGAATGATGTGGTGAATGGATGGGATGGCTGCTGCTGCTGCTGCTGCTGCGGCTGCTGCTGCTGCGGCTACGGCGGTGGAGTGCACGCGGAGACATTCTTGACAGCGTCTGTCACCCCCCACCGCCCACCACCGTAGCCTTTGATGCGAGGAGCTCGATATTCGTGTGATGGGTTTGCTGAAGGCCCCCCCCCCCCCTCCCCAACTTCCCCCACTCCCGTGTCGCCCCCCGCCAGCCGCATATTAATTGTGGGGTTTGGAATGTATCGACGGGTGCCGTCCGCTTTCATCGCGAGATTCGGCCGAACGAAATTCTCCCCGTGTCTGTGGTTGGATAATCGTTGGGCGTTGGGGTGGGGGTGGGTGGGGAACAAAGCGGAGTTATTGACGCGTGGCCGTCGGAGCGAGCGTCTCTCTCTCTCTCGCCCGCACGCTTTTCCTGTCGATGAGCGGAGAGCGGCTCCTCTCTCGGCCCCTCTCTCGGCCCCCCTCTCGGCCCCTCTCTCTGCCCCCCTCTCTCGGCCCCCCTCTCGGCCCCCCTCTCAGCCCCCCTCTCTGCCCCCCTCTCTCGGCCCCCCTCTCGGCCCCCCTCTCGGCCCCCCTCTCTGCCCCCCTCTCTCGGCCCCCCTCTCGGCCCCCCTCTCGGCCCCCCTCTCGGCCCCCCTCTCGGCCCCCCTCTCGGCTCCTCTCTTGGCCCCTCTCTCGGCCCCCCTCTCGGCCCCCCTCTCGGCCCCCCTCTCGGCCCCCCTCTCGGCCCCTCTCTCTGCCCCCCTCTCTCGGCCCCCCTCTCGGCCGCTCTCTCGGCCCCCCTCTCGGCCCCTCTCTCGGCCCCTCTCTCGGCCCCCCTCTCGGCCCCCCTCTCGGCCCCCCTCTCTGCCCCCCTCTCTCGGCCCCCCTCTCGGCCCCCCTCTCGGCCCCCCTCTCTGCCCCCCCATCTCGGCCCCCCTCTCTCGGCCCCCCTCTCGGCCCCCCTCTCTCGGCCCCCCTCTCGGCCGCCCCAATGTGCCGACTCGGGGCCCGTCGAGTGGCGCCGCCTAAGCGCGGACGGGCGAGCTAGCAAAAACTACAAAGCCAAAACCGGTCGCTATTGTAGCCGTCCCCCCTCTGTACGGCGGTGGGGGGCGGGTGGGTCGGTGGGGGAGCGGCGGCGCAGCGGTCGGCGCGGTTGCGCTTCCGGATCGCGACGCGAGTTCAGTTCCTGGACCGGTTTCCCGTTGCCGAGCGACGTCTGATTTTCCGGTAGCCAGCCTCTCCCCGGCGCGCGGCCTTGCCGAAGGCCGCGAGTCGCCCCGGCTGCATCTCGAGCGACGTTTCCGCGTTGGCACCAAGCGCTCTCGCTGCGCGGCCGTTCGTTAAACTCGATTCGTTAGACTCGATTCGTTAAACTCGATTCGTTTAGACTCCGTTCGTTAAACTACAATTCGTTGAGACTGTGTTCGTTAAACTCCATTCATTCAACTCGCTTGGTTAAACTCGACTCGTTGAATGCGATACACTCAACTCGATTGATTAAACTAGTCATTAAACTCCATTACACTCCATTCATTAAACTCTGTTAATTAAACTCGATTAATTAAATTTGATTAATAAAAACTCGATTAAATGAACTGAATTGAAAATTTAAAAAAAAAAATGTGTTGAGCGCCCTTAAACATGAACCAGGACTCATATTCTTGGTTCTTTCGGCAAAGTCACGTAGAAAGAACCATGTCACCGAAAGAACCAAGAATATGAATCCCTGCAGTCACGAAAGCTTTAAATCAAAAAATGAACCAGGACTAAATAGAGAGTGAGAGAGAGAGAAAGGCATTTTAAACGCGTGTGGTTTTCCGTCCACATTTGAAGTCGTGCCAGTGTGTCTCAGAAGTCGTCCCCTGACCTTGAAGGGGTTAACGAGGGCGCTCCAGAGGTACCGAAATTGCAGAAGCCACGTCAACCACCCCGAGTGTGAGGCCTAGAGACCCGCGGGCACAACGCGCAGTTCGTGCTCGCACGATCTTCTTTGACCTTGATGGAATGTATGACCGAAGGAGGTCGCGAACGTAGGGAGGAGCAAATCGACGCAGCTCGATTCATCGAAATTCGATTCTGAAGCTCCGCGGGACGCGCGCACGCGATTCGATTCGTGGTGGCGGTGCTGGAGGTGGCGGCGGGGGCGGCGGTGGCATTGGTGGCACGGAGCCGTCCCCGTCCTGCGGAGTGTCCCACATGCCCTCGTGTCGCCTTTAATCTCCCCTTTTAGCGCCCGTGTCAAAGCGTGTCGGTGGTGGTTGTGGGGGGGCAGGGGTGGGGGGGGGGGGCGCCCAGCCGCATCAAACCGCCGCCTCCCGACGCCGGGGACGCTTTCAACCCTCGGGAGCCCGCGGCCCCGCTCACGTTCGCCGGACGGAGACGCGTTGCCGAGTTCAGAGACGCGAGGTTTTAATGCGCCCGTCTATCGCCGCGCTGCCTCGGGACATCGATGGCGGGGGGGGGGGGGGGGGGGCACGGCACCGCCACGTCCGCGGCACGCCGCGCGAATGCCGCGGACGTGGCGCGGAGGCCGCGGGGCGCACCATCGTCGCCGGCGGTCGTGCCGGGGGCGGTCTTGGCCTGCGCGTGCTGGGAGGAGGCCGTCACGCGCGGCTCTGTGGACAGCGCGGTGGGCTGACGTTGTTCGCTCGTGCGCGGTGTGCGACGCCGGCAAAGCTTGTCTGTTTATTTTGGACAGCCATATCCGGCGCTCGAGCTGTCCTGAGAGCCGCGTGTGGAAGCATTCGCTCGATGAAAAACAATGACATTTGCGCGGCGATGCCGGCGACCGCGCCACGAAAAGGGCCCCCCCACATGCACCGATTACCACCACCCCCCCCCCCCCCCCTACGCCGTCTAGAATTCCGGCCCTGGAGAATCGCAGAGCTCGGAGGGACTGTCAAAAAAACGGGGCGTTTTTTTGACTGGCAGAGGCGGTGTGGAAAGTGTCACCCCCATCCCCCCCCCTACTGCGCAGACCAGAGGCCCGCTTGAGGAAGGGATGTCACAGGCAGCCCTGTGATATCCACTTCAGCGGGGCAGGATGAGGCAGACACGAATGAAATAAATGTGAAACGAGGCGGTGGGGAATCGGGCCGGGAAGTGGGGGGGGGGGAAATTAACTGGAGTGAATTGTTACTTGCCTGTCAATCTGTGTCTGCCTGTATCTGTCTGTCAGTGTCTGTCTGTATCTGTCTGTCAGTGTCTGTCTGTATCCGTCTGTCAGTGTCTGTCTGTATCTGTCTGTCAGTGTCTGCCTGTATCTGTCTGTCAGTGTCTGCCTGTATCTGTCTGTTAGTGTCTGCCTGTATCTGTCTGTCAGTGTCTGTCTGTATCTGTCTGTCAGTGTCTGCCTGTATCCGTCTCTCAGTGTCTGCCTGTGTCTGTCTGTCAGTGTCTGCCTGTCTGTCTGCCTGCCATATATCTGTCCGTGTGTGCATCTCTGCGATGGAGGGGGGGGGGGGGGGGTGGCGGCTGTCGTGTTACACAACGAGCGTCGGAGTGGGTGGCGGCCCGCGGGTGCCCCGCCGTCGGCTCTGCCGCTCGGCTGCTTGCTGACGGTGGCGACGTCCACGGTGTCGGCGGTGTCGGCGGCGACGGCGGCAGCAGCCACGGTGCTGCTCGCACTGAAATTTTATTCGAGGTGTTGCGACGCTGTCCCCCCCCTCCCCCCCGTCCCGTGACCCCCCGCGCCGACAGGCTGGTGACGGCGCTGCTGCGGGTGGCGCGCAAGCAGTACGACTCGCTGGCGTCGGCCGGCCTGGCGGGCGCCGAGGAGAACGCCGACCTGGAGGAGGTGGTGCGTCTGGTGCGGCGCGAGCGCGCCGTCGTGTGGGCCGACACGGCCGCGGACGGCGACGCGAGCCGCGACGGCGAGGGCGGCGACGCCGGCGACGCCGGCGGCGGCGGCGGCGACGCGCCGTGCGACGGCAGCGTGCGGAGCGCCGTGGAGTTCACCCTGCCGGGGTTGGTCACGCTGTTCGGCGCGGGAGAGGCGGCGGCGGCGGCGCCGGCCGGCCGGGACGCACCACCCGCGGGTGAGCCGGGTGCACGGGAGCGGGGGCTGGGGGGGGTGGGTGTGGTGGTGAGTCGGTGCGTTCGATGGCGCGTGTGTGAGTGGGACGGTGTCGCTGTCGACTGAGTGTCGAGTGAGTGTGTGTGTGTGTTGCGTGAGTCCGGTGTGTGAGATGGTGTGTGAGTGTGTGTGTGTGTTGTATTATTTGCGTTGAGTGAGTGTGTGTCGCTGTCAAGTGAGTGTCGAGTGTGGGTGTGTGTTGCGTGAGTCCGGTGTGTGAGTGTGTGTCGAGTGTGGGTGTGTGTTGCGTGAGTCCGGTGTGTGAGATGGTTTGTGAGTGTGTGTGTGTTGTATTATTTGCGTTGAGTGAGTGTGTGTCGAGTGTGGGTGTGTGTTGCGTGAGTCCAGTGTGTGAGATGGTGTGTGAGTGAGTGTGTGTGTGTGTGTTGAATTATTTGCGTTGAGTGAGTGCGTGTCGCTGTCGAGTGAGTGTCGAGTGTGGGTGTGTGTTGCGTGAGTCCAGTGTGTGAGATGGTGTGTGAGTGAGTGTGTGTGTTGAATTATTTGCGTTGAGTGAGTGCGTGTCGCTGTCGAGTGAGTGTCGAGTGTGGGTGTGTGTTGCGTGAGTCCAGTGTGTGAGATGGTGTGTGAGTGTGTGTGTGTTGAATTATTTGCGTTGAGTGAGTGTGTGTCGCTGTCGAGTGAGTGTCGAGTGTGTGTGTGTGTTGCGTGAGTCCAGTGTGTGAGATGGTGTGTGAGTGAGTGTGTGTGTGTGTGTTGTATTATTTGCGTTGAGTGAGTGTGTGTCGCTGTCGAGTGAGTGTCGAGTGTGTGTGTTGCGTGAGTCCAGTGTGTGAGATGGTGTGTGAGTGAGTGTGTGTGTGTTGTGTTATTTGCGTTGAGTGAGTGTGTGTCGAGTGTGGGTGTGTGTTGCGTGAGTCCAGTGTGTGAGATGGTGTGTGAGTGAGTGTGTGTGTGTGTTGTATTATTTGCGTTGAGTGAGTGTGTGTCGCTGTCGAGTGAGTGTCGAGTGTGGGTGTGTGTTGCGTGAGTCCAGTGTGTGAGATGGTGTGTGAGTGTGTGTGTGTGTTGAATTATTTGCGTTGAGTGAGTGCGTGTCGCTGTCGAGTGAGTGTCGAGTGTGTGTGTGTGTTGCGTGAGTCCAGTGTGTGAGATGGTGTGTGAGTGAGTGTGTGTTGTATTATTTGCGTTGAGTGAGTGTGTGTCGAGTGTGGGTGTGTGTTGCGTGAGTCCAGTGTGTGAGATGGTGTGTGAGTGAGTGTGTGTGTGTTGTATTATTTGCGTTGAGTGAGTGTGTGTCGAGTGTGGGTGTGTGTTGCGTGAGTCCAGTGTGTGAGATGGTATGTGAGTGAGTGTGTGTGTTGTATTATTTGCGTTGAGTGAGTGCGTGTCGCTGTCGAGTGAGTGTCGAGTGTGGGTGTGTGTTGCGTGAGTCCAGTGTGTGAAATGGTGTGTGAGTGAGTGTTGAATTATAATAAAGAATTAAAGCTTTCGTGACTGCATAAATTACTCATTGTTTGTTTCAGTATATATATTTAATATAATGTTATGGTATTCCTACATACGTGACTTTACCGAAAAAAACAATGAGTGTTGAATTATAATATTTGTGTTGAGTGTGGTGTGTGCGTTGCGAGGAGCGGTAGTGTAGTGGTTAGCAGCGCGCTGTGCCATAAACCCAGCGACCCGAGTTCGTTTCCCCGTGGGGGTCAAGGCGGTGGTGGCGGCGGTGGTGGCGGTCGTGTTGTTGCTAAGCGTGTGGTTTTGCGGGAATCGTAAACGATCGATTCTCGCCAACTGCGAAGCGGCGAGGCCGAACGCGGAAACCCGGGGATACATTCCTCCTCACGGCCAACACCAGTGAACCGGTCCTGGGTCTCCCCTAGGTCGACTCAGCCTCCAACATGAGCACCTGGTGCGGTGTGCAAACTTCGCCACTGGGGAGACAAAGGCGGCCAGGGCGTGGTGCTGGCCACCCACCCCCCTCGCGTGCCGTTCCGGCCTTCATAGGTTGCTGCTCGCTAACAGCCCCAACAGTCTGGTCAGGGCTATACGGGGGGATCTTTGTGGCGTGCGTCTGTGTGTTGCGTGAGTGTGTTGAGGCGAGTGTCTGGGGTATCGGCAGCAGCAGCAGCGTGCGCGCGTGAATGAGCGTGTGCTGTTGTGCCACATCCCTTAAGTGAGCAGCTTCCGCGTGTGGGTGTCTTAAGCCTCCGTCTGCCCCGAAGCCACTGATCCGTCATCCTCCTCCCCTGCCGCTCCCCGTGGTGGCGGGGGGTGGGGGGTAGGGGGTGGGGGGGGGAGGCCCCCCAACCTCGGCTCGTGAACCTCCGCCCCTCTCGTGCTGCGCGACCTGGCGCCCGCCACTCCTGCACTCCCTCGCCGCTCTCGGCTGCCGCTTGCGGTAGCCAGGTCGGTCGCTTTGGAGCGATAAGTTGATGACCTCGGTGGGGCTTTTGTCTCGCCGGATTGGGGATGATATTCTTGGTTCTTTCGGTAAAGTCACCACCACGTAGAAGGGAAACAATAAAATAATAATAAAAAATATGAAACAATCAAATTCTCACGACGTTTCGACTGCAACACAAGCAATCACCATCAGGTGTGAAAACCACAGCAAGAAAATTTGAAAAAAGTGGCGGGTTTTTTGAACGTGATGATTGCTTGTGTTGCAGTCGAAACGTCGTGAGAATTGTATCGTTTTATATTTTTATTATCTTATTGTTTCCCTTCTACGTGAGTTTGCCGAAAGAACCAAGAATATGAATCCCTGCAGTCACGAAAGCTTTAAATCAAAATTTAGTAAGGGGTTGTCACATGGCCAATTCGTCACTAGTACAGCCACACCGGTTGTGTGTTGGAGAGCCAAACCACAACATTTATATATTTACGTGATCTAACCGAAAAAAAACCTCTTAAGGATGATATTGATCACGAAAGGCTACGTGTTAAACAGATTTAATAATGGTCACTTATCGAGGGTGGGCGAAAGAAACATCGAACCTCAAGACTAAACATTTTTTTTTGTTTCCCTTCTACGTGGTGGTGACTTTACCGAAAGAACCAAGAATATGAATCCCTGCAGTCACGAAAGCTTTAAATCAGGATTGGGGACATTTTAGTTTTATTTGTACGTGTGTGTGTGTGTGTTGGGGGGGTGATCTGTTTACCTCCTGTCTTGTACTTGGCACGCCTATCGGGGTTTGGTACTGTTGTGTTGGGGGGGGCCTGCTTGTGGCCGGCTTGTGGCCCGCTCCGCCACGGTGGGTGGGGGGGTGGGGGGGGGGTGTCCGCCTGTCGACTTATTTACCGACGCGAGCGCGGGGCGCATCGCCGTGGCGATTGAAACTAAGCCCGCCAGCCTCCCGCCACGCGGCCTCCCCGCTCCCCTCTCGCGCTCGCCTCTCTCCGCAGCCCGAGTAGCCCGTGGCGTCCGCGCCCGGCGCAGCCCCGAGGTCTCCAGCCGCTCGCTCGCTTTCTCTCACCCCCTGCGCCTCTCTCGCTCCTTCTGGATGGAGGACGGGGGCGGTGGGAGCAGGGAGCGCCTCTTGTTTGTTGACACAACTCAACGCGAGCGCCGGTCAAATTAGTCTCGACTCCCTTTCCTGCTCCTCTCCCTTTCTGCCGTCGCTGGTGAAGGGATGGGGGTAGGGAGGGGAGAGGGTGGCGGGTGGCCGAGAGTGGGGGGGGGGGGGCGGTGGTGGTGTGGCGGATCTCGGTGAACTCGGGCGGAGGTGTTGCGGAGAGGGAAGGGAGAGACGCGAAGATTCCACGGATGCCTCCGCGTGGTGGCCGGAGGTTGGGTCGGGTGGAATTCGGAGCTCCCAGGGGGCCTTGGGGGTGAGACCCAGCGAAACCGACACGGGCGCTGCGAGCCGCCCCCCCCCCCGTCCCCCTACAGCCAACAGCAGGGTCCCCACAGGGACAGCTGTGCATAGAAGTTGCTGTGCACGGGGACAGCTGTGCACAGGGACAGCTGTTGCACAGGGACAGCTGTTGCACAGGGACAGCTGTGCACGGGGGCAGCTGTGCACAGGGGCAGCTGTGCACAGGGGCAGCTGTGAACAGGGGCAGCTGTGCACAGGGGCAGCTGTGAACAGGGGCAGCTGTGCACAGGAGCAGCTGTGCACGGGGGCAGCTGTGCACAGGAGCAGCTGCTGCACAGCTGTAGCTGTGCACAGGGACAGCTGTTGCATAGCTGTGTACAGGGACAGCTGTTGCATAGACGTAGCTGTGCACAGGGACAGCTGTTGCGTAGACGTAGCTGTGCACATGGACAGCTGTTGCACAGACGTAGCTGTGCACAGGGACAGCTGTTGCGTAGACGTAGCTGTGCACAGGGACAGCTGTTGCGTAGACGTAGCTGTGCACATGGACAGCTGTTGCACAGACGTAGCTGTGCACAGTGACAGCTGTTGCATAGACGTAGCTGTGCACAGCGACAGCTGTTGCATGGACGTAGCTGTGCACAGCGACAGCTGTTGCGTAGCTGTAGCTGTGCACATGGACAGCTGTTGCGTAGACGTAGCTGTGCACAGGGACAGCTGTTGCACAGACGTAGCTGTGCACAGTGACAGCTGTTGCATAGACGTAGCTGTGCACAGGGACAGCTGTTGCACAGCCGTAGCTGTGCACAGGGACAGCTGTTGCATAGACGTAGCTGTGCACAGGAACAGCTGTTGCATAGACGTCGCTGTGCACATGGACAGCTGTTGCGTAGTGCGATCGTGCCGTTTGGTAGCGGCAGGTGCAGTTTTGTCGCTAGACGCGTGGGTTGCTTGAACGTGCGGTGATTGACAGTCGCTGTCTGCTTGTGGGCCGCTGGCCCCGCGGGGTTCACCGTCGCCGCGGCGGGTCTCTGTTCACTCCTCCCGCCCCCTCTCCTCCCCGCCCCCTCTCCGCCCCCCCAGCAACTTGACGCGTCGTAGCGATTTTGACAACTCGATCGAAGAAAGAAAGCGGAGGGAAAAAAACGACGTATTCATTTGGCCTTTCGTCGCCTGCTCCCGTGTTTGGCGTCGGTGCCGTTTGGTTTGCCCCCTGGGGGTCGAGGCGGTGGTGGCAGCGTTGGTGGCGGCGGAGGCGGTGGTGGCGGTCGTGTTGTTGCTCAGCGTGTGGTTTTGCGGGAATCGTAAACGATCGATTCTCGCCAACCGCGAAGCAGCGCGGCCGGATGCGGTGGCGGTAAGCGCGCCGCGCTACGAACCCGGCAACCCCCGGGGGGATTCCTTTCCACCTCACGGCCAACACCAGTGAACCGGTCCTGGGCCTCCCCTTGTTCGACTCGGCCTCAAATGAGTACCCGATGCGGTGCGCAGGGCATCGCCGCAATGGAAACAAAGGCGGCCGTGCGTGGTGGTGGCCACCCACACCCTCGTGTGCCGTGCCGGCCTTCATAGGTGCTGCTCGCTAACAGCACTTGCCCCAACTGTGTCTTGAGGCTATACGGGGGAATCTTTGTCTTTGTGAGTGCGTGCGCGTGCCAGTGCGTGTGTGCACGCGTGCCAGTGCGTGTGTGTGCACGCGCTGGCACGGTAGGGGGATCAGCTGGGTACATCTGCCAGTCATCTCAGTCAGCCAACCCATGGCACCTGCTGGGTCTGTCCCGTGACCTCCTGTCAGCAGCGAGAGCCCTCGACACGTCACGTGGCCTCATAGTGCACCTGGCCTGGCACTGGGGGTACAGTACAACCCCTCTTAACGACTAATCACTGAACTACGGGTCTCCATAGAGCCCAATGTGTAGTGTATAGAGTAGTGTAGTGTGTAGTGTATAGTGTAGTGAATAGTGTATAATGTAGTGTATAGAGTAGTGTATAGTGTAGTGAATAGTATATGTAGTGTATAGTGTAGTGTATAGTGTAGTATATAGTGTATAGTGTAGTCTATAGTGTAGTGTAAAGTGTGATGTATAGAGTAGTGTATAGTGTAGTCTATAGTGTAGTGTATAGTGTAGCGTATAGTGTAGTCTATAGTGTAGTGTAGTGTGTAGTGTAGTCTATAGTGTCGTGTATAGTGTAGTCTATAGTGTAGTGTGTAGTGTAGTCTATAGTGTAGTGTATAGTAGTATAGTGTCGTGTATAGAGTAGTCTAGTGTATAGTGTAGTGTATAGTAGTGTAGTGTATAGTGTAGTGTATAGTGTAGTGTTTAGTGTAGTGTATAGTGTCGTGTATAGTGTAGTGTATAGAGTAGTGTATAGTGTAGTGTATAGTAGTGTATAGTAGTGTAGTGTATAGTGTAGTGTAGTGCCTCCATAGAGCCCAATGTGTTCGCTTACCGACCATTCCCCTCTTGACGCCCGGTCTCACGACGAGTCCGCGACCGCCAATTCCGGCCAATCGGCGAGCTCCAAAGCGGCCTGACCCAGGCCTCGGCCAATCAGCGACGTCCATCCACGAGCGGTTGGGGCAATCTTTACATTCGATGTCAATCGGAATGAATTAAGCCTTTCAACGAGTATCTGCCCAAACTCAACGACCAAATCGCTTAATGACCAGTTTTCGTGGAACCCAATTACCGTCGTTAAGAGGGGGTTCCACCTCATTGGTATTGGCGCGCGTGCGAGTGACTCGTACCCACGCGCTCCCCTGCCCCGCCCGCTACCACCAACGCCCCGCCCAGCTCGTGACGCACACCGCCAACTCTTTGTCGTTACAAACACACACACACGTGTACTCACATACACACACACACGTACTCACATACACACACACACACACGTACTCACACATACAGACAGACACCCATACACGTACTCACATACACACAGACACCCACACACGTACTCGCATACACACACGTACTCACACATACAAACACACACACGTACTCACACATACAGATAGACAGACACCCACACACGTACTCACATACACACACGTACTCGCACATACAAACACACACACGTACTCACACATACAAACACACACACGTACTCACACATACATACAGACAGACACCCACACACGTACTCGCATACACACACGTACTCGCACATACAAACACACACACGTACTCACACATACAGACAGACACCCACACACGTACTCGCATACACACACGTACTCGCACATACAAACACACACACGTACTCACACATACATACAGACAGACACCCACACACGTACTCACATACACACACATACTCGCACATACAAACACACACACGTACTCACACATACAGACAGACACCCACACGCATACTCACATACACACACGTACTCACACATACAAACACACACACGCACTCACACATACAAACACACACACGCACTCACACATACAAACACACACACGCACTCACACATACAAACACACACACGTACTCACATACAGACAGACACCCACACACGTACTCACATACACACACGTACTCGCACATACATACAAACACACACACGTACTCACACATACAGACACACACGCACTCACACATACAGACACACACACGTACTCACACATACAGACAGACACCCACACACGTACTCACATACACACACGTACTCACACATACATACAGACAGACACCCACACATGTACTCACATACACACACGTGCTCGCACATACAAACACACACACGTACTCACACATACAGACAGACACCCACACACGTACTCACATACACACACGTACTCACACATACAGACACACACACGCACTCACATACAGACAGACACCCACACACGTACTCACATACACACACGTACTCGCACATACATACAAACACACACACGTACTCACATACAGACAGACACCCACACACGTACTCACATACACACACGTACTCGCACATACATACAAACACACACACGTACTCACACATACAAACACACACATGTACTCACACATACAGACAGACACCCACACACGTACTCACATACACACGTACTCGCACATACAAACACACACACGTACTCACATACAGACAGACACCCACACACGTACTCACATACACACACGTACTCGCACATACATACAAACACACACACGTACTCACACATACAGACACACACGCACTCACACATACAGACACACACACGTACTCACACATACAGACAGACACCCACACACGTACTCACATACACACACGTACTCACACATACATACAGACAGACACCCACACATGTACTCACATACACACACGTACTCGCACATACAAACACACACACGTACTCACACATACAGACAGACACCCACACACGTACTCACATACACACACGTACTCACACATACAGACACACACACGTACTCACATACAGACAGACACCCACACACGTACTCACATACACACACGTACTCGCACATACATACAAACACACACACGTACTCACATACACACACGTACTCACACATACAGACACACACACACGTACTCACACATACAGACACACGTACTCACACATACAGATATCGGCGATCGCCCCCCACAACCCCCCCCACCCCCCGCTGTGCCACCGGGGGTAGCGTGCCCCCCGCCCCCGCCCTCCCAGCTCCCGCGATCGTCACGGCCGTGGCCGATATTGCCGTCCGCCGTCGCTCAGCTCACAGGTTAACTTTTTTCCCGCCCGTTAAAATTTGGTCGGACGGACATTTATCGGGATTGTGAGAAGTTGGGTGGGGGGGGGGGGGGGGGCGGCTTTGTCTTTTATTGCTCCGGCTCTCCGCTGGCTCACCACGCCGGCGCTCACGGCGCTTGGTGTGGTATTTGCGTAACATTTTGCCGCGGCAGAGCGGGCTGCGCCGCAGTTATTTACAGCGGCGACGGGCTCCTTAGTTCCCGCCTCGGGGGTGGGGGGGGGGGAGTGGTGGGGGGGTGGGGGTGGGGGGGGAGTGGTGGGGGGGGGGTGGGAGTTGTGGGGGGGGGCGGCCGCTGCCAATGCCGGCCCCGTTTTCGATTTATGTTCTTTATATTTTTTATCGCAGATTTCAACGTCGTATTTCTTATTTTACTGCTGGCACTTTTTACGCCGAATCTTGCACTTTTTTTATTGCTTGATTGGCCTAAAACTTTTACAAATATAAATTAAATGTTTGAAATCAGACGATTCTTTCCATTCGCATTATTCCGTTTTTCTCCAACGTTGTTAGGCCCGTCACGCAAACGGTGTGTGGTTCCTGTCGATGTCACCCGACCAAACAGAGCTTCTTAGCTCGCAGGGCACTTTAAAAAGAAACTGAACCGACGGACCCCGGGACTGTCCGCCGGGCCGCGATGCCGCTCGGCGAGAGTGAGAGGGGCTGGTGGGCGCCGGGGCGGCCGCGGGGGCGACCACCGACCCCTCGAGATGATCGAAGCTTGAGGCGAGCGTTGCGTTTTCGGGGGACCAGCAAGCGGCTGAGAACCGGCCGCGTTGACCCACACGAGGTGCTGCCCAGGTCCCGGCTCTTTTTTTCGCCCCGCACGGACGCCGCCGCCGCCGCCGCCGCCGGCTTTCCGCGCCGCTAATCGGCCGCCGCGCGGTTTTTTGGCCCGGCTCTCCGGCTTGAATCTCGGTCGGCAAACGGAGACCCAGCGGGAAGGCGGAGCGGTGGCCGGCGATCATGGCGCTGCGGTCTTCACCGTCGTTCTTCACCGACGACTCCCCTCCCCCCGTACCCGAGGGCGTCGATGGCGCGGCCCGTCTGTGCGGCGATTACCGCCGTGCGGAGCGCTCCGTTTCCCCTGGGAATTCGGTGGGGGAGGGTGGGTGGGCGGTTTGGTCGGGCGGTTGATGAGCTTTCGCGGCCGAGTTTATTCACGTCGGCCGTTGTTCCGCGCCGCTCCCTCCCCTCCCGGCCGACTAACGAGCGGGAAGGTGGAGGGCGGGGGGGGGGTGGCTGGAGACTGACAACGGCGTCCGCTGCCGGAGCGGCCGCATGCCCCCCCCGCGCGTCGATACCGGTGACGAACACACACAGATACAGTGAGGGAAAAAAGTATTTGATCCCCCTGCTGATTTTGTACGTTTGCCCACTGACAAAGAAATGATCAGTCTATAATTTTAATGGTAGGTTTATTTGAACAGTGAGAGACAGAATAACAACAACAAAATCCAGAAAAACGCATTTCAAAAATGTTATAAATTGATTTGCATTTTAATGAGGGAACTAAGTATTTGACCCCTCTGCAAAACATGACTTAGTACTTGGTGGCAACACCCTCGTTGGCAATCACAGAGGTCAGACGTTTCTTGTAGTTGGCCACCAGGTTTGCATACATCTCAGGAGGGATTTTGTCCCACTCCTCTTTGCAGATCTTCTCCAAGTCATTAAGGTTTCGAGGCTGACGTTTGGCAACTCGAATCTTTAGCTCCCTCCACAGATTTTCTATGGGATTAAGGTCTGGAGACTGGCTAGGCCACTCCAGGACCTTAATGTGCTTCTTCTTGAGCCACTCCTTTATTGCCTTGACCGTGTGTTTTGGGTCATTGTCATGCTGGAATACCCATCCACGACCCATTTTCAATGCCCTGGCTGAGGGAAGGAGGTTCTCACCCAAGTTTTGACGGTACATGGCCCCGTCCATCGTCCCTTTGATCCGGTGAAGTTGTCCTGCCCCCTTAGCAGAAAAACACCCCCAAAGCATAATGTTTCCACCTCCATGTTTGACGGTGGGGATGGTGTTCTTGGGGTCATAGGCAGCATTCCTCCTCCTCCAACACGGCAAGTTGAGTTGATGCCAAAGAGCTCCATTTTGGTTTCATCTGACCACAATACTTTCACCCAGTTGTCCTCTGAATCATTCAGATGTTCATTGGCAAACTTCATACGGGCATGTATATGTGCTTTCTTGAGCAGGGGGACCTTGCGGGCGCTGCAGGATTTCAGTACTTCATAGCGTAGTGTGTTACCAATTGTTTTCTTGGTGACTATAGTCCCAGCTGCCTTGAGATCATTGACAATATCCTCCCGTGTAGTTCTGGGCTGATTCCTCACCGTTCTCATGATCATTGCAACTCCACGAGGTGAGATCTTGCATGGAGCCCCAGGCCGATGGAGATTGACAGTTCTTTTGTTTTTCTTCCATTTGCGAATAATCGCACCAACTGTTGTCACCTTCTCACCAAGCTGCTTGGCAATGGTTTTGTAGCCCATTCCAGTTTTGTGTAGGTCTACAATCTTGTCCCTGACATCCTTGGAGAGCTCTTTGGTCTTGGCCATGGTGGAGAGTTTGGAACCTGATTGATTGCTTCTGTGGACAGGTGTCTTTTATACAGGTAACAAGCTGAGATTAGGAGCACTCCCTTTAAGAGTGTGCTTCTAATCTCAGCTCATTACCTGTATAAAAGACACCTGGGAGCCAGAAATCTTTCTGAT
Source organism: Petromyzon marinus (assembly GCF_048934315.1). Lineage (NCBI taxonomy): Eukaryota > Metazoa > Chordata > Hyperoartia > Petromyzontiformes > Petromyzontidae > Petromyzon > Petromyzon marinus. Next base: position 4,425,631 of record NC_133731.1, on the reverse strand, counting down.
TGAGAGGGGGTCAAATACTTATTTCCCTCATTAAAATGCAAATCAATTTATAACATTTTTGACATGTGTTTTTCTGGATGTTTTTGTCGTTATTCTGTCTCTCACTGTTCAAATAAACCTACCATTAAAATTATAGACTGATCATTTCTTTGTCAGTGGGCAAACGTACAAAATCAGCAGGGGATCAAATACTTTTTTTTTACCCTCACTGTAAATGTATATCTCATCCACCCCTTGGCGTGCCACAGTGCCAGCCTTCGTTGTTGCTACTGTCATACGGCGCTTGCCCCAACAGTCTGTTGAAGGCTATACGGCGGGGGGCGGGGTGGAGGGTTCTTTGTCCGTACGTGTGTGTGTCTGTATGCGTGAGTACGTGTGTGTGTGTGTTTGTATGTGTGAGTACGTGGGTGTATGTGAGTACGTGTGTGTGTTTGTATGTGTGAGTACGTGTGTGTATGCGAGTACGTGTGTGTGTTTGTATATGTTGAGTACGTGTGTGTGTGTTTGTATGTGTGAGTACGTGTGTGTATGTGAGTACGTGTGTGTATGTGAGTACGTTTGTGTGTCTGTCTGTATGTGTGAGTATGTGTGCACGTGTCTGTATGTGAGCACGTGTGTGTGTCTGTCTGTATGTGTGAGTACGTGTGTGTGTGTCTGTCTGTATGTGTGAGTACGTGTGTGTGTTAGTATGTGTGAGGAGCGGTAGTGTAACGGTTAGTACGCTGCGCTACGAAACCTGGTGGCCCAGGTTCGATTCCCGCTCACGGCCAACACCCAGTGGTGACGATTATCTGAACCGGTGCTGGGCCTCCCCTAGGTCAACTCAGCCTCAAATGAGTACCTGGTGCGATGTGTAAACATCGCCACTAGGGAGACAAAGGCGGCCGGGCGTGGTGTTGGCCACCCACCCCCTCGTGTGCCGTGCCGGCCTTTATAGGTGCTCGCTAACAACACTTGTCCCTACAGTCTGTGAAGGCTATATGGGGGATCTTTATCTTTGTACCTTGGTCACGAATGTCTCGCGTGAATCACTGGCAGCAGCGTGAATCACTGGCAGCAGCGTCGCCGCTCACTCCGTGTGTGTCTCTGTGCGTGTGGTGTCCAGTGTGTGTCTGTGTGTGTCTTTGTGTGTCTTTGTCTGTCTGTATGTGTGAGTACGTGTGTGTGTTTGTATATGTGAGTACGTGTGTGTATGTGAGTACGTGTGGGTGTCTGTCTGTATGTGTGAGTACGTGTGTGTGTGTGTATGTGAATACGTGTTTGTATGTGCGAGTACGTGTGTGGGTGTCTGTCTGTATGTGTGAGTACGTGTGTGTGTATGTGAGTACGTGTGTGTATGTGGGTACGTGTGTGGGTGTCTGTCTGTATGTGTGAGTACGTGTGTGTATGTGAGTACATGTGTGTGTGTGTATGTGAGTACGTGTGTGTATGTGAGTACGTGTGTATGTGGGTACGTGTGTGGGTGTCTGTCTGTATGTGTGAGTACGTGTGTGTATGTGAGTACGTGTGTGTGTATGTGAGTACGTGTGTGTATGTGAGTACGTGTGTATGTGGGTACGTGTGTGGGTGTCTGTCTGTATGTGTGAGTACGTGTGTATGTGGGTACGTGTGTGGGTGTCTGTCTGTATGTGTGAGTACGTGTGTGTGTTTGTATGTGCGAGTACGTGAGTGTGTACGTGAGTACGTGTGTGTGTGTGAGTGTCTGTATGTGTGAGTACGTGCGCGTGTGGGGAACGGTAGTGTCGCGGTCAGCGCTGCGCTCCTAAGCCGGCGACCCGAGTTCGATCCCCGCTCACGGCCAACACCGGGTGATGATTATCTGAACCGGTCTTGGACCCCTCCCCGAGTTCAACTCGGCCTCAAATGAGTACCTGGTGCTATGTGTAGTAAACATCGCCACTGGGGAGACAAAGGCGGCCGGGCGTGCTGCTGGCCACCCACCCCCTCGTGCGCCGTGAAGGCCCTCATAGGTGCGACCCGCTAGCAGCAGCGCTTGCGTTCAGGTTACACGTGGGATCTTTCTCTTTGTTTGTCTAATGGGGCGGGAGCGGCGAAGGAGTTGGTTGGCCACTGCGATACGACCCCAGCGACCCCGAATTCCCGTTTCCCAGCCACCGCTAGAATCGGGTGACGGGTGGCATCTGAGCCTTTGCCGGGCATTGTTACAGTTTTCAAACACCGGCACCTGGGGGGACGAAAGGTTGGGGCCGGGTGGGGCACCGGCCACCCCGCCCGTCTGTGTGGCGCGCGCGGGGCCTTGATAGGTGCTCGCCAACGGCACGATCCGTTGGAGGCTATACGGAGAATGTTGTTAGTATGTTGGGTGTGTGAGTGAGCGTGTGTGAGAGTGTGAATGAGTGAGTGTGTGCGAGCGAGTGTGTGAGAGTGTGAATGAGTGAGTGTGAGTGAGCGAGAGTGCGAATGAGTGAGCGTGTGAGTGAACGAGTGTGTGAGCGAGTGAGCGGGTGTGTGAGCGAGTGATTCGGTGTGTGAGCGAATGAGTGAGTGACTGTGAGACTGTAAGTGTGCGAGTGTGTCAGCGTGTGAGTTTGAGTGTGTGAACGTGTGTGAGTGACTGTGTGAGTGAGTGTGTGTGTATGTGAGCAAGTGTGAGCGAGTGAGTGTGTGAGCGAGTGTGTGTGAGCGAGTGAGTGAGTGACTGTGTGAGTGTGTGTGTGTTTGAGTGAGTGTGTGTGTGTGAGCGAGCGAGCATGTGAGTGAGTGACTGTGTGAGTGTGTGTGAGTGAGTGAGTGACTGTGTGAGTGTGTGTGTGTTTGAGTGAGTGTGTGTGTATGTGAGCGAGTGCGAGCGAGTGAGTGTGAGTGAGTGTGTGTGTGTATGTGAGCGAGTGCGAGCGAGTGAGTGTGAGTGAGTGTGTGTGTGTATGTGAGCGAGTGCGAGCGAGTGTGTGAGTGAGTGTGTGTGTATGTGAGCGAGCGAGTGAGGGTGAGTGTGTGTGTATGTGAGCGAGCGTGTGAGTGAGTGTGTGTGTATGTGAGCGAGTGAGGGTGAGTGTGTGTGTATGTGAGCGGGCGAGCGTGTGAGTGAGCGGGATTGCGAACCTGCCAGCCGCCCTGACCCACCGCCGCTGTCGACGGGATTCCTCGTCGCCACCGTCGTCTGACGAGGGAGAACCACCCTCACTCCTCCTCCACCTCCTCCCCACCCACCTCACCGATCCCGCACAGCAGCCGCGCCAGCGCGCCTCCCGGCTCCGTCCGGCCCCCCGGCGCCGTCTCCGCCGGCCGTCCCCGCGGGCTCGGCGCGCGGGCGCAAGCGGCAGCAGCCGACGGAGACGCCGGCGCGCGCCGCGGCGCCGGCCCGCACGCCCGACGCGGCCCCGGCATTGAAGCGGGCCAAGCGCGCCGTGCTGCAGGACCCCGAGCGCCAGCACGACGCCGGCGGCGTCCGGGGGAAGGCGCCGGCGACGCGGCGAGCGGACGCCGAGAGCGACGCGGAGGACGGCGTCTACCCGCTGCGGCCGGAGCTCGACACGAGCGGCTGCGGCGGCGGAGCCGCCCCGAACGTCGCCTCCGAGGGGGGCGGGAGGGCACCGCTCGACACGACGATGACGCTGGGCGGCGGCGACGACGAGATGGACGCGGAGCGGGGCCCGGGCGGCGATGGTCTGCCGCGGTTGGGCACCGGCATCCTGCGCCGGTGAGCCAACGGCGCGGGCAGCAGCGCCATCGTCGTGTGGGTGGGTGGGTGGGTGAGTAGGTGGGGTGAGTAGGTTGTGAGTGGGTGGGTGGGTGGGTGAGTAGGTGGGGTGAGTAGGTTGTGAGTGGGTGGGTGTGCGGGTGGGTGAATAGGTGGGTTAGTAGGTGGGTGGGTATGTGTATGGGTGGGTGAGTAGGTGGATGAGTAGGTGGGTGTATGGAGGGGTGGGTGGGTGGGCGTGTGGCTGGGCGTGTGGGTTTTGTGGGTGTGCGGGTGAGTGTGCGGGTGGGTGAGTAGGTGGGTGAGTAGGTGGGCGAGTAGGTGGGTGGGTATGTGTATGGGTGGGTGGGTATGTGTATGGGTGGGTGGGTATGTGTATGGGTGGGTGGGTGAGTAGGTGGGTGAGTAGGTGGGTGTATGGATGGGTGGGTGGGTGGTTCAGGGAGCGTGTTGTTGTGACCTGCAGCGTGCAGGATGAGTTGACCAAGTGTCTGGCGGGGGGGGGAGGTGGGGTTGGTGGTGAGAATCCGACGAGTAACCACAGCAGTAGTCGTAGAAGAGTGGTAAGGAGTTGACTGCGCGTGGGTCAGCGAGTGGCTGGAGTCAACCGTCGTGATCAAAATGAAACGCGGGTTTTCCTCTTCGCATTCGGGAACCCCTCGCCTAAAAAAACCCCTCCGGGCGCAAACTTGCGTTGCCGCCTTGAATCTTCGACAAGGAATCGTCTAAACGCTCGCCTCTCCTCCAACCCTACGGAGGGCGGTCCCCCCCCATCCCCCCGTAACGAAATCACTTGGCCTCGACCGGCGTCGGCGCGGGCCCAGGCTCTTATGACGTCTTCCGCGGGTCTCCCGCCCCCCCCCCCCCCCCCCCGCAGGCTGAGGCTGCCGGTGCTGGGAGAGGCCGAGGGGAACTCCTCCCAAAGCGCCAGGAACATCAGCAGCATCGGCAACATCAGCAGCATCAGCAATAGCAGTATCAGCAGTAGCAGCAGCAGCAGCAGTAAGCCGGGCTACATGGCGCTGACCACGGCCGCCCAGGGCAAGCGGATGCAGAGCAGCAGGTGCTGCAACTCTCCTCCAGCCGTCCCGTTCCCTCGTCTCCCCCCACCGCGTCTCCCCCCGCCTCTCCCCCCACCGTGTCTCCCCCCCACCTCTCTCCCCACCTCTCCCCCCCGCCTCTCCCCCCACCTCTCCCCCCACCGCATCTCCCCCCGCCTCTCCCCCCGCGTCTCCCCCCGCGTCTCCCCCGCCTCTCCCCCCGCGTCTCCTCCCGCGTCTCCCCCCGCGTCTCCCCCCACCTCTCCCCCCGCGTCTCCCCCCACCTCTCCCCCCACCGCGTCTCCCCCCACCTCTCCCCCCACCGCGTCTCCCTTTCACGTCCCCAGCTTCCCACCTCTTCCCCCCTCCCTTACCCCTGCGTGCCGCCGCCCCCCCCCCCCCCCCCCCACGCGCGTCTCCGCCTCATCTGCCCCCCTCCCCTCCCTCTACTCGCCCCCCCCCCCCGCCCCCCCCCGCGCGCCTCTCGTCTCGCCCAGGTCCGCGTCGATGTTGGTGCTACGGGAGACGAACCACGCCCTGCGCGACGTCTCCGCCGCAGCCCAGCGCATCCCCGTCGAGACGCAGCCAGCCAAACAGCCCCTGCGTCTCTTCAAGTTTAGCGGTGCGGCGGGCTGACGGCCCCGGGGGAGGGGGGGGGGGTGTGTGAGGGGGAGGGGGGGTGGTGTGGGGGGGGGTTTGGGTCAGGTGGCTTCCAGGAACCGTAATCGCCACGTCGGAGACACTGAGCCGGCACTGCCGAGAAGCCTGGCTTCCTTTTCCGGGGTTGCCGGCGATTAGAAACCGGGTCCTCGAGTGTAGAGAACCCCGTAGACTATCAGAGACCCACAGACCCTCATAGAGACCCACAGACCCACACAGAGACCCACAGACCCTCATAGAGACCCACAGACCCGCACAGAGACCCACAGACCCTCATAGAGACCCACGGACTCGCAGAGAGACCCACAGACTCGCACAGAGACCCAAAGACCCGCAGAGACCCACAGATTCGCACAGAGACCCACAGGCCCTCACAGAGACCCACAGACTCGCACAGAGACCCACAGACCCTCATAGAGACCCACGGACTCGCAGAGAGACGAACAGACTCGCACAGAGACCCACAGGCCCTCACAGAGACCCACAGACCCGCAGTGCTGCGAGTTGATGGGTTCAGCCTGGTCACCAGTGACTGCACATAAATAAATAAAACCCATCGACGTCAGCTTTGGGTTTTCACTGAATGTGAATAAATTCCAGGTGTGAGGGTGAACCACTGCTTTGATTGACAAGCCACGGGCAAATGGTGCGCATTGAGTAGCCGTGTTCTCCAGCCAGGGCCGGTATCCTCCACCGCTCGCTCGCTCACTCACCTGCTCACTCACCTGCTCACTCTCTCACTCACCCGCTCGCTCACTCACCTGCTCAGTCTCTCACTCAGCCGCTCATCCGCTCGCTCACCTGCTCACTCACCTGCTCAGTCGCCCACTCGCCTGCCCGCTCACTCACCTTCTCACCCACTCACTCACTTGCTCGTTCACTCACCTGCTCACTCACCTACTCACTCTCTCACTCGCCCGCTCGCTCGCTCACTCACCTGCTCACCCGCGCACGCAACGCTCCACTCGTGCGATCCTCCCGCTAACGACCGCCGTTCCCCCCTCGTCCCCCCACCCTCACCACCGTGCCCCCCCCCCGGCTTACTGCAGGCATCGGTGCCCCGGCGCCCGGCGCTCCGAGCACGCTGTCCCGGAGCCGCTCCGTGGGCAGCCTGGCGGTGCCGAACCACAGCCGGCGGAAGCCGTCCTCCTTCCTCTTCAGCCTGCAGAGGCGCGGCAAGACCACCAAGTGACGGCTTCGCCCGCCCGCCCGCTCGTCCGCCGTTCCCCGTGCGCCCCGGTTGTTGGAACGGCGCGGAAGCGGCGGCCGGTCGTCTCGGCACGAGAGCTCGCACAGCCGTGCGTGCTCGCGTGCTCGCCATCCGCCCACTAACCCACCCACTAACCCACCCACTAACCCACCCACCTACAGACCTACGGCCTACTAACTCACCCACCCACCGCCCACTTACTCACCTACAGACCCCCACACCGCCCACCAACTCCCCCCCCCACCGACCTACAGACCTACGGCCCATTAACTCACCCACCCACCGCCCACTAACCCGCCCACCCACCTACAGACCCACCGCACACTAACTCAGCCACCCACCCACCTACCCACCCACCGCCCACCAACTCCGCCACCCACGGCCCCACTGACTCAACGCAGCCCGGTGATGCCCTACGTGACGCCTGGGCCGGCGCCGTCCGTAAATGGGACACGGGGCACAGTGACGGGGGGGGGGAGAGGGGGTGGGGGGGGGGGGTAACCGCTTGGTTGTGTGGGTGGAGCGTTGCATCGGGGACCCCCCCCCCCCCGCGCTCCGCGCCGCTGATGATTGGCAGAGTCGTAGAAGCCCAACACTGGGCCTTGTGATGTCGTCGCTTGTGTGGGGTGGGCACGGGAAGGTGGTGGGGGAGGGGGGGAACTCCCCCGCCCACCCCCCCCCCCCCCCGCCATGTGACTGGACTTTTAGCCCCCGCGTGTCTCGTCTTGCCGCGAGTCTCCCCCCGAGTCTCCCCCCGAGTCCCCCCCGAGTCCCCCCCCGAGTCCCCCCCCGAGTCTCCCTCACCCCCAACGTTTACACGTCGACCCTCGCCGCGCTCGCCCCCCGGAGGCCGGGGAGGACTTGGCGGTCCTGGCCACGCCGCTGGCGTGCGATCTCTCGCGCGCCCGCAGGTTGTGCCATGCCAGTGCCCCCCCCCCCCCACCGCCTTCAACCGCGGCGACGCTCGAAGATCCTCCGCCATTCCGTGTTCGCTGACCCGCCGCCACCGCCCCCCCCCCCCCCCGTCTCGCCGGTTTCATCCCCCCCCCCCCCTTCCCTGGGCCGCTGCTCGTTCTGCAGGCACGGGGGGAACATTTTACCAGTCGGCATCTGGAATATATATATAGAGATATTTAGACACACACACACACACTCTCGAATTGTATTGCCTCCTCCACCCACCAAGTGTGTCGCGCCGAATCCCCCCTCCGGGTTCCTTCCGCCCCGCCCCCCCCCGCCGCGCTTTGCCGTCGCGGCAGTCAGGTGACATGGGACGAACCACTCGCTCGCAACGCTCGCAACGCTCACAACACTCACAACGCTCGCAACGCTCGCAACGCTCGCAACGCTCGCAACGCTCGCAACGCTCGCAACGCTCACAACGCTCACAACGCTCACAACGCTCACAACGCTCACAACGCTCGCAACGCTCGCAACGCTCACAACACTCACAACGCTCACAACACTCGCAACGCTCGCAACGCTCGCGACAGCGGTGGCGGCGGCAGACTGTGGGGTGCGCCGCTGACAGACGGCGACCGCTTCACGAGCGGGGTCACGTGGGACACGTGGGTCACGTGGGACCACGTGGGTCACGTGGGACCACGTGGGTCACGTGGGACACGTGGGTCACGTGGGTCACGTGGGACCTGTGGGACCCCGTGGGTCACGTGGTACACGTGGGTCACGTGGTACACGTGGGTCACGTGGGTCACGTGGTACCCTGTGGTACACGTCGCCCGCGTTCCCCCGCTCGTGCGCGTCATCCGACGGCTGTTTTTCCACCGCGCCGACAGAGCCGTGCTGACGAAGAAGGCCGCCCCCCCCCCCCCCCCCCCCGAGGCACATTCAGACGTCGTCGTCTGCGAGACCGCGGCCACGTAGGCGACTGACTGAAAAGAAACCGACCCCTACCGTGCCGCCCCCCCCGCTTCCCGCACGCCGTCACGGCTCGGACGCGCTGTCGGAAGAGGGTCGGGGAGGGAGTGAGGGAGGGAGGGGGGCGCGGCCGAGAGAAGGGCGTTTGACGAGCCCCTCGGTGGTACCCGCGGTGGGCACCGGCTCCGTCCGCCCTCCGCCGCGTCTTTTTTGCGCTTCCGTTTCGGATCGCCTCTTGACGCGCTCGTCCGGCCGGCGCTCGTCGCCAGCGCCCGCTGTCTGCTGCTGCTGCTGTTGCTGCTGTTGCTGCTGCTGCGGCTGCTGTTGCTGCTGCGGCTGCGTGTAAAAAAAGGCTCGCGGATCGCGGAGGAAAATTTTGTGTTTTTGATTTCGCTAATAAACGTACCGCGCTGTTATTAAGACTCGTCCATTGTGCTTTTCCCCCCCCCCCCCCCGTCTCCCGTTCCGTGCGAGCGCCATGTACACCGCAACTCCCGCCACCATGTGCAGGGTCACGTGGGAGCCGTGGGACACTTGGGGACACGTGGGGACACTTGGTGACCCGTGGGACACTTGGGGTCACGTGGGACACTTGGGGTCACGTGGGGACATGTGGGGTCACGTGGGACACTTGGGGTTACATGGGGACACTTGGGGACAGGTGGGACACTTGGGGACACTTGGGGACACGTGGGGTCACCTCTGAAGGCTGAGCAAATTGGGCACGCCCGCACCTGTTCTCAGGAACCACTGAGAGCATCTTGACTGCCTGCATCACCAGCTTGGTGTACGGTAACGGCACCGAACGGCACCGGCAAGAGTCTTTGGAGGGCGATGCGGTGCGCCCGGCGGCTCACAGGCGTTTGGCCTACTGCCCACCCCTGAGAGACCGCGACACCAAAGGGATGCATCGCCGATTCCAGCCCCCCACGGAGCCACGGGCCTCTTCATCAGGAGGCAATCGAAGAGGAAGCTCGGGCTACATCGGCATTGCGGGTTCTGGATGGCCTGGGGATGGAAGCATCTGCCCAAGCCCCACCAACCTCTGATTTTTGCTTCTCCTTACCCCCTACCCCCATTCACACACCCCCCCCCCTCCCCTCCCACCGAGTTCACTAGACATTAACCAAACAACATTTTGCATGACAAGATCATTTATAAAGCTCGGCCACGCGGGGGACCCAGTTTCTGCTGTGCGCATGTCACTGTTTATAATCTGCACAGCGATTTGACTTGCTTTTTTGTTTTGTTACAATATTGTTACTTTGCACAAGCTGAGAGAGAGAGAGAGCAGCTGACTTGACGTGGGGTCACGTCGGGTACCCTAAGCCCACGGATCAGGTGAAGATCAAACTCCTCTCCTCCACGTCGGTCCCATAGTAGGTGGGGGTTCGTTTGACCATACTTCACCACTTTGGTCAGTGTGGGTTGGTGAATGTTGGCCGGGGGGGGGGGGGTGGTGATACCCAGGACCGGTTCAGATGTCGCTTGCCACGGATGTGAGCCGTGCCCGGTGGAATTCAACTCGAAATCGCTGGGTCATATATTATCATCACGCATGTAATACAGCAGAGAAGTCTCACTGCTGAGTCACAAGACTGACACTTCCAACGAAGGGTCCTGACGAGTTTTCGTAGTTGCGAGGGGGTGTCCGGGTCGATGATCGCTGTGTAGATTCCGATTGAGCACCGTGAGTCTCCAAATAATTTACTGAAGCGCTTTTCCCAAGGCGTCTTTATACGTGGCGAGCTTTACTACTACTACTACCCGGCTTCGCTCGAGACTTGGATTAGCACACGGTCTACGCGGAGGGTGGGGGGGGCGTGACGTCAGCAGGCACACTGCGTGACGCCGCCGCATGCGGGTGACATCACGGATGTGACGTCACCGCTCACTCGCCGTGAAAAATATATCCATTATTACGCCCCCCCCCTCCCCCAAATACAAAAATCTATTTTTATACTTTTTGCATTGTGTACAGTCTGGAAGCTACCCACATGCCAAATTTAAAGTTTGTTGCATGTTGGTAAGTATGCTAAACATTTCGAACAGACACATTCACAAATTTCCCTTATATATGTAGATTTAACAGCAGTACGTGTGGATGCCATGGTGGAGATGCGGTGACTGAAATAGATGAGGACTCAATGGGTCCCTCGGTTGATGATGTTTAATCAGTTCCACGATAAATCATCGTTGGTTAAAATGATCGTTAATCGAATACAGAGAATTGTCTACTTACGAACGTTCAACTTTCTAACTTTCAGAGATACAACAAACCTGTGTGTCCAGTTGCCCGTTCGGACCGAGAGTCGTAAGTTCAACGGCTGCTCAATAGATGGCGGTGGTGGCATCGACATCTGCAGAACGTGAAGAACCAGTGGCATCTACATCTGCAGAACGTGAAGAATCAGTGGCATCTTCATCTGCAGAACGTGAAGAACCAGTGGCATCTACAGAACGTGAAGAACCAGTGGCATCTGCAGAACGTGAAGATCCAGTGGCATCTACGTCCGCAGAATGTGAAGAACCAGTGGCATCTGCAGAACGTGAAGAACCAGTGGCATCTACAGAACGTGAAGAACCAGTGGCATCTACATCTGCAGAACGTGAAGAACCATTGGCATCTGCAGAACATGAAGAACCAGTGACATCTATATCTGCAGAACGTGAAGAATCAGTGGCATCTACATCCGCAGAATGTGAAGAACCAGTGGCATCTACATCTGCAGAACGTGAAGAACCAGTGGCATCTACATCTACAGAACGTGAAGAACCAGTGGCATCTACATCTGCAGAACGTGAAGAACCAGTGGCATCTACATCTACAGAACGTGAAGAACCAGTGGCATCTACATCTGCAGAACGTTAAGAACCAGTGGCATCTACATCTGCAGAACGTGAAGAACCAGTGGCATCTACATCTGCAGAACGTGAAGAACCAGTGGCATCTACATCTGCAGAACGTGAAGAACCAGTGGCATCTACAGGAGGTGATGCGACTTTTAAAGCCTTTCCCCCGTGTTTAGTGAACACGCCGTACAACACGTTTGGAATCGACAGGGAGCAGAGTTGAACTTACGAACAGACACCTCTGGAACCGAACTCGCTCGTAAGTAGAGGAGTCTTCGCAACGTCCAAGACTACTGGCACAGCAATTAATTAATCGGAGCCAAACCAACAACCAAGTGATGGGGGCCCACTTTGTTGAGCTATCACATTTGTGATGGCCAGGTCGCTACTGCGTAACAAAGTTAATCGCAACGTCCAAGACTACTGGCACAGCAATTAATTAATCGGAGCCAAACCAACAACCAAGTGATGGGGGCCCACTTTGTTGAGCTATCACATTTGTGATGGCCAGGTCGCTACTGCGTAACAAGTTAATCACTCGGTTGGCTTTGCCTGGTAGGATGGGGATGTTGACTTAAAGCATTCGTGGCTGCAGGAATTCATGCTCTTTGGGTCTTTCGGTAAAGTCACGTAGGATTTTTTTGTGGGGGGGAGGGGCAAGTCACGTCACCACGTTGCTTGTGCCAGGCTAGGTGCACTCCCGAGGCCGTCGCTTGGAAGCGTGGCGAGAGGTCACGCGGGAGGTCACGCGGGTGTCATCCTGGGGGGGTGGGTGGGGGTTGACCGATTGAGATGGCTGGCAGGTCTATGCGCCACACGCACGCGCGTGCTGATGCGCACAAAAGGTCAAAGCTCCCCCCCCCCCGCCCCTCGTGTAGTCTTAACGGACTGTTGGGGCAAGTGCTGTTCTCGCGAGCAGTACCACCACCGATGAAGAAGGCCGACACGGTGACACGAGGCGGGTTTTTGAGTGGCCAACACAACCACGCCCGGCCGCCTTCGTCTCGCGAGCAGGCGATATTTTTGACGCTTCGCGCTGGGAGGGCCTCACTTCGAGGGGGGCAGGGGTCCCAAAGAGTCGTTCAAGATCGTCGTCCGCGGTGTTGGCCTACTTGAGCGCGAATCGATCTCGGGTGGCCCCCGCCTTCCCAAGACACGTGGAGACACACACTGCTACCGGATTATAAGACGCACCCAGCTTCTCTTAAAACGGGGGGGGGGGAAGGGGGGGAGAGGGGGGGGGAGTGCACCCGCCCCCTTTCCCGTCCCTGCCACCCGTGTTCAGTTAACCGAGTAATTCGCCTCCCGGAGGAGTGCGACGCTCAGGCCGATAGAAGTTTCAAGTTTCATTTATTAGGTATAGCCCTGTGAGCCACGCGGCTCTTGAGTTTGGGTGCAACCGCGACAAACAAAAATATGAACAAAAAACATTTTAAAGGGACGACGTGCAACATAAACATCCTGGGATAAACCAGGAAATCTTCCACACAAAAAAAAACACCGTATTACATCGCTGTGTGCAAAAATTTTAGTGGGATGCATGACGAACAATAACAACCACAAGACAATTTAGATTCAAGTTATCAGGCCAACTCCACACTTTCGCAAGAAACGTGGCTTAACCATATGTTTTAGAAATCACCAAAGCAAAGCTATAAAATACAATGTAACAACAGTAATCATAGGAACGTTGATTCAAATTTAACAATAAACAATAAACGATATACATAACATGTACGAACAAAGCACCGATGAAGCCTCCACCCCCGCCCCCGCCAGCCCCCCATTAGCGCCGTGCGATTAACTCTTTAAGTTAATAAACGCGTTGCGTTAATTGGCGCGTGTAGACCACAACAATTCGCCAGAATGGTGAAGCCCTCCACCCGCTCCCGGTCTTAAATCGAGGAGCAGCAGGGTGACGTCATCATTGAACTCATTCAGGTGCAGTGATTTGTAATTACCAGCGAAACGTCGTACTCAAAAACTGTAAATGTTCTGGATTCACACTTCAACACACCCGGTGGGCTAAAGTAGTGAAACTATTTTGTCTTTTGTCAACGTGACACTTCTTTGCTTATTGGCCGTGTCGGGTAGTGGAGGGTTACGACGCATTGATAAATAACGCGCGATCTAACCCACGAAAAAACCTTCATTTTGAATAATATTGGTCCTTTGGACATTCATAGCAAGCAACGCAATCTAAGCAATCTCAATGCGCGTTTCTGAATGTGGGTGCCCTGGTGCGGCTGTGTAGAACATCGCCACTTGGGCAGACAAAGGCTTGGCCGAGCGTATTGCTGGCCCTCGTGTGCCGTGCCAGCCTTCATCGTAGGTGCTGCTGCCACTCGATAAACAGCACTTGCCCCAACACGCTATGACTAAGGCAGTGATGGGGGTACATCTCCCACTACCAGGGGGTGCGACATGCCCTTTCTGGAGGGTGCGAGACATGGCCAGAACGTGAGTACACAACTTAACTTTGTTTCATCAACACCCTCTATGCAGTTATTAAAATTGGAACTTGTTGTTTTTTTACGATTGGGAACCAAAGGGGGGATGCAAGGCTACAGTAAAATGTGAAAAACCACTGCACTACACTACTATACACTACACTAAACACTACACTATACACTACACTATACACTACGCTATACACTACTATACACTAAATTACTATACACTACACTATACACTACACTATACACTACTATACACTACATTACTATACACTAAACTATACACTACACACTACACTATACACTACGCTATACACTACACAATACACTACTATACACTACACTGTACACTACTATGCACTACACTATACACTACACTATACACTACACTATACACTACACTAAACACTACACTATACACTACACTATACACTACGCTATACACTACTATACACTAAATTACTATACACTACACTATACACTACACACTACACTATACACTACTATACACTAGGTTACTATACACTAAACTATACACTATACTATACACTGCGCTATACACTACACAATACACTACTATACACTACACTGTACACTACTATGCACTACACTATACACTACACTATACGCTACACTATACACTACATAGGGGGGGGGGGTGTGCACGGCTGCAGCAGAACAGTCGAAGAACCGCTGAAATAAGAGGGGGGGTTCTGGCCCTTTGGACCCCAGATGTGTTACAGTCGAACTGGACAGAGCGGTCATTCTGACACAGCAGCAGCTACTGCTGCAGTTGCTACAGCATCTGCAGCAACTGCTGTAGCAGTTGCAGTAGCAACTGCTGCAGAAACTGCTGCAGAAACTGTTGCAGCAGGAGGAGATGACTCGTTTACGATATCAATCGCCACTGACGTTAGCCGTGGCAGGTGGGGGGGGGGGTCGAACTCAGGTGGCCGGAGTTCGTTTGCGTGTTCATGCGCGCGGCGCTAACCGCTGCACCACCGCTCCCTCTCACTAAATCGATCCTCGACGGAGATCAGCCTCGGCACACCCCCACCCCAACGAGTCTCAAGACTCGGCAGGGCTGCCCTGCCGCATTGTTCGACGTTTGAAGCCCTTCACCTCCATGCGCAGCAGTTCGACTCCGTGTCGGAGGGAACCGGGAGAGAGCCCCCCCCCCCTCTTCCCCTGCCCCCCAGCCACTGCCGCGCTGTGCGTCCACGCCGACAGACGCCTCGTGCCCAAGGCCTCCTACTTCACTTGCCCAAGCGGCGTGGAGCATGGTGGTGATGGTGGTGGTGATGGTGGTGGTGATGGTGGTGATGGTGGTGTTGATGGTGGTGTTGATGGTGGTGTTGATGGTGGTGGTGGTGGTGATGGTGGTGATGGTGGTGGTGGTGGTGATGGTGGTGATGGTGGTGGTGATGGTGGTGGTGATGGTGGCGGTTGTGGTGATGGTGGTGGTGGTGGTGATGGTGGTGGTGATGGTGGTGGTGGTGTTGATGGTGGTGGTGGTGGTGGTGATGGTGGTGATGGTGGTGATGGTGGTGGTGATGGTGGTGGCGATGGTGTTGATGGTGGTGGTGGTGGTGGTGATGGTGGTGGCGGTGGTGGTGATGGTGGTGATGGTGATGATGGTGGTGGTGATGGTGTTGATGGTGGTGATGGTGGTGGTGGTGGTGATGGTGGTGATGGTGGTGATGGTGGTGGTGATGGTGTTGATGGTGGTGGTGGTGGTGTTGATGGTGGTGGTGATGGTGGTGATGGTGGTGATGGTGGTGGTGATGGTGTTGATGGTGGTGATGGTGGTGGTGATGGTGGTGGTGATGGTGGTGGTGATGGTGGCGATGGTGGTGATGGTGGTGGCGGTGGTGGTGGTGATGGTGGTGATGGTGGTGGTGGCGGGTGTGGTGATGGTGGTGGTGATGGTGGTGGTGGTGGTGATGGTGGTGGTGGTGGTGATGGTGGTGATGGTGGTGGTGGTGGCGATGGTGGTGGTGGCGGTTGTGGTGATGGTGGTGATGGTGGTGATGGTGGTGGTGGTGGTGGTGATGGTGGTGGTGGTGGTGATGGTGGTGATGGTGGTGGTGGTGGCGATGGTGGTGGTGGCGGTTGTGGTGATGGTGGTGGTGATGGTCATGGTGGTGATGGTGGTGGTGATGGTGGTGGTGGTGATGGTGGTGATGGTGGTGATGGTGGTGATGGTGGTGGTGATGGCGATGGTAGTGATGATGGTGGTGGTGATGGTGGTGATGGTGGTGGTGATGGTGATTATGGTGGTGGTGGTGGTGATGGTGGTGGTGATAATGCCACTAAACTCCCACGGCGTGTCGCCCCCCCCCACCACCACCACCATCACCACCACCATCACCACCACCATCACCACCACCTCTCGCTCGCTCGTTCTCTGCCGTATCGTGGTGGCAATCGCAAGCGGATTGACACGGGAGAGTTGGCCTCCCTCGAGCCTGCTCCTCCTCCTCCTCCCAATCCCTCCTCCTCCCCTCGCATCCCTAACTCTCCCCTCCCACCCCTCATCCCCCCTCTTCCATCCCTCCTCTTCCATCCCTCATCCTCCTCCACTCCATCTCCCATCTCTCCCCCCTCCCCCCATCCCTCCTCCTCCCCCCATCCCATCCCTCCTCCTCTTCCATCCTTCCTCCACCTCTCCCATCCCTCCTCCTCCTCCGACTGCCACCTCGTCTCCAGCTCCCAACACAAACAGCTCGGAGGCGTTGGCAGCGGATGAGGGTCCCGAGACGAGACGAACGATTCGACGAGGTGGGTCTCTGTGATGATAATGAAGATGATGATGATGAAGATGCAGACGAGATGACAGCAGTCATGGCCACAGGAGTGGTGGACATGACGGCCTTTCAGTCGGCGTTGGAGGTCTCCACAGCCCCCAGTTTGAGATGTGGTCAGCGTTAGCGCAGGGCAAAGGTGACCCCGTCGAGGAGGAGGTGGTGGTGGTGGTGGTGGAGGGATGGGAGGGAGGGAGGAGGAGAGATCACGGGAGGAGGAGATGAGAGGAGAGGCGGTGGGCTGAAGAGGAGCAGTGGGGAAGGGAGGAGTGGTGGGGGAGTGGGGGGAGGTGAAGAGGAGGCGGAGGAGTGGGGGGGGGTGAAAGGTGGAGGGAGGAATGGTGCGGGAGTAAGGGGGAAAGTGAGAAGGGGGAAGGAGGGAGGAGTGGGGGGGTGAGAGGTGGAGGGAGGAGTGGGGGGGGGAGGTCAAGAGGAGGAGGTGGAGGAGTAGGGAGGGGTGAGAGGTGGAGGGAGGAGTGGTGGGGGAGTGAGGGGGGAAGTGAGAGGGGATTGGTGGGGGGGGGGAGAATGAGGGGGGAGAGTCAGAGGTGCCATCAGCACCCGCGCCCAGAGACCCCCATCTCCCCCCCGCCACCCCGTGCCGTTCGTGCACTGTGATGTTCACGACCTCTCTGAGTGCTCCCACTCACCCACGTGGCGACCTCCGGTTCATGTAGATTACTTTGTACGCGCGTGTGTGTGTTTGTACGCGCGTGTGTATTTGTACGCGCGCGTGTGTGTGTTTGTATGTGCGTGTGTCACTGTGTCTGTAGTAGGAGCGGTGGTGGAGCGGTTAGCGCTACGCTATGTGCCAACAAGTCAACGAGGCACAGTCCGATTGGGACCTAGACGTTCCGGATGTTCTTGCGGCCTAGAGGATGGCACCTCGTGCCTCTACCGGATTCTCCCCATTTTTTTTATGTACGGGAGAGAATGTGACCCCTCCCCTCCCCCGCCATGGAAGCCCAGTTAAGTATTGAGCCGAGCAAGAAGATAGTCGCTGCGCCGGGACTCATGAGCCTCACCATTAAGCGGTTGACGGAAGCGCGGGAGGCGCGAATGAAAAACTGGCTGGGCTTAAGGAATCTGGAAAACCTTGGAAACCTGGGGAGAGGGCATGGCTGCATTGCCCCCAGGTGCCTCTGGGCACGTCTCCTCAATTACATAGGCCATGGCAGGGCCCGGCGGAGGTAGTTGAGGTTAGGAGGCTGCAGTGCGTGCGGATCCAGGCGCTGGTATGTGCACCCGTCACGACTGAAACCCTATTTTCCACCTGATGAGGTCGTTTCATCTCCACCATCTGATGGCCGGGTGTTTGATGTGTCCGACAGAGCTTGACGTACGATTACGGAGGTCGCGCCTGTTCCTTCATCTGCAGGATCCCAGGGCTTGACGCCCAGGGAACCGCCGGCGGTGCCGCCCGCAGGCGGACCGGGGTGGATGGTACGACCGTCACCCGCTTCTTCTTTTCCTCCATCATCTTCGTCCCGATGGGCCGTCTCCAAGTCACCCCCGGGGTCTCCGGAGGACCCGTTCCGGACCCATACGATGGGCCGGCGGCAAGGACCCATCCCAAGATGGTTCGGTTCAGATGACGCCCCTACTCGTCGTTCGGTTGCTGTATATTTTGGGGGCTGGATTGTTGCCATACATTGCGAATATTGCGTGGATATTGTTTGTTCACCATCCCGCTACGCGACGCATGAAGGTCAGCCGGGACGGCTGTTCTTTTTCACGGGCGGGAGGGGGGGGTGGTGGTGATGTAGTGACATTGAACGAGTCACTGTGGCGCATGGCGCTGGTAGATTGGTAGACAATGGGATTGGGGGTAGCAGCCCGTTTTACCAGTTGGACCGGTGGGCGAAGCACAGAGCCTTCTGGGGGATCCAGAGGGGTGTGGGGCAGAGGGCGGAGCCTGGCCACGCCGGGGAGGATAAAAGGACGAGCTCTGACTCACAGTCGGGGCTGCTGCCATCGGGAGTGGAACTCGTCGTGCTGCTGTCATTGTGGTCTTCGCCTCTTCGAAGCTGTGGGTCTGGAAGGATGTTGGCTGTCCTGACCCGGTGTGTAGTTATCCCCTGTGGCTGTGAAGACCGGAATAAAAGAGAGAGAGTGCCTCCTACTCATGTCTCTGAATTAGTACACTACACGACGATGATGACGATGACGATCGCGACAACGACGATGACAACGACGATGACGACGACGATGATGACAACGCCGCTGTTGTTGTTGTTGTTGGCCGACGTCAGCCTCACCCGGAAGAATTCCTCCGCCAGCCAAGGTCATGCTTGCGGAGGTCTGGACCGCGTACCCAGTGCAGCCCTGCGGCTGCGCGAGCCACAAGTCCTGAACCTCATCGCTATCGAACCATTCGGGGTTACTGCGTCTTCTTGTACAGGGAAATTGAGTTTTGAGATCCATACGGCGTACAGCCGTTTCAATTCTGGCAAAACAAATTAAATGTCTATTTGTTTTTGTTTCTCCCTTGTGATGGGACTTCGTAGGATGAACGTTGAGATTTATAAGGGGCACGGGGTGACCAATGAGGTCTGAATTGGTCTGTAATAAGGTAGGACACTGATAATGGGTTCACAAGTATGTACAGTAGTGGTGAGTGTACTCGTGGTGAGTGTAGTAGTGGTGAGTGTGCTAGTGGTGAGTGTACTCGTGGTGAGTGTACTAGTGGTGAATGTACAAATGGTGTGTGTACTAGTGGTGAGTGTAGGAGTGGTGATTGTCTACTTGTTTGTGTTTCTCCCTTGTAATGGGACTTTGTAGGGTGAACGTTGATATTGATAAGGGGCACGGGGTCACCAATAAGGTCTGAATTGGTCTGTAATAAGGTAGGGCACTGATAAGGGGTTGTGACAGGTATGTGAACCTCACCCATTTCCCCTCGGCATCAGGAGGAGGAGCGGGGTGGGGGGGGGGGACAATGCAGCGCCCAGCTGCAAGCGATTATGACATTCTCGCTTCCACCTATCCTCAGCTTGCTGAGACCAGGCCACTGTGAGTTTGAATGGGGTCCTAGATGGACACCCACTGCAGCAGTGGAAGAATGGCAGGCGCATCATACAGATGACAAGTTGATGGTCAGCCGTCAGATTAACACCACGGTAGGTCCTGGTGTCAAGGACATGGGCCCGCATCCGCCATTCTGTCACTTTGTAGCCCAGCAGATGTTCTTGCTTGGACCCGGCGTGCATCCATAATGTTGTGCCGGAACAGTGTGTTGGCAATTACAAGCCCATGGGCTGCACAGTAGTCGAACAGCATCCCACTGTTATTGTTGAGCTGATCTGGCCCATGCCTTCCGGGCAATCCTGCCCAAGTGGCCAGTGTCATGATCCACTGAAACATTTAAACAGTCACTCAATAAGACAACTCTCTGCCCGAGGCGCCACTTTAGCCAATGCCTTGGAAAAGGAGGTCACCGAAGGCATCTGATTCATTGGCCTCGCTCGCCTGCGTTCCTGCACTGATGGTCATCTCTGGTGGCGGCGGGGGCGGGGGTTGGGGGGGGGGGGCAGAGGCCACCGCCTCCACCACTCCTTGCCTCCTGTCGGTGGAGAAGCGAGCCCGCAGTGACCTGGGATGCACAGCTTTCCAAACACCTCGCCACCAACCCTCCCACGCCCAGTCTGCTGGCTGTATTCACAACAGGAGCCGTCCCCGTTACTGTTGTTCGTGTCTTGTGCTGTTGTCCCAAGGAAGATGGCTATCCACATGCATGGGGCCAGCAGCAGCAAGCGGCGGCGGTGGCAACCAGCCCACTGGACCTCCGCGGATTCCAGAGAGGTCCACGCAGCACCGGTCCGGCTCTCGACAGAGGAGCGGAAAACGCCGTCCATTGCCCGGCGGATGCTGTGGACATTCCACGTGGACGGCCGGAGTGATTGCTCCGCTTGTTTCCGGAGGCTCGCCAAACTCCCCCTCCCCCCCCCCCCCCCCGGTGTCGTCGTTGGTTTTAACGCAGCTCGGGCCAAAAATGGCGCTTGGCCGCGTCACGTGGTGACGTCACGTGACTCGTCCACCTCGTGGCCACGGGCACATTTAAACTTTTATTTTCTCGTCCGCCGTGGTGGTGGTGGTCCACGTGGTAGTTAAAACTCACACTGGGGAGGGCAGGGACATCGTCTGTGAGCTACTACTGGACAACGTCTGTGAGCTACTACCGGACATCGTCTGTGAACTACTACTGAACAACGTCTGTGAGCTACTACTGAACGACGTCTGTGAACTACTACTGGACAACGTCTGTGAGCTACTACTGGACATCGTCTGTGAACTACTACTGGACAACATCTGTGAACTACTACTGGACAACGTCTGTGAACTACTACTGAACAACGTCTGTGAACTACTACTGGACAACATCTGTGAGCTACTACTGGACAACGTCTGTGAACTACTACTGGACAACGTCTGTGAACTACTACTGGACAACGTCTGTGAACTACTACTGGACAACATCTGTGAACTACTACTGGACAACGCCTGTGAACTACTACTGGACAACGTCTGTGAACTACTACTGGACATCGTCTGTGAACTACTACTGGACAACATCTGTGAACTACTACTGGACAACGTCTGTGAGCTACTACTGGACAACATCTGTGAACTACTACTGGACAACGTCTGTGAACTACTACTGGACATTGTCTGTGAGCTACTACTGGACAACGTCTGTGAACTACTACTGGACAACATCTGTGAACTACTACTGGACAACGTCTGTGAACTACTACTGGACAACGTCTGTGAACTGCTACTGGACAACGTCTGTGAACTACTACTGGACAACATCTGTGAACTACTACTGGACAACATCTGTGAACTACTACTGGACAACGTCTGTGAACTACTACTGGACAACATCTGTGAGCTACTACTGGACAACGTCTGTGAACTACTACTGGACAACATCTGTGAACTACTACTGGACAACGTCTGTGAGCTACTACTGGACAACGTCTGTGAACTACTACTGGACGTCTGTGAGCTACTACTGGACAACGTGTGTGAACTACTACTGGACATCGATAACATAATAGAGGTTTTTGGGTTGGATGGCGTTAATGTAAATGTGTCAGTAACATACCTGTCAACCCCTTATCAGTGCCCTACCTCATCACAGACCGATTCAGACCTTATTGGTCATCCCGTGCCCCTCATAAATCTCAA
Source organism: Petromyzon marinus (assembly GCF_048934315.1). Classification (NCBI taxonomy): domain Eukaryota; kingdom Metazoa; phylum Chordata; class Hyperoartia; order Petromyzontiformes; family Petromyzontidae; genus Petromyzon; species Petromyzon marinus. The sequence goes on along the minus strand of NC_133731.1, from coordinate 4,403,879 downwards.
CGCTCATCCTACAAAGTCCCATCACAAGGGAGAAACACAAACAAATATATTTTAAAAAAAAAATGTGCCCTTGTGAAACGGCTGTACTCCGTATGGACCTGATAACTCAACTTCCCTATGCAAGAATAGGGGTAAACCGTATTCCCTTAGCAGACCGTTGGGGCAAGTGCTGTTCGCGAGCACCTATGAAGGCCGGGAAGCGATCACACAGCCAGACAGACAGACACACACATACACACACAGAGACACACACATACACACAGCACACATCCCACTGGGATTTTTGCACACAGCATTGATATACGGTGCTTTTTCTGGAAGACTTTCTTGTTGTTTTTTCCTGGATTTTTCCGTTGCGCGTAGTCACTTTAAGATGTTTTCTTGTTCACGTTTTTGTTTCTTGCGGTTGCACCCGATTCAAGAGCTGAATGGCTCGCAGGGCTATACCTAATAAAACACATTCCTGCGGAGGGAGCTGGTAGGAACGTTGGGTTGCTCGGCCAATGGCCAGGGTCAACGGCGGCACCACGTGGTGTATTCCGCAAATATGCCCGACTGTGAGGGCGGGCACAAGCCGGCGTGAGTAGGTTAAAAGTTGAGTTTTATAAGGGCACCACGGGGTGACCAGCCCCTCCCCACCCAGCCCCTCCCCACCCAGCCCCTCCCCACCCTCCCCTCTCCACTCAGCCCCACCCCTCTCATTTTTGGATGCACGACGGACGGACGGACACAATAATCCCCTGTGGGCTGGTGTAACCAGGAGGTTCCTACCAGTATGAACTGAACTGAACACAGACCATGACAGTCCCGGAGGGATCGTCACCCCTTGACTTGTGCGAGTTGGCAACAGTCTGGAGTCGCACAGCTGCGTGCATCGGCCAGTCATCTCAGTCAGGGTCAACCCATGGGGCCACCTGGATGTGTCCCCGTGACCTCCTTCCTGCCAGCGGCGAGCCTTCGACGTTTCGCGGGGCCTCAAGATGCACCTAGCCTGGCACAAGTGCCGCGGTGACGCCACCATCTCTCGGTGGCGACTGTCGGCTGTTGTGTGTACGCGTGCATGTCTGTTTTCTTAGGATTCCAACCAGTGCCGGGTGAAGCTGGTGCTGGGCCTGTAGTAAACGTTATAATGGGGCCCTAAATATAAAAAACACGTGCATTTTTTTACTTTCGCAGTAAAGTAATTGTATTTGTTATTTATTTGCTATACAGCCCAGATAATGCTAAAAATCGCGAAACTTATAACACCCGGTCGTTCATGAAAGTTGAAGGCAGTATAGTACCATAGTAATAGAGCAAGTGCAGAATCATTGAACCCGAATTGATAGCTTGAAAGCGTTTAGCGTGGGGCCTTTGAAAGTGCGGGGCCCGTAGCTACATTGGTAGTAGCTACATGTGTAGTGTTTATAAAGACGAATAAACTTCTTAGGAGGCACACTCTGTTTATTGTAATTATTTCCTCATACAGTCCTCAACACACACAGAGGGGTGTCCGGTCCCCCCACCCGATACCCTAAGGAGGTACAGCCTCCGGACTCAGCGTAACCTACACACAGGTCTCCTTGATACCTAAGGAGGTACAACCTCCTAGCTTGGCGGGACTTACACGTCTACCGCTATTCTAGAGTCCTCCGGCTGGGACCTAGGGGAGGCTATCTGACCCACCGTTGGCCCGGTGGGTCTTGACCACTGGATACGCCGAGCCTTAGCCCTCAGAAGGGCTGGAAGGCTGGGTCCAGGATCCTAGCTAGTCTTCAGCCCGAGCTTCGGTCTTCATGTAGGGAGAGAACTCCTCCAGCTCTGTTGGGTCACCCTTCTTATACTCGTTCGTGGCCAGGTACAACCAATCACACATTCCCACGTGGAACTGTCTGATTGGTTCTTACCAAACCGTGGCTACGATCCACTTCACCTCGTCTGACCCCAACCGTTATGTACACAGAGAGGTAACGCTGCACTGCCCCTTTTATACCTGGTGGCAATGCAGGTTATCGAACAGTGCGTAGTTAACACCTCTACACATGTGTAGTAGTAGCTAGTAGTAGCTACTAGTAGCTACTGAATAATTATTATAAGGATTGTCCCCCGCAATCTCCGATAAATACGTTCGCGGGCCTCCCCTAGGTCGGCTCAGCCTCAAATGATCACTTGATGCGGTGTGTAGTAAATATCGCCACTGGGGAGACAAAGGCGGCCGAGCGTGGTGCTGGCCAACCCACCCCCTCGTATGCCACAGCGCCGCGGCCTTCTTAATAGGTGCTGCTACTCGCTGACAGCACTTGCCCCGACAGACCGTTAAGGCTATACGGGGGAACTTTGTTTTGTGTGTGCGTGCCTGCGTGTTTGTGTGCGTGTATGTGTCTGCGTGTGTCTGTGTGTGTGTATGTGTCTGCGTGTGTCTGTGTGTGTAGGTGCGTGTGTGTGCGCGTTTGTAGGAGCGCGTGTGTGCGCGCGTATTTGCGTGTATGCCGTGTGTATGTGTGTAAGTGTGTGTGTGTGCGTCTGTGTGTGTAGGCGCGTGTGTGTAGGTGTGCGCGCGTGTGTGTCTGTGTTTGCATCTGTGTGTGTGTATCTCTGCGTGCAGGCGCGTGTGTGTAGGTGTATGTGTGTGTGTCTGTAAGTGTGTGTGTCTGTGTGTGTAGGTGTGTGTGTCTGTGTGTAGGTGTGTTTGTGTGTGTCTGTGTTTGCGTGTAGGTGTGTGTGTGTCTGTGTGTGTTTGTCTGTGTGTGTTTGTCTGTGTGTGTAGGTGTGTGTGTGTCTGTGTGTGTAGGTGTGTTTGTGTGTGTCTGTGTTTACGTGTAGGTGTGTGTCTGTGTGTGTGTCTGTGTGTGTGTGTAGGTGTGTGTGTCTCTCTGCGTGTAGGTGTGTGTGTGTTTGCGTGTAGGTGTGTGTCTGTGTGTGTGTCTGTGTGTGTAGGTGTGTTTGTGTGTGTCTGTGTGTGTAGGTGTGTTTGTGTGTGTCTATGTGTGTAGGTGTGTTTGTGTGTGTCTGTGTTTGCATGTAGGTGTGTGTCTGTGTGTGTGTGTGTGTCTGTGTGTGTGTTTGTCTGTGTGTAGGTGTGTGTGTGTCTGTGTGTGTAGGTGTGTTTGTGTGTGTCTGTGTTTGCGTGTAGGTGTGTGTCTGTGTGTGTGTGTGTAGGTGTGTGTGTAGGTGTGTGTCTCTCTGCGTGTAGGTGTGTGTGTCTGTGTGTAGGTGTGTGTCTGTGTGTGTGTCTGTGTGTGTGTGTAGGTGTGTGTGTCTCTCTGCGTGTAGGTGTGTGTGTGTCTGTGTTTGCGTGTAGGTGTGTGTGTGTCCGTGTGTGTAGGTGTGTTTGTGTGTGTGTCTGTGTGTGTGTCTCTGAGTCGAGGCGTGGCACTGAACCTCCCCCAACATTCACCCCGAAAATTCACGGTCGCGTCTCAGCGATCGCTCTCTCTCCGTCCGTGGGGTGTGCGGGGTGGTAGTCGACGCAGTCTCCCCACTAACAACTCACCGGGCTCCATCAAGCCCACTCTTTCTCGCCCATCTGTACACACTCGCCGTTCCTGTGACGGGGCGCGTACGGACGCGCTGGGATTAACCGCCTCGATACATCGACACCACCACCCTGCCCCCTACGGAGTCGAACCGTGTCACTCTACGGAGCTAGGTGAGTCCATGCCGTGTCACCCTGTGTGTGTGTCACCCTGTGTGTGTGTCACCCTGTGTGTGTGTCACTCTGTGTGTGTGTCACCCTGTGGGTGTGTGTCGCTGTGTCTGTAGTGGGAGCGGTGGTGCAGCGGTTAGCGCGCCGCGCTACGAACCCGCCGGCCCGAGTTCGATTCTCGCTCACGGCCAACACCAAGTGACGATTATCTGAACCGGTCCTGGGCCTCCCCTAGGTCGACTCAGCATCAAATGAGTACCTGGTGCGGTGTGTAGTAAACGTCGCCACTGGGGGAGACAAAGGCGGTCGGGCGTGGTGCTGGCCACCCACCCCCTCGTGTGCCGTGCCGGCCTTCATAGGTGCTCGCTAACAGCACTTGCCCCTACAGTTTGTTAAGGCTATAGGGGGGATCTTTGTCTTTGTAGTAGGAGCGGTGTTGTAGCAGTTCGAGACCTGAGTTCGATTCCCGCGCACGACCAGCACCAGTGAAGATGATCTGAACCGTCCCTGGGCCACATAGCACTTGCCCCTACAGTCTGTTTATGCTATACGGGGGATCTTTGTCTTTGTGCCACTGTGGGTGTGCCACTGTGGGTGTGCCACTGTGTGTGTGTGTGCCACTGTGTGTGTGTCACCTTCATAGGTGCTGCTACTCGCTAACAGCCCTTGCCCCAACAGTCTGTTTATGCTATACGGGGGATCTTTGTCTTTGTGCCACTGTGTGTGTGCCACTGTGTGTGTACCACTGTGTGTGTGTCACCTTCATAGGTGCTGCTACTCGCTAACAGCACTTGCCCCAACAGTCTGCTAAAGGCTATACGGGGGATCTTTGTGTAACTGTGTGAGCTAAGGTTGCAAGTTTATTGTATTCTGTGTGTTGTGTCTGTATGTGTTACTATGTGTGTGTTACTGTGTGTGTGTTACTGTGTGTGTGTTACTGTGTGTGTGCTACTGTGTGTGTGTTACTGTGTGTGCGTGTGTACTACTGTGTGTGTTTACTACTCTGTGTGTTACTGTGTGTGTACTACTGTGTGTGTGCTACTGTGTGTGTTACTGTGTGTACGACTGTGTGTGTTACTGTGTGTGTTACTGTGTGTGTGTACTACTGTGTGTGTGTGTTACTGTGTGTGTGTACTACTGTGTGTGTGTGTACTACTGTGTGTGTGTTACTGTGTGTGTACTACTGTGTGTGTTTACTACTGTGTGTGTTACTGTGTGTGTGCTACTGTGTGTGTTACTGTGTGTGCGTGTGTACTACTGTGTGTGTGTTACTGTGTGTGTACTACTGTGTGTGTGTTACTGTGTGTGTTACTGTGTGTACTACTGTGTGTGTTACTGTGTGTGTGTTACTGTGTGTACTACTGTGTGTGTTACTGTGTGTGTTACTGTGTGTGTACTACTGTGTGTGTGTGTTACTGTGTGTGTTACTGTGTGTACTACTGTGTGTGTTACTGTGTGTGTGTTACTGTGTGTGGTATTGTGTGCACTACTGTGTGTGTGTTACTGTGTGTGTGTGTTACTGTGTGGGCGTTACTGTAGGTGCTCGCTAACAGCACTTGCCCCTACAGTCTGTTAAGGCTATACGGGGGATCTTTGATCTTTTTGTTTACTACTGTGTGTGTTACTGTGTGTGTGTTACTGTGTGTGTGTTACTGTGTGTGTTACTGTGTGACAGGAGGTCATAGAAGGCATCTGACGTCTATGACCTCCTGTCACAGGTGCTGGCTAAAGTGGCCCCTCAGGATAGAGTCATCTTGTTGGGTGACTTCAATGCCCGAGTTGGTCATGATGTTGGCACCTGGTCTGTAGTGGTCGGAAGGCATGGGCCAGATCAGCTCAATAACAACGGTAGGAGGCTGCTAGATTTTTGTGCAGCCCATGGGCTTGTAATTACCAACACGCTGTTCCGGCATCGGCGCATCCACACAACATCATGGATGCATGCCGGGTCCATGCAAGAACATCTGCTGGACTACATAGTGACGGACCAGCGGATGCGAGCCCATGTCCTTGACACCAGGACCTACCGTGGCGCTGATCTGCCTTCTGACCATCGACTTGTGATCTGTAAGATGCGCCTACCATTCTTCCACTCCGGTGGTGGGTGTACACCCAGGACCCCATTCCAACCTAAAGTGGCCTGGTCTCAGCTAGCTGATGGAAGTTGCAAGCGAGAATTTCATCATCGCTTGCAGCTGGGGTTGGCATCGTCCCCCACTCCTCCTGATGTCGAGGGTAAATGGGCGAGGTTTAGGAATGTGACTCATGCAGCTACAATGGCTGCTTTGGGTACGCGGTCCAGACCTCCCCAGAGACCCTGGCTGACAGAGGAGGTGTTCAGGATGGTTGAGAAAAAGCGACAGGCCCACTCTCATTGGCTACAGCAGCCCACGTCAGAGAATGAGGAGGCTTACCGCAGCCTTCGCTCGGAGGTTTGGAGAGCCGTGAGGCACTGCAAGGATGGGTGGTGGTCGCGGGTTGCTGAGGAGATGGAGTCTGCCTCAATGGCCCGGGATCACAAATCCCTATTTAACTCCATCAAAAAAGTAACCTGCAGTGCCACACCTATTACCATCATTAGGGGAAAGAACAGTGATCCAATCTCCGACCCTCAGGAACAGGTTTGCAGATTTGCTGAGCATATCTGTGAGGTCCTGGAGGAGGGGGAATCCCTCAGCCTGGAAAACATCGTGGCACAAAGTGAGGATGAGCCTGCTGAGGCTGCAGTGTCTCAAATATTTGAAGAAGAAGTCTCCCCCTGTGAGTGGCTGGCTGAGGTGCCATTTGTTGAGGAAGTACTGAAGGTGATCCAGAGTCTGAAACCAGGAAGGGCACCGGGCAGAGATGATCTCCCAAGCGAAATGCTGAGGGAGGGTGGAGTTTGTGCGCAGACTGCCGTACATGACATAACAACAGTCTGGGCCACTGGACGGGTTCTGCAGGATTTGAAGGATGCCCTGGTGGTCCCCCTCTTTAAGAAGGGGGACCACACAGACTGTAACAACTACAGGGGCATCTCACTCCTCAGTGTGCCGGGAAAGGTCCTGGCAAGGATTATTCAACACCGCTGAAGAGAGGCTTGCGGAGCCCCAATGCGGTTTCAGGAAAGGTCGGTCCTGCACAGATGCCGTATTTTCTGTCCGTCTGCTACACCAGAGGTGTAGGGAATTCCAACAAGACCTACATCTCTGCTTCATTGACCTGGTCAAGGCCTATGATACTACCAGTAGGCCTGAGCTCTGGGTTGTTCTTCGTGCTTTCGGAGTCCCTGACCCTCTGCTCACGCTCATTAAGAACCTTCATGATGGTGAACAGGCCCGGGTAAAACTACGTGGCTGGGAGCCAGAGCCATTCCCTGTACACCTTGGGGTGCGACAGGGATGTCCTCTGGCTCCCACATTATTTAACATCTATTTTGACCACGTAGTTCGTGAAGTAGCTGTGCCGGAGGAATTTCCATCTGGTACAGATACAATGGGAGGCTGATCGATGCCCGGGTGCGGTCAAGGGGTGGCTCCCTATTGGTCAACCACGGTATGTATGCCGACGACCTGGTAATTTCAGCTCACTCAGAGGAGGAGTTGGAGGCACTGCTGCTGAATCTGGCGTGTGCCACTAAGAGGTGGGACCTTACCATCAGCCCCACCAAAACGAAGCATGGGTATTTTGTACCATCGGGCACTCCATCCCCACAACTCCCAATCGGTGATGGGGCAGTTGTGGAGAGAGTGGAGAGTTTCCCATACCTGGGCAGTGTGCTTATGACCGGCTCCAGTTTAACAGCAGAGGTCTCACTCCGAATCAGTCGAGCGGCATTATCTTTTTTATCGGTTACGTAACGCTGTGTGGAAGCTACCTGGTCTGTCGCTCCGCACGAAGCTTCAGGTCTTCTCGGCCACAGTCATTTCCTCCCTTCTCTACGCTTGCGAAACGTGGACCCCCCCTAATGGAACATCGTCGCCGGTTAGACACATTTATGGCGAGCCTGCCTACGATCCATCATGGGTTTAACCAGGCTGGATTGTGTGAGGAGCTCACAAATCCTTGAAAGATCTGGGCAAGTTCCCATCGGTGAGCTCCACCGGCAGGCAAGGCTGGGTTGGCTGGGTCATGTAGCCCGCATGCCTAGCCACCGTATGCCGAAACAACTTTTGTTCGGCCGGATCGAGGGGGCTAAACGGGCGCGGCACGGGCTAGAGAAGAGATGGAGTGATGCGGTACAGGAGGACGTGGAGCTAAGTGGACTTGCCGATGACTGGTACCAGCGGTGTCAAGATCGGCCTCTGTGGAGGAGGCTCGTGAAGGACGCTACTGGGCAGTTGGAGGCAGTCGCCCTCCAACAACAACGGAGGGTGGAGGAGCGACGCTCACAACAACGATCGGAGCGCCGGGTGGCAAAAGCACAGCAGGTTGGCACAGTAGGGGGCATAGGTGGTGCATCATCCAGTCATCTCAGTCATCTGTCAGTCGACCCGTTGCACCTGGGTCTGCCCCATGACCTCCTGCCAGCGGGCGTTTGACACTTCACGTGGCCTCAAGGTGTACATTGCCTGGCACATGCGTCGTGGTGACGTCACCGCCACTTAGTGGCGAATGGCGGTTGTTGTTGTTACTGTGTGTCTTACTGTGTATTATCTGAACCGGTCCCGGGCCTCCCCTAGGTCGACTTAGCCTCAAATGAGTACCCGGTGCGGTGTGTAAATATTGACACTAGGGAGACAAAGGCGGTCGGGCGTGGTGCTGGCCACCCACCCCCTCGTGTACCGTTCCGGCCTTCTTAGGTGCTCGCTAACAGCACTTGCCCCTACAGTCTGTTAAGGCTATATGGGGGATCTTTGTCTTTGCCTTTGTGTGTGTGTGGGGAGCGATAGTGTCGCGGTTAGCGCGCTGTGCTATGGACCCGGCGACCCGTGTTCGATTCCCGCTCACGGCCAATTAGTGACGATTATCTGAACCGGTCCCGGGCTTCCCCTAGGTCGACTCAGCCTCAAATGAGTACCTGGTGCGGTGTGTAGCAATCATCGCTACGCGAGAGATAAAGGCGGCCAGGCGTGGTGCTGGCCAGCCTTCACAGGTCCTACTCGCTAACAACACTTTCCCCAACAGTCTGTTAAGGCTATACGGGGGATCTTTGTCTTTGCTGTATAGGTGCTACTCGCTAACAGCACTTGCCCCGGCAGTCTGTTGCAGGCTACAAGGGGGACGTTTGTCTTTGTGCGCGTGGGTGGGTGTTGGCTCGGAATAGGGTCGAGGATAGGGGTCGGGTTGAGCGCGTTGGTTCCGTTCTGGGGGGGCGGGGAGCGTGAGAGGCGCTTGTTTGGGGCCACGGTTAAAGGGGTTTAGGGTGACCCCAAGAGGCGAGGGCTGATGCGAGTCCAGGCGTTCTGGGGCTATGATTTAGGGTTAGGGGTTCGTGGTTGGGTTAGGGCCAGGGTCAAGGTGAGTGACACACAGTGGACACTACACACACAGTGGACACTACACATACAGTGGAAACTACACACACACACAGTGGACACTACACACACACAGTGGACACTACACACACACAGTGGACACTACACACACAGTGGACACTCCACACACAGTGGACACTACACACACACACAGTGGACACTACACACACACAGTGGACACACACACACAGTGGACACACACACAGTGGACACTACACACACACACAATGGACACTACACACACAGTGGACACTACACACACACAGTGGACACTACACACACAGTGGACACTACACACAGTGGACACTACACACAGTGAACACTACACACACAGTGGACACTACACACACAGTGGACACTACACACACACAGTGGACACTACACACACACACAGTGGACACTACACACACAGTAGACACACACACACACAGTGGACACACACACACAGTGGACACTACACACACACAGTGGACACACACACAGTGGACACTACACACACAGTGGGCACACACACACACAGTGGACACTACACACACAGTGGACACTACACACAGTAGACACAGACACACACAGTAGACACACACAGTGGACACTACACACACAGTGGACACTACACACACAGTAGACACACACACAGTGGACACTACACACACAGTAGACACACACACAGTGGACACACACAGTGGACACTACACACACAGTAGACACACACACAGTGGACACACACACAGTAGACACACACAGTGGACACTACACACACAGTAGACACACACAGTGGACACACACACAGTAGACACAGACACACACAGTAGACACACACACACAGTGGACACTACACACACACACAGTGGACACTACACACACAGTGGACACTACACACACAGTGAACACTACACACACAGTGGACACTACACACACACACTGTGGACACAAACACACAGTGGACACTACACTACACACACAGTGGACACTACACACAGTAGACACACACACTGGACACTACACACACAGTGGACACTACACACACAAAGTGGACACACACACACAGTGGACACTACACACACACACTGTGGACACACACACAGTGGACACTACACTACACACACAGTGGACACTACACACAGTAGACACACACACACAGTGGACACTACACACACAGTGGACACTACACACACAAAGTGGACACACACACACAGTGGACACTACACACACAGTGGACACACACACACACAGTGGACACTACACACACACACAGTGGACACTACACACACAGTGGACACACACACACACAGTGGACACTACACACACAGTGGACACACACACACACAGTGGACACTACACACACACAGTGGACACCGCGCTGAGGCTAACCGTATGTTGAACTTCTTTCGCGCCGTACATAGCCAACCTGGCCGATCGGAGGTGCTTTGGGTTGATGCGATTCGTGGCCTCATGGTTGTGGCTTCGCTGCTATGGCTATGGTTGAGCGGTGTTGTTTTCCTTCCCCCCCAAGGTAATGCTTTCCGTGTCGAGAGAGAAATTCACCGCTAATCACCTCCAGACGGCACGCACGCGCACGCACGCACGCGCAAAGACAAAGAGCCCCCACCCCCCCCCGTATAGCCTTTAGAGACTGTCGGGGCAAGTGCCCTGTAAAGGCCGGCAAGGTTCACGAGGATGGGAGGGGTGGGTGGCCAGCACCACGCCCGGGCCGCCTTTGTCTCCCCAGTGACGATGTTTACTGCACTCACCGCACCGGGTTGAGTCGGGACCGATTGAGACGACCGTCAACCGGTCACAGGTGATGTGGGGGGAGTCGAACTCGGGTGGGCCCGGGTTCCTAAGAGCAGCGAGCTCACCTCTCTACCCGAGCGCTCACCTACACACACACAGACACTCACAGAGACACACTGTGGACACACACACATACACACTGTGGACACAGCACACAGACACACACAGACACCACACAGACACACAGTGGACACAGCACACAGACACACGCAGACACCACACAGACACACAGTGGACACAGCACACAGACACAGTGGACACTACACACACACACAGTGGACACTACACACACACACAGTGGACACCACACACAACCACAGACACACACAGACACTCACTGGACACCACACGCACACACACAGACACACACACCGACAAACACTGGAAACCACACGCACACACAGACACACACTGGACACCACACGCACACAGACACACACTGGACACAGACACACACACACAGACAACACACACAGACACACACAGACACACACACAGACACAGACACACAGACACACACAGACACACACACAGACACGCGCACATAGACACACACACACAGACACACACAGACACACTGGACACCACACGCACACACAGACACACACACAGACACACACAGACACACAGACACCACACGCACACAGAGACACACACTGAACACAACACACACACACAGACACACTGGACACCACACGCACACACAGACACCACACACACACACACAGACACACACAGACACACACAGACACCACACACACACACACACAGATACACACAGACACACTGGACACCACACACAGACACACACACACAGACACACTGGACACCACACGCACACACAGACACCACACACACACACACAGACACACACAGACACACTGGACACCACACACAGACACACACACACAGACACACACAGACACACACTGGACACCACACGCACACACAGACACACACAGACACACTGGACACCACACGCACACACAGACACACACAGACACAGACACACACACAGACACACACAGACACACACTGGACACCACACGCACACACAGACACACACACACAGACACACACAGACACACACTGGACACCACACGCACACACAGACACACACACAGACACACACACAGACACACACAGACACACACACAGACACACACACACAGACACACACAGACACACACTGGACACCACACGCACACACAGACACACACACAGACACACACAGACACACACTGGACACCACACGCACACACAGACACACACAGACACACACACAGACACACTGGACACCACGCGCACACACACACACAGACACACACAGACACACACTGGACACCACGCGCACACACAGACACACACACAGACACACACACACACAGACACACAGACACACACTGGACACCACACGCACACACAGACAGACACACACAGACACACACAGACACACACACACAGACACACACTGGACACCACACGCACACACAGACACACACACACAGACACACACAGACACACACAGACACACACTGGACACCACACGCACACACAGACACACACACACGCAGACACACAGACACACACTGGACACCACACGCACACACAGACAGACACACACAGACACACACACAGACACACACACACAGACACACACTGGACACCACACGCACACACAGACACACACACACACAGACACACACAGACACACACTGGACACCACACGCACACACAGACACACACACACGCAGACACACACAGACACACACTGGACACCACACACACACAGACACACACACAGACACACACACAGACACAGACACACAGACACACACAGACACACACACAGACACGCGCACACAGACAGACACACACAGACACACACAGACACACACAGACACACTGGACACCACACGCACACACAGACACACACACACACAGACACACACACAGACACACACAGACACACACTGGACACCACGCACACACAGACACACACACAGACACACACACAGACACACACTGGACACCACGCACACACACAGAGACACACGCGGAGTGTTGCGGCGACGCTGCTGCCAGTGATTCACGCGAGACATTCGTGACCAAGGCCCCCCCCCACCCCTCCTCCAACCTCCTCCCATCTCAACACGGAGACTCTCTGTGTCACTCACAGCCACGGTCACCACCACCACCACCTCCCCAATGCTGGAGTCTTGACCCTGTCTCTGACCCGACAACCGTTGTGCCACCCTCAATAGCCCTGTCCAATTTAAATCAGAATGAGAATATTTATTAAGACCGCAGGAGTAATCCGATGAGCTATTAAGCTCTTTTCCACAGATGGCCCATGCAAGGAGGCACGGGGTAAGTTCGTTACAACACCAACGCAGTACGACAACGCGATTGTAGTGCAGAGCAAGGCCTGAATATTGGGGGGGGGGGGGGGGACACACATCCCCCCCAATATTCAAATATGCTCAAAATGTCCCCCCCCACCCCCCCAATATATTGCTAACAGGTCCCTGCAGGGTGGGCTGGTAGGACAAGTCTCTGCGCTGTCTATTGCTGATTTTACACCCAACAGCACGAGATTTCACTTCGTTAAAGTATTGAAAGGGGACGGACGGACGGACACATTAATCTATTGCAGGCTGGTACACTCAGTTTACAACTTCGTTCCTACCAGTAATAGATGTCTGTTTATATGATTGTGATTATAGTTGTACTTTATTAATCCCTAATGTCTGCCATTACATACAATGAAACAAGAAAAGGTAAAAAAATAGAGAAAAAACAGAGCAATGTAAATACAATAACACTATTAGACAATATTGTAAAAAATAAATAAAAAGTACATCCAACGTGTTAGTGATTTTTTATATTTTAGGCAGGAAATGGCAGGAAATGAGTTTTAAATTTTTTATTTTTTTTCTGGGGGGCGGGGGGACCCCCAGACTCCCTGGAAGATTTGGTCCCCCCCAATGTTGACTCCATGGCTACGGCCTTGGTGCAGAGTACAAGAAAGGTCAAGGAATCACAGAACCACATGCAAATACAACACTAATCCATCCCCATCCTACCAGGCCAACTGAGCTACTAATTTTATTTTTCAGAAGCGACCTGGATACTACAAATGATGGCTCGGCAAAGTGGCCCCATCATTTGGAACATTTATAGCAACCAAAATCATGAAAATAATCTCGACGCGTGATTTTTTTTTATAAATGTGGAGGGAAAATCCGGAGGATCCGGAGAAAAAAAATCCACACGACCACGGGGAGAGAGAGAGACACGCAAACTCCAAATATACAGCAGGCAACAGGGTCGGAATCGAACCCACGACCTCCTGTGTACCAGGCGAGGTAGTTAACATCTTGTTACGGGGAGAGAGAGACACGCAAACTCCAAATATACAGCAGGCAACAGGGTCGGAATCGAACCCACGACCTCCTGTGTACCAGGCGAGGTAGTTAACATCTTATTACGGGGAGAGAGAGACACGCATACTCCAAATATACAACAGCAGGCGACAGGGTCGGGATGGAACCCACGACCTCCTGTATACCAGGCGAGGTAGTTAACATCTTGTCACAGAGAGACACGCACACTCCAACTATACACCAGCAGACGTCAGGGTCGGCATGGAACCCACGACCTCCTGTATACCAGGCGAGGTAGTTAACATCTCCTAGCCACCGTGGCGCCCCTTTAACACATAAAGTGTATAAGTTAAAATTGCACCTCATCTCGACACATTAGAAAGTGTGGGGGGGGGGAGGCATTGCCCCCCCCCTCCCCCCCGGAGGCAGATGTCCCTGTGCAGTGGTGCTCAGCATGGACGGGGGAACTCGGCAGATGTCCCCTGCGAGAGGGGCACCAGGCCACGAGGCCAGTGGCTGCTGTGTGTGTGTCTGTGTGTGTGTCTGTGTGTGTGTCTGTGTGTGTCGGTGTGTGTGTCTGTGTGTGTCTGTGTGTGTCTGTGTGTGTGTCTGTGTGTGTCTGTGTGTGTCGGTGTGTGTGTCTGTGTGTGTCTGTGAGTGTGTGTCTGTGTGTGTGTCTGTGTGTGTGTCTGTGTGTGTCTGTGAGTGTGTGTCTGTGTGTGTGTCTGTGTGTGTCTGTGAGTGTGTGTCTGTGTGTGTGTCTGTGTGTGTGTCTGTGTGTGTCTGTGAGTGTGTGTCTGTGTGTGTCGGTGTGTGTGTCTGTGTGTGTCTGTGAGTGTGTGTCTGTGTGTGTGTCTGTGTGTGTGTCTGTGTGTGTCTGTGTGTGTGTGTGTGTGTCTGTGTCTGTGTGTGTCTGTGTGTGTGTCTGTGTGTGTGTCTGTGTGTGTCTGTGTGTGTGTCTGTGTGTGTGTCTGTGTGTGTCTGTGTGTGTCTGTGTGTGTGTCTGTGTGTGTCTGTGTGTGTCTGTGTGTGTGTCTGTGTGTGTCGGTGTGTGTGTCTGTGTGTGTCTGTGTGTGTGTCTGTGTGTGTCTGTGTGTGTCTGTGTGTGTGTCTGTGTGTGTGTCTGTGTGTGTGTCTGTGTGTGTCTGTGTGTGTCTGTGTGTGTGTCTCTGTGTGTGTGTCTGTGTGTGTGTCTCTGTGTGTGTGTCTGTGTGTGTGTCTGTGTGTATGTCTGTGTGTGTGTCTGTGTGTGTCTGTGTGTGTGTGTCTGTGTGTGTGTCTGTGTGTGTCTGTGTGTGTGTGTCTGTGTGTGTGTCTGTGTGTGTCTGTGAGTGTGTGTCTGTGTGTGTGTCTGTGTGTGTCTGTGTGTGTGTCTGTGTGTGTCTGTGTGTGTCGGTGTGTGTGTCTGTGTGTGTCTGTGTGTGTGTCTGTGTGTGTCTGTGAGTGTGTGTCTGTGTGTGTCTGTGAGTGTGTGTCTGTGTGTGTCGGTGTGTGTGTCTGTGTGTGTCTGTGAGTGTGTGTCTGTGTGTGTGTCTGTGTGTGTGTCTGTGTGTGTGTGTGTCTGTGTGTGTGTCTGTGTGTGTGTCTGTGTGTGTCTGTGTGTGTGTCTGTGTGTGTCTGTGTGTGTCTGTGTGTGTCGGTGTGTGTGTCTGTGTGTGTCTGTGTGTGTCGGTGTGTGTCTGTGTGTGTCTGTGTGTGTCTGTGTGTGTGTCTGTGTGTGTCTGTGTGTGTCTGTGTGTGTGTCTCTGTGTGTGTGTCTGTGTGTGTGTCTCTGTGTGTGTGTCTGTGTGTGTGTCTGTGTGTATGTCTGTGTGTGTGTCTGTGTGTGTCTGTGTGTGTGTGTCTGTGTGTGTGTCTGTGTGTGTCTGTGTGTGTGTCTGTGTGTGTGTCTGTGTGTGTCTGTGTGTGTCTGTGAGTGTGTGTCTGTGTGTGTGTCTGTGTGTGTCTGTGTGTGTCTGTGTGTGTGTCTGTGTGTGTCTGTGTGTGTCGGTGTGTGTGTCTGTGTGTGTCTGTGTGTGTGTCTGTGTGTGTCTGTGTGTGTCTGTGTGTGTGTCTGTGTGTGTCTGTGTGTGTCTGTGTGTGTGTCTGTGTGTGTGTCTGTGTGTGTCTGTGTGTGTCTGTGTGTGTGTCTCTGTGTGTGTGTCTGTGTGTGTGTCTTTGTGTATGTCTGTGTGTGTCTGTGTGTATGTCTGTGTGTGTGTCTGTGTGTGTCTGTGTGTGTGTGTGTCTGTGTGTGTGTCTGTGTGTGTCTGTGTGTGTGTGTCTGTGTGTGTGTCTGTGTGTGTGTCTGTGTGTGTGTGTCTGTGTGTGTGTCTGTGTGTGTCTGTGTGTGTCTGTGAGTGTGTGTCTGTGTGTGTCTGTGTGTGTGTCTGTGTGTGTGTGTGTCTGTGTGTGTGTCTGTGTGTGTGTGTCTGTGTGTGTGTGTCTGTGTGTGGCTGTGTGTGTCTGTGTGTGTCTGTGTGTGTCTGTGAGTGTGTGTCTGTGTGTGTCTGTGTGTGTGTCTGTGTGTGTGTGTGTCTGTGTGTGTATCTGTGTGTGTGTCTGTGTGTCTGTGTGTGTCTGTGTGTGTCTGTGTGTGTGTCTGTGTGTGTCTGTGTGTGTGTCTGTGTGTGTCTGTGTGTGTCTGTTGGCTGGGTCATGTAGCCCGCATGCCCAGCCACCGCATGCCCAAAGAGCTTTTGTTCGACCGGAAAGAGATGGCTAAACGGGCGCGGCACGGGCTAGAGAAGAGATGGAGTGATGCGGTACAGGAGGACGTGGAGCCAAGTGGACTTGCCGATGACTGGTACCAGCGGTGTCAAGATCGGCCTCTGTGGAGGAGGCTCGTGAAGGACGCTACTGGGCAGTTGGAGGTAGTCGCCCTCCAACAACAACGGAGGGCGGAGGAGCGACGCTCACAACAACGAGCAGAGCGCCGGGTGGCTAAAACACAGCAGGTTGGCACAGTAGGGGACACAGGTGGTGCATCAGCCATTCATCTCAGTCAGTCGACCCGTGGCACTTGGGTCTGCCCCGTGACCTCCTGCCAGCGGGCGTTCGACACTTCACGTGGCCTCAAGGTGCACATGGCCTGGCACAAGCCTCGTGGTGACGTCACCGCCACTTAGTGGCGAATGGCGGTTGTTGTTGTTGTTGTGTGTTTTTAAGGGGCCATCCATTTAGTACGTACGCAAAAATCTGTCAAAACTTGACCCCTCCCCCCTCCCCGTACGTACAGCCTGACGCGCCCCCCCCCCCGAATCCTATAGAACGGCCGATATTTAATCCACGCAGAAACGACCAAGGATTAATAATAATAATATTAACGTGTTTAAGCAAACAGATAGTCCACCGCCGGACTATCTCACTCATTTGAAGACCAATGTAGACAAATTATTATCGAGGCTTCACCATCCTCCCTCCTAGTTCCCTATGCGTACGTACATTATCAGTAGACCCCCCCCCCCCCATACGCAAACGGCGTGAGTGAGGTGCGATCAAATTCCGCTTATTAAACTTTTAGTCGATTTAGTAAATGGATGAGATTTTAATTATTGTTTATGTCGAGTGTCTGATGCTGCTCCTGTGCACAGCGCTTTTGAGATCCTTGATGGAAAGCAGCTATGGAAATGGAATCATTATTTTTTTTGTGGCAAAACGCCACCTGTTTTGCTAACAGGAACTCCTCTACTTACGAACGAGTTGGGTTCCAGAGGTCGTAAGTCGATTTGTTCGTAAGTCCAACTTTACTCCTTGTCGATTCAATTATTATTTTTGTTAAAAATAATGCTTGTTCGAATTTGGCATTCGTGACTCGAGAAGCGGGAGATGGAGGGGGGGGAGGGGGCTTTGGAAGGAGAGATGGCAAGAGTCGGGGTGGCGATCGGAGGACACGAGATGATCCTCGCTGCAGGGGCTCTGAGCCACAGCGGAGTGAGCGGCGCGGGAGAGACAGAGACTGAGAGAGAGCGAGACGGAGATCGCTCCTCCAGCCTCTAGGAGCCAGCGACGCGTTCCCTGGCAGTGGCACCGCGTGGCCTTGAAGTAAAGGCGTGAAGTAGGACCATTACGCGAAACGTCACCTTTGTGTTAACAGGGACTCCTCTACTTGCGAACGAGTTGGGTTCCAGAGGTCGTAAGTCGATTTGTTCGTAAGTCCAACTTTACTCCTGTCGATTCCAAACTTGTTGTACGGCATGTACACTAAACACGGGGAATCGCTTTAAAAGTTGTATAATCTCCTGTAGATGTAGATGCCACTGGTTCTTCACATTCTGCAGATACAGATGCCACTGGTTCTTCAAATTCTACAGATGTAGATGCCACTGGTTCTTCACAATCTACAGATGTAGATGCCACTGGTTCTTCACATTCTGCAGATACAGATGCCACTGGTTCTTCACATTCTACAGATGTAGATGCCACTGGTTCTTCACAATCTACAGATGTAGATGCCACTGATTCTTCATGTTCTGCAGATACAGATACCATTGGTTCTTCACATTCTACAGATGTAGATGCCACTGGTTCTTCACGTTCTGCAGATGTAGATGCCACTGGTTCTTCACGTTCTGCAGATGTAGATGCCGCTGGTTCTTCATGTTCTGCAGATGTAGATGCCACTGGTTCTTGACATTCTTAAGATTTAGATGCCACTGATTCCTCACGTTCTGCAGATGTAGATGCCACTGGTTCTTCACGTTCTGCAGATGTAGATGCCACTGGTTCTTCACGTTCTACAGATGTAGATGCCACTGGATCTTAATGTTCTGCAGATGTAGATGGCACTGGTTCTTCACATTCTGTAGATGTAGATGCCACTGGTTCTTCACATTCTTAAGATTTATATGCCACTGATTCTTCACGCTCTGCAGATGTAGATGCCACTGGTTCTTCACGTTGTGCAGATGTAGATGCGACTGGATCTTCATGTTCTGCAGATGTAGATGTCACTGGTTCTTCACATTCTGTCGATGTAGATGCCACTGGTTCTTCATGTTCTGCAGATGTAGATGCCACTGATTCTTCATGTTCTGCAGATGTAGATACCATTGGTTCTTCACATTCTACAGATGTAGATGCCACTGATTCTTCACGTTCTGCAGATGTAGATGCCACTTGTTCTTCACGTTCTGTAGATGGAGATGCCACTGGTTATTCATGTTCTGCAGATGTAGATGCCACTGGTTCTTCATGTTCTGCAGATGCCGCTGGTTCTTCACGTTCTGCAGATGTAGATTCCACCACCGCCATCTATTGCGCGGCGGTTGAACTTATGGCTCTCGGTCCGAAAAGGCAACTGGACACATGGACAAGTTTTTTCGTATCTCTGAAAGTTCGTAAGTCGAACGTTCGTAAGTAGAGGAGTTTCATGCATTCCGTGTGCACACCACACGGCCGTGTAGCGGTCAGCGCACCGGGGTTCAGATTTCCGCTCAGAGCCATCTGAACCGGCTCTGGGCTCTCCCCTAGGTCGACTCAGCCTCAACTGAGTATAGTGCCCAAGTTGGTTTGCGTAATTACCGGCGATAAGTCACGGAACTCGGATTGTAAACGTTGTAGAGGGGTTTACTCTTCAACACAACCGGTTGTGGCGCGGCACGAGGTAGGAATTGGCCACGTGTTGTTTACGTTGTGACACAAACCCTTTACTAATTGGCTGCGTCGGGTGGTGGCGGGTAGAACGACGCGACGTTCATGCTCAACGCGATCTGACCCAACAAACCCCTCTTATCATCGATGTTGTTCGCGTAAGTCCTACTACTACTACGAGTTCAACTGGGCGTGTAAACGTCGCCACTAGCAAGACAAAAGGTGGCCGGGCGTAGTTGCTGGCCACCCACCCCCTCGTGTGCCGGGCCGGCCTTCATAGCTGTTCGCTAAACGCACTTGCCCCAACAGTCTGTTGCAGGCAACACGGGGGACCTTTGGCTTTGTTATAGGTCGTGGCTGACAGCACTTGTCCCAAGCAGCCTGCTGCAGGCTACACGGGGGACCTTTGGCTTTGTTATAGGTCCTCGCTGACAGCACTTGCCCCAAGCAGCCGGCTGCAGGCTACACGGGGGACCTTTGTCTCTGTTATAGGTCCTGGCTAACAGCACTTGCCCCAAGCAGCCTGTTGCAGGCTACACGGGGGACCTTTGTCTCTGTTATAGGTCCTGGCTAATAGTACTTGCCCCAAGCAGCCTGTTGCAGGCTACACGGGGGACCTTTGTCTCTGTTATAGGTCCTGGCTAACAGCACTTGCCCCAAGCAGCCTGTTGCAGGCTACACGGGGGACCTTTGTCTCTGTTATAGGTCCTCCCTGACAGCACTTGCCCCAAGCAGCCTGCTACAGGCTACACGGGGGACCTTTGGCTTTGTGCGCGCTAAAGAGTGAGCCGCGCGCTGGGGCTTACAGTGCGGTGGTGGCAGTCCCCGAGGAGGTGTGGGGGGAGCTGTGGGGGGAGAAGGAGGAGGGAGGGAGGGGTGGGGGGAGTAGGAGGAGGAGGAAGAGGGAGGGAGGTGTGGGGGGAGTAGGAGGAGGGAGGGAGGAGGTGTAGGGGGGAGGAGGTGTAGGGGGGAGGAGGTGTAGGGGGGAGGGGGAGAAGGAGAAGGAGGGAGGGGGAGAAGGAGTAGGAGTAGGAGGAGTAGTAGGAGGAGTAGGAGTAGTAGGAGGGAGGGAGTAGGAGTAGTAGGAGGTGTAGGAGTAGGAGGAGTAGTAGGAGGAGGAGTAGAAGGTGGTGTAGTAGGTGTAGGAGTAGTAGGAGGGGGGAGTAGGAGTAGTAGGAGTAGTAGGAGGAGTAGTAGGAGGTGTAGGAGGAGGGAGTAGGAGTAGTAGGAGGGGGGAGGAGTAGTAGGAGTAGTAGTAGGTGTAGTAGGAGTAGTAGTAGGAGTAGTAGGTGTAGTAGGAGTAGTAGTAGGTGTAGTAGGAGTAGTAGTAGGAGTAGTAGGTGTAGTAGGAGTAGTAGTAGGAGTAGTAGGAGTAGTTCTTCATGTTCTGCAGATGCCGCTGGTTCTTCACGTTCTGCAGATGTAGATTCCACCACCGCCATCTATTGCGCGGCGGTTGAACTTATGGCTCTCGGTCCGAAAAGGCAACTGGACACATGGACAAGTTTTTTCGTATCTCTGAAAGTTCGTAAGTCGAACGTTCGTAAGTAGAGGAGTTTCATGCATTCCGTGTGCACACCACACGGCCGTGTAGCGGTCAGCGCACCGGGGTTCAGATTTCCGCTCAGAGCCATCTGAACCGGCTCTGGGCTCTCCCCTAGGTCGACTCAGCCTCAACTGAGTATAGTGCCCAAGTTGGTTTGCGTAATTACCGGCGATAAGTCACGGAACTCGGATTGTAAACGTTGTAGAGGGGTTTACTCTTCAACACAACCGGTTGTGGCGCGGCACGAGGTAGGAATTGGCCACGTGTTGTTTACGTTGTGACACAAACCCTTTACTAATTGGCTGCGTCGGGTGGTGGCGGGTAGAACGACGCGACGTTCATGCTCAACGCGATCTGACCCAACAAACCCCTCTTATCATCGATGTTGTTCGCGTAAGTCCTACTACTACTACGAGTTCAACTGGGCGTGTAAACGTCGCCACTAGCAAGACAAAAGGTGGCCGGGCGTAGTTGCTGGCCACCCACCCCCTCGTGTGCCGGGCCGGCCTTCATAGCTGTTCGCTAAACGCACTTGCCCCAACAGTCTGTTGCAGGCAACACGGGGGACCTTTGGCTTTGTTATAGGTCGTGGCTGACAGCACTTGTCCCAAGCAGCCTGCTGCAGGCTACACGGGGGACCTTTGGCTTTGTTATAGGTCCTCGCTGACAGCACTTGCCCCAAGCAGCCGGCTGCAGGCTACACGGGGGACCTTTGTCTCTGTTATAGGTCCTGGCTAACAGCACTTGCCCCAAGCAGCCTGTTGCAGGCTACACGGGGGACCTTTGTCTCTGTTATAGGTCCTGGCTAATAGTACTTGCCCCAAGCAGCCTGTTGCAGGCTACACGGGGGACCTTTGTCTCTGTTATAGGTCCTGGCTAACAGCACTTGCCCCAAGCAGCCTGTTGCAGGCTACACGGGGGACCTTTGTCTCTGTTATAGGTCCTCCCTGACAGCACTTGCCCCAAGCAGCCTGCTACAGGCTACACGGGGGACCTTTGGCTTTGTGCGCGCTAAAGAGTGAGCCGCGCGCTGGGGCTTACAGTGCGGTGGTGGCAGTCCCCGAGGAGGTGTGGGGGGAGCTGTGGGGGGAGAAGGAGGAGGGAGGGAGGGGTGGGGGGAGTAGGAGGAGGAGGAAGAGGGAGGGAGGTGTGGGGGGAGTAGGAGGAGGGAGGGAGGAGGTGTAGGGGGGAGGAGGTGTAGGGGGGAGGAGGTGTAGGGGGGAGGGGGAGAAGGAGAAGGAGGGAGGGGGAGAAGGAGTAGGAGTAGGAGGAGTAGTAGGAGGAGTAGGAGTAGTAGGAGGGAGGGAGTAGGAGTAGTAGGAGGTGTAGGAGTAGGAGGAGTAGTAGGAGGAGGAGTAGAAGGTGGTGTAGTAGGTGTAGGAGTAGTAGGAGGGGGGAGTAGGAGTAGTAGGAGTAGTAGGAGGAGTAGTAGGAGGTGTAGGAGGAGGGAGTAGGAGTAGTAGGAGGGGGGAGGAGTAGTAGGAGTAGTAGTAGGTGTAGTAGGAGTAGTAGTAGGAGTAGTAGGTGTAGTAGGAGTAGTAGTAGGTGTAGTAGGAGTAGTAGTAGGAGTAGTAGGTGTAGTAGGAGTAGTAGTAGGAGTAGTAGGAGTAGTAGGAGTAGTAGTAGGAGTAGTAGGTGTAGTAGGAGGTGTAGGAGTAGGAGGTGTAGTAGGTGTAGGAGTAGGAGTAGTAGGAGAAGGTGTAGTAGGAGTAGTAGTAGGAGGTGTAGTAGGTGTAGGTGTAGTAGGAGTAGTAGGAGGTGTAGTAGTAGGAGTAGTAGGAGGTGTAGGAGGAGTAGTAGGAGGTGTAGTAGGAGTAGTAGTAGTAGTAGGTGTAGTAGGAGTAGTAGGAGGAGTAGTAGGTGTAGTAGGAGGTGTAGTAGTAGGTGTAGTAGTAGGAGGTGTAGTAGTAGTAGGAGTAGTAGGAGTAGTAGTAGGTGTAGTAGTAGGAGTTGTAGGTGTAGTAGGAGGTGTAGGAGTAGGAGGTGTAGGAGTAGGAGGTGTAGGAGTAGGAGGTGTAGGAGTAGTAGTAGGAGTAGTAGGAGTAGTAGTAGTAGGAGTAGTAGTAGTAGGAGTAGTAGTAGGAGTAGTAGTAGGAGTAGTAGTAGTAGGTGTAGTAGGAGTAGTAGTAGTAGGAGTAGTAGGAGTAGTAGTAGGAGGAGTAGTAGGAGTAGTAGTAGGTGTAGTAGTAGGAGTTGTAGGTGTAGTAGGAGGTGTAGGAGTAGGAGGTGTAGGAGTAGGAGGTGTAGGAGTAGTAGTAGGAGTAGTAGTAGTAGGAGTAGTAGTAGGAGGAGTAGGAGGAGTAGTAGTAGTAGGTGTAGTAGGAGTAGTAGTAGTAGGTGTAGTAGTAGGAGGAGTAGTAGTAGTAGGTGTAGTAGGAGTAGTAGTAGTAGGAGTAGTAGTAGGAGGTGTAGGAGTAGGAGGAGGGAGAAGAGAAGGAGTAGTAGGAGGTGTAGGAGTAGGAGGAGGGAGAAGGTGTAGTAGGAGTAGTAGTAGGAGTAGTAGTAGTAGGTGTAGTAGTAGGAGTAGTAGTAGGTGTAGTAGTAGGTGTAGTAGTAGGAGGTAGTAGTAGGAGTAGTAGAGTAGTAGTAGTAGGTGTAGTAGTAGGAGTAGTAGTAGGTGTAGTAGTAGGTGTAGTAGTAGGTGTAGTAGTAGGAGTAGTAGGAGGTGTAGGAGTAGGAGGAGGGAGAAGGTGTAGTAGTAGGAGGTGTAGTAGTAGGAGGTGTAGTAGTAGGAGGTGTAGTAGTAGTAGGTGTAGTAGTAGGAGGGAGGCTTCCCCGATGTAGACGAACCTCCTCCGCCGGGATCCCCCGGGCTTCACCTGCGTCAACAGCCCCCACCACCCCCCCCCCCCCCCCGTGAGTCGGGGCCCCTCCCCCCTCGTCGCCCAGACGCCACTCCTGGGCCCTGTCCATGGATGTTAATGCCTGGTGCTGCCTGCCCTGGGCTCCTGTGTGTGTGTACACGTGTCTGTGTGTGTACACGTGTCTGTGTGTGTATACACGTGTCTGTGTACACGTGTCTGTGTGTGTATACACGTATCTGTGTACACGTGTCTGTGTGTGTGTACACGTGTCTGTGTGTGTACACGTGTCTGTGTGTGTACACGTGTGTGTGTACACGTGTGTGTGTGTACACGTGTCTGTGTGTACACGTGTGTGTGTGTACACGTGTCTGTGTGTACACGTGTGTGTGTGTACACGTGTCTGTGTGTACACGTGTCTGTGTGTACACGTGTGTGTGTGTACACGTGTCTGTGTGTACACGTGTCTGTGTGTACACGTGTGTGTGTGTACACGTGTCTGTGTGTACACGTGTCTGTGTGTACACGTGTCTGTGTGTACACGTGTCTGTGTGTACACGTGTCTGTGTGTGTACACGTGTCTGTGTGTACACGTGTCTGTGTGTACACGTGTCTGTGTGTGTACACGTGTCTGTGTGTACACGTGTCTGTGTGTACACGTGTGTGTGTACACGTGTCTGTGTGTGTACACGTGTCTGTGTGTACACGTGTCTGTGTGTACACGTGTGTGTGTACACATGTCTGTGTGTGTACACGTGTCTGTGTGTGTGCACGCGTGTCTGTGTGTGTGCACACGTGTGTGTGTACACGTGCCTGTGTGTGTACACGTGTCTGTGTGTGTGTACACGTGTCTGTGTGTACACGTGTCTGTGTGTGTGTACACGTGTGTGTGTACACGTGTCTGTGTGTGTGTACACGTATGTGTGTACACGTGTGTGTGTACACGTGTCTGTGTGTGTGTACACGTGTGTGTACACGTGTGTGTGTACACGTGTGTGTGTGTACACGTGTCTGTGTGTGTGTACACGTGTCTGTGTGTGTGTACACGTGTGTGTGTACACGTGTCTGTGTGTGTACACGTGTCTGTGTGTACACGTGTGTGTGTACACGTGTCTGTGTGTGTACACGTGTCTGTGTGTGTGTACACGTGTGTGTGTACACGTGTCTGTGTGTGTACACGTGTGTGTGTACACGTGTCTGTATGTGTGTACACGTGTGTGTGTACACGTGTCTGTGTGTGTACACGTGCCTGTATGTGTACACGTGGCTGTATGTGTGTACACGTGTGTGTGTGTGTGTTTGCGCACGTGTCTGTGTGTGTACACGTGTCTGTGTGTGTACATATGTGTGTGTGTGTGTACACGTGTGTGTGTACGTGTCTGTGTGTGTATGTGTCTGTGTGTGTGTACACGTGTGTTTGTGTGCGTGTACACGTGTGTGTGTGTGCACGTGTCTGTGTGTGTACACGTGTCTGTGTGTGTACACGTGTTTTGTCTGTGTGTACACGTGTCTGTGTGTACACGTGTTTTGTGTGTGTGTGTACACGTGTGTGTGTACACGTGTCTGTGTGTGTACACGTGTTTTTGTGTGTGTGTACACGTGTCTGTATGTTTACACGTGTCTGTATGTGTGTACACGTGTTTTTGTGTGTGTGGACACGTGTGTGTGTGTGTGCACGTGTCTGTGTGTGTACACGTGTCTGCGTGTGCGCCTGCGTTCACGTGCGGGGAGCGTTGGAGTAGCGGTCAGCGCGCCGCGCTACGAACCCGTCACAGACCCGAGTTCCATTCCCGCTCACGGCCAACACCGGTGACGAGTATCTGAACCGGTGCTGGGCCTCCCTTAGGTCGACTCAGCCTCAAATGAGTACCTGGTGCAGAGTGTAAAACATCAGCAGTGGAGAGACAAAGGCGGCCGGGCGTGATGTTGACCACACCACCGCTTACTCGCTCAACTAGCACTTGCCCCAACAGCCTATTCAGAGGCTACGCGGGGCATCTTTGTCCCGTGTGATTGACAACGAAACCTGTCGCTGGTTCCAAATGGGCCCGCCCCCATGCCCCCTTCCACCCCATTCGGAGAGGCCCTCCAGAATCAACAAGTCCTCTGGCCACGGCTGGCCACGTGGAGTGTCGGGACGCTTGCCGATGAGGAGGGAGGGAGGAAGGAGGGAGGGATGCGTGCAAGGAGGGATGAGAGGCTGCCGTTCGGTCGTCAGGAGCTAGCAGCAGCACCGCCTAGACGCAGGAGGTCGTGTTTAGCGAGTGGTAACAATTTGGCGGGTCTAACGACACATTTACGCGATCTAACTCACACACTGCCCCCCCCACCCACCCACCCCCCCCCCCAAAAAATATACAAAACCTGAATTATACAGGGAGGTCGTGTTGGGCTTTCGCAACAAGGGGGGGGCATGGGAACGTCAGTCAGTCAACGTGGAGTGGCCCTTGATGTTGAATCAACGGGACAGGGTGGTAGTGGGAGCGTGGCCACGGGGGTGTGGAATGTTTTTTTTCGCGTGCCAGGGCTGTTGTGGGCCCACCAGGAGGTTGGTGGCGGCGGGGGTTGCCCAGCACCACGTCGAAGATGAACACGAGTGCAGAGACGCTGGCGTGTGGCTGATGAGTCCACGCGGCTTCCGTGTGTTCCTGGCTCAAACGCGACCCCCATCCCACCCACCTACGGGATGGAGTCATCGTCCCCACGTGGGGTAGGAGGGGGGGTCGACTTTAAATTCCCCAGTGGGGGGGGGGGGGGGGGGCGGGGGGGGTCACGGCACGGTTGCGCTTGGGCAGGAGTGACCGCAGGCGCGTCGGGTCAGATCGGCACGAGGTTGACTCGGGCTTTTGTGCAGCGCCTTTAGGATTGTCATCGCCGCGAGAACATTTGCTGGGGCTGCGTAATGGGGCGCTTCATTTTGACCACGCACTTCTTCAGCGGTGAAGTTTCCATCCGCTACGGATGCAGCGGGAGTCTGATCAGTGTCCACGTGGAGGCAAGGGGTGACGATGCCTCCCGTTCTGCCGTGCTCTGCGCGCTGTGTTTATGTGTGTCTGTGTGTCTTTGTGCCTCTGTGTGTTGTGTGCACGTGTGTGATACGTGTAGCGAGTGGTGGCGCAATGGTTAGCAATGCGACGCGTCATGGCAGAAAGGCTCGCCGCTGGCAGGAGGTCACGGGACAGACGCAGCAGGTTGCCATGAGTTGACTCACTGAGATGACCGGCAGATGCCACCCCCGAATGTGCCGCCTTGTTGCGCGTCCGCTCGTTGTGTGAGCGTCGCTCTTCCACCCTCCCTCCGTTCTTGTGGTTGTTGTTGAAGGGCTGCTGCCTCCAACCGCCCAGTAGCCTCACGTGTGAACGTAGCCTGGCACTTGCCCAGTGGCGTCCTCCATGAGCCTCCCCCCTGCACAGAGGCCGATCCTGACACCGCCGGTGACGTTCATCGGCAAGTCCGCTCAGCTCCATGTCTAGAGGCCGACCGAAATTCGGTTTCGGTTTCGGCCGAAGCCAAAAAAGTTAACTTTCAGTTTCGGCCGAAAGTAAATTTTTAACTTTCGGTTTGGTTTCGTTTTCGGCCGAAACCAGAATTCAGTTTCGGTCGGCATCTATCCACGTCCTCCTGCACCGCGCGAGCTCCATCTCTTCCCCAGCCCTTGTCGTACCCATTTAGCACGCGGTGGCTGGGCATTTCGGGCTCCACGTGGCCCAGCCAACGCAGCCTCCGCCTGACGGAGGAGCTCACCGATGGGACTGTGCCCAGATCTCTGAGCTCCTCACACGATCCACTCTGGTTAAAGCCGGGATGGATCGTACACACACACACCCACATACCCCAATAGAACCACACAGCCATACCCACGCACACACACACCCACGCACACACACACACATCCACACACACCCACAAAGACACACACCCACTAAGACACACACACCCACACATCCACACACACCCACAAAGACACACACCCACACACACATCCACACTGACCCACAAAGACACACACACACCCACACACACACCCACACACCCACACACCCACACACCCACACACACACCCACACACCCACACACAAACACATCCACACAGACCCACAAAGACACACACCTACTAAGACACACACACCACACACACATCCACACACACCCACAAAGACACACACACACCCACACACGCGGTCACACACCGGAAATAAACGGCCCCAAATGAACAGCCTTTGGGAAAAGCGCGCATGCCCAACAACACCACCACCACCACCAACCACAACAACAGTGACACCACCACAACCACAACACCACCACTACTGCCACAACACCACCACAACACCGACACCACCACAACACCGACATCACCAGCACAACACCACCAACACAACACCACCACAACACCGACACCACCACAACACCACCACCACCACAACAACCACCACAGCAGCAACCACTCCGACTACAAAGGTCCCCCGTGTAGCCTAAACAGACTGCGAGGGCAAGTGCCGTCAAGGAACACGAGGGGGTGAGTGGCCAGCACCACGCCCGACCGCCTTTGTCTCCCCAGTGGCGATGTTTACTACACACCGCACCAAGGTGCTCGTTTGAGGCTGAGTCGACCCAGGGGAGGCCCAGGACCGGTTCCGATAATCGTCATAACCGGGTTCGGAGCGCAGCGCGTTGATCAATACGCCACCGCTCTCCACCACAACCACAACAACAACCACAACACCAAAACCACCACACAATCGCCCGGGCCCCCGCCCCTGAGTGTCCCCCTAACACCGTCACCCCCCCCCCTTACTCCCCCCTCACTCCCCCTCCCCCTTCACTCTCCCCCTCACTCCCCCTCCCCCTTCACTCTCCCCTCCACACTCCCCCCCCCCTCACTCCCCCCCACCTCCCCCCCTCACTCACCCCCACCTCCCCCTCACTCACCCCCTCCCCCCTCACTCACCCCCCCACTCCCCCCTCTCACCCCCCTACTCCCCTCTCACCCCCCCCACTCCCCCCCTCCCCCCCCATCCCCCCCTCGCTCACCCCCCTCCCTCCCTCACCCCCCCTCACTCCGCCCCTTCACTCCCCTAACTCACCCCCTCCCCCCCTCACTGCCCCTCCCTCCCCTCCACCAACCCCCCTCCCTAACCCCCCCTCACCCCCCCCTTCACTCCCCCCCCTCACTCACCCTCCCTCCCCCCCTCACCCCCCTCCCTCACTCACCCTGCAGGTGATTAGGCCGCAGCTGAGAGGGATGAAGATGGAGGGAGGAGGGAGGGGGAGAAAGGAGGGGGAGGGAGTAGGGAGGGGGGGAGGGAGTAGGGAGGGAGGGGGGAGGAGGGAGGGAGGAGTAGGGAGGGAGGGAGTAGGGAGGGAGGGAGAGTAGGGAGGGAGGGAGAGTAGGGAGGGAGGGAGGGAGAGGGAGTAGGGAGGGAGGGAGAGGGAGTAGGGAGGGAGGGAGGGGAGAGGGAGTGGGAGGGAGAGGGAGTAGGGAGGGAGAGGGAGTAGGGAGGGAGAGGGAGTAGGGAGGGGGGAGAAAGGAGGAGGGAGGAGTAGGGAGGGAGGGAGAGGGAGTAGGGAGGGAGGGAGGGAGAGGGAGTACGGAGAGGGGAGAAAGGAGGGGGAGGGAGTAGGGAGGGGGGAGGAAGGAGGGAGTAGAGAGGAGACCAACGAAACTAAGCAGCGATGTTGCTGAGGGTTTCTGCCTGTCATCTTGTAATATTCTATCAAGAATGGAAAGACACTGACTGGCTGAAGAAAGTAGGTGGTGGTGGTGGTGGGGGGGGAACGTGTTTCGATATTGATTTTGTGATTGTCAGTTTCATAACTCGCAACTAGAAATGTACCTGCAGCAACTAGTGATGGACAAATTTAATCAATTTAAGACTCCATAACTCCAAGGGAAACTGAACAACACATGGGGAACGACTGTCAACTTTACTAACGGGAAAAAATGGAAATATTTAACATAGCATGTATGTAAATATGCATCGATTAGTTAAAAAAAACTTTCCTTATGCGGACGATTACATGCCAGTCATGTTTGTGTGTGTGTGTGAATAGTTTGTTATTTATACTATTGTTACATTTAGGCCAAAGGTGCCGGAAGTGTTGTATAAATAACAGTTCTTAGATTGAATGGTATGACCTGTATTGTTCAGTTGCGAAGGTAAAAATTAAATATTACAAGACTAAGATATATATGCGGAAATCCCTCAAGTCCTGCCTGACTTATGGGCAGTGGCTACGAGCTAATGGAATAACCGTAACTCGACCTGCGATCCCTATTGCTAACCCTAATCTCATCATATCTCACTAGCCCCAATTGTTATCACCAGTACGAACCCTAAACCACAACCCCCAACCCTAACCCGTTAGTCAAAATGCCCTAAATCTTAACCTCCCTGGAAGGCATTGACAGTGGAGTGGCAAAATTAAATCACGTGATTTACACGAGGCTTGATTTAAACAGATGTGAGTGCTCATACCAGGTTTGTTACACGCTATCCACTAAATTTTTTTTCCAATTGTAAAATATGGTCTTTTCACTTTTTATATTGTGCACGTTGCGTATACAGGATGTTGGTGAATTTGAGAAACGACTGCCTTGCTTTGTTCACGGTCTTGAACACCTTGACATGTATCGCCAGATAGATTGGGGATGGCTTGGAGACCATCCAGAAGTGAATGAGTCGTGACTGATGATTTGGCGGCTTGACAGTTTTTGTTTCTAGGTGTAACAATTCACTACCCGTAGCCTCTGAAATATTATCACTTGCGATTGACAGATCACGATTTAATAATCGTGATAAAAGTGTCTTTTATCTTAAATGTCTTTATTGGCTGCAGAGGTAAAAATGAACTCGCCTACATACGCACATTGAAACTTCCACGTGTTTATACGACACTTGTATTTA
>NC_133731.1:4283366-4372695 GCF_048934315.1 Petromyzon marinus | reverse complement strand
AAAAATGGAAATATGTTTTTTTTGGGGGGGGGCAGAGCTTTGTGACGTCATATTTGAGGGGGGGGGTCTGACTTTTTGTGACGCCGTGTGACGAAGTGGGGGGGGGGGGGGGGTCAAAAATCATCCAAAATTGCGTGACGTCATTTATGGACGGCTCTTAAGCCCTTTGCCTCTGCGCTTGTGTACACACAAGGCAAAAGATAACCCCCCCCCCCCCACGCCCCTTGTATAGCCTCAAACAGATTGTCAGGGCAAGTTCTGTTAGCGAGTAGCACCTCTGAAGGCCGGCACTGTGCTCAATTAAGGCTGAGTCAACCTAGGCGATGCCCAGGGACCGGACAAAGACACCCCGTATAGCCCTTAACAGACTGGAGGGGCAAGTGCTGTTAGCGAGCACCTATAAAGGCCGGAACGGTACACGAGGGGGTGGGTGGCCAACACCACGCCCGACCGCCTTTGTCGCCCCAGTGGCGATATTTACACACCGCACCAGCTACTCATTGGAGGCTGAGTCGAGCTAGGGGAGGCCCAGGACCGGTTCAGATAATCGTCACTGGGTGTTGGCCGTGAGCGGGAATCGAACCCGGGTTTGCCGGGTTCATAGCGCAGCGTAGCGCTAACCGCTGCACCACCGCTCCCCCAGTGAGTGTATGGGTCTCTGTGTAAGTCTATGGGTGTCTTTACGAGGTTATGGGTCTCTTCGTGAGTCTATGGGGTCTCTGTGTTTGAGTTTGTGGGTATCTCTGTGCGAGCCTATGGGTCACTGACCACGTCTATGGATCTCTGTGTTGCGTCGATGGGTCTCTGTGCGAGCCTCCCTGAGGCGGTTCGAATTCCAGGTGTTGGTTGGGGGCGTTGAACAGCGAAACGAGTGAGTGTCGAAGGGCTCGCGACAGGCAGCGATTCCAGGGTTGACCGAAGCGTAGGCCAGGCTCAGTACCGGACGAAGCTGGTGCGGTGCCTGTAGCATGTGATGTTATAAATGGGGCCCTACATAAAAAAAAAACAATATATATGAAAACACACATTTTTTTACTTGCATAGTAAAGTAATTGTATTTTTTTTAATTTTGCTATACAGCCCAGATAATACGACAAATCGCTAACCTTAAACACCCGGTCGTTCATATAAGTTGAAGGTGGTATAGTACTATAGTAATAGAGCAAGTGCAGAATCACTGAACCGGAATTGATAGCTTGAAAATATTTAGCGTGGGGCCCTTGAAAGTGCGGGGCCCGTAGCTACTACATATGTAGCTACTACATATGTAGTAGCTACATAGTGTAGCAGCTACACTATGCAGCAGCTACACTATGTAGTAGCTACATATGTAGCTGCAACATATATAGCTACTACGATAATCCGGTACTGATGGGCTGAGTGTGAGTCTCTGTGTCTGTGAGTCTCTGCGTCTGTGTGAGTCTCTGTGTCTGTGTGAGTCTCTGTGTCTGTGTGAGTCTCTGCGTCTGTGTGAGTCTCTGTTTCTGTGTGAGTCTATGTCTCTGTGTGAGTCTCTGTGTCTGTGTGAGTCTCTGTCTCTGTGTGAGTCTCTGTGTCTGTGTGAGTCTCTGTCTGTGTGAGTCTCTGTGTCTGTGAGTCTCTGTGTCTGTGTGATTCTCTGCGTCTATGTGAGTCTCTGTGTCTGTGTGAGTCTCTGTGTCTGTGTGAGTCTCTGTGTCTGTGTGAGTCTCTGTGTCTGTGAGTCTCTGCGTCTGTGTGAGTCTCTGTGTCTGTCTGAGTCTCTGTCTCTGTGTGAGTCTCTGTGTCTGTGTGAGTCTCTGTGTCTGTGTGAGTCTCTGTGTCTGTGCTAGTCTCTATGTCTGTGTGAGTCTCTGTGTCTGTGTGAGTCTCTGTGTCTGTGAATCTCTGCGTCTGTGCGAGTCTCTGTGTCTGTGTGAGTCACTGTGTCTGTGTGAGTCTCTGTCTGTGTGTGAGTCTCTGTGTCTGTGTGAGTCTCTGCGTCTGTGTGAGTCTCTGCATCTGTGTGAATCTCTGTGTCTGTGTGAGTCTCTGTGTCTGTGTGAGTCACTGTGTCTGTGTGAGTCTCTGTGTCTGTGTGAATCTCTGCGTCTGTGTGAGTCTGTTTCTGTGAGTCTCTGTGTCTGTGTGAGTCTCTGTGTGAGCCTCTGTGTCTGTGTGAGTCACTGTGTCGGTGTGAGTCTCTGTGTCTGTGTGAGTCACTGTGTCTGTGTGAGTCTCTGTCTGTGTGAGTCTCTGCGTCTGTGTGAGTCTCTGTGTCTGTGTG
Organism: Petromyzon marinus; assembly: GCF_048934315.1. Lineage (NCBI taxonomy): Eukaryota > Metazoa > Chordata > Hyperoartia > Petromyzontiformes > Petromyzontidae > Petromyzon > Petromyzon marinus. The sequence continues at coordinate 4,370,450 of NC_133731.1, read as the reverse complement.
AGTCTCTGCGCCACGAACCCGGCGACTATTGCCTCGCTCACGGCCAACCAAACACCGGTGGCGATTATCTGAACCGGTCCTGGGCCTCCACCAAGGTCGACTCAGCCTTAATTGAGCACGATGAAGTTGTTATTGTTGTCGTCGCTTGCAGCCCGCGATTTACATTCGCTTCGTTTGCGGATTTCCCACCCCCCCGTCCTCCTTTGCCACTGAGACTCCGATCCTCGTGCGCGTTCGTGAGCACATCGCAAAGCTGCCACTGCAGCTGCCCCTGCTGCTACTGCAGTAGGTGTAGCTGCAGTAGCTACAGCTGCAACTGCAGCCACAGCTGCTGATACTGCAGATGCAACTGCTGCTACAGCAGCTGCTGCTGCAGCTACAGCTGCCGCTACTGCAGATGCAGCTGCCGCTACTGCAGATACAGCTGCTGCTGCAACTTCAGCTGCTGCTACTGCAACGGCTACTACAGCTGCTGCTACTGCAGCTACAGCTGCTGTTACTGCAGCTACAGCTGCCGCTACTGCAGATACAGCTGCTGCTGCTGCAACTTCAGCTGCTGCAACTTCAGCTGCTGCTACTGCAACGGCTACTACAGCTACAGCTGCTGCTACATTTGCTGTTACAGCTGTAGCTGCAGCTATAGCTGCTACTGCTGCGGATACAGTAACAGCTGCTGCAGATACAGCTGCTGCTGCAGATACATCTACACATGCGAAAGCTACAGCTGCTCCTGCAGATACAGCTGCTGCTACAGGTACAGCTGTAGCAGCTACAGATAATTCTGCAGGTACAGCTGTAGCAGCTACAGCTGCAGATACAGCTGCTGCTGCTGCTGTAGAAAATGCTGCTGCAGATAGAGCTATTGCAGCTGCAAATGCAGCTACAGCTGCTGCTACTGCAGATACAGCTGCCGCTACTGCACATACAGCAGCTACAGCTGCTACAGCTGTGTGCGTGTGCGCAGCCTCATGGGGGTAGGCTGTGCGGTTCCCGCTCACGGCCACCGACGCCAATGACGATCTTCCCTCCCCTAGGTCGACTCGGCCTGAATTGAGTACAAACATCGCCATGCGGGGAGACAAAGGCGGCCGGGCATGGCGCTGGCCACCCAAGCGCTCGTGCGCCGTGCCGGCGTTAACTCGCGAACAGCACTTGACCCCCAAAAACAGCCTGTTGAAGGCTATGCGGGGGACCTTTGTCTTTGTGTATGTGTGCGCGTGGGGAGCGGTGGTGCAGCGGTTAGCGCTACGCTGCTGCGCTACGAACCCGGCCACCAGGGTTCGATTCCCGCTCACGGCCAACACCAGTGACGATTATCTGAACCGGTTTTGCCCCCCCTCTAGGTCGACTCAGCCTCAAATGAGCACCCGGTGCTGTGTGTAGTGAACATCGCGCCTAGGGAGACAAAGGCGGCCGGGCGTGGGTGCTGGCCACCCCACCCCCTCGTGTACCGTGCCGGCCTTCATAGCGAGTGGTGCCACTCGCTAACAGGCTATAGGGCCGTCCATAAATGACGTCACGCACCTAGGGGGGGGGGTCAGACATTTGTGACGATGTGTGACGAGGGGGGGTTTGAGAAATGTGACGTCACGTGAAAATGCGCAACTTTAAATAAATATATAATTGTTATAACAACACTCCTACAACATCAGAGTGCAGCGCCACATTAAACACGCACGACAATGACGATAGTTTAAAGCGATTTGAAGCATGGTTTATTTTCAAAATGGTTTTGGGGGGGCAGAGGGGGGGGGGTCAGTGCTTTGTGACGTCATATTTGAGGGGGTGGGGGTCTGACTTTGTGTGACGAGGGGTGGGGGGGTCAGAAATCGTCCAAAATCGCATGACGTCATTTATGGACGGCCCCTATATACTATTTTTTTTAAATTGATCATTGCTTCTACCACGCGGCCTAGGTTTTAATGAGGTTTTGCCAACTCGCTCGAGATGAGCGCTCAGACTCCTTCCAGGGCTACTCCCGCCAGCAGATTGTTACGTAACGCGCTCTCTCGCTCTCTCACAACACAACGACAAACACAGCACACAATCTGTACCGCGTAGCTAGCCGCAGATCATACATTATACATGCGAGTGATTGTGTGTGTGTGCGTGTGTGTGTGCGCGTGTGCGTGTGTGTGTCAAGCGGAGAGGTGGCGCAGCGGTTAGCGCGCTGCGCTACGAACCTGCTCCCCCGGGTTCGATTCCCGCTCAGGGCCAACACCGGTGTTAGATTATCTTATCTGAACCGGTCCTGGGCCTCCCCTAGGTCGACTCAGCCTCAAATGAGTACCTGGTGCGGTGTGTAAATATTGCCATTGGGGAGACAAAGGCGGTCGGGCGTGGTGCTGGCCACCCACCCCCTCGTTTATCGTTCCGGCCTTCATAGGTGCTCGCTCGCAGCACTTGCCCCTACAGTCTGTTGCAGGCTACACGGGGGATCTTTGCCTTTGTTGTGTGTTGTTGTGAGTGTGGAACGGGCACCGCGCTACGATACCGGCGATTACCTGGGCCTCCCCTAGGTCGACTCAGCCTCGAATGAGTAACCTGATGATGATGGCGATGTGTCGTCAGCGTCGCCGTGCCGGCCTGCATAGGCGCTGCTACTCCCTTGCTCCAACAGTCTGCTAAAGGCTACACGGGGGATCTTTGTCTTTACGCGTCTCGGTTGACAATTCAAAGCGACCCGTGTCATCGTCAACAACAGCAGCAGCACTGTGTTTGATGTTCCGTCTATATGATTGGCGACGTTTCGGGCACGTCGTCTGTCATTTACAGTGTTGACGAATGCGTTTGATGTTATTTTTCATTCACGTGAACGAGAGAACACACGCACCCTCACGTTGATCTTCATCGAGCAGTGGATCGACCACGATGACGGTGGCACCCGGAGAGGAACACGTGGACTCGAGAACCCGCGTGGGTTCGAGTGGAGCCTGGGCAGGACGCGTCCCGGCCAGGAGGGATGTTGATGATGATTGAGGATGGTCGAGACTAACAATGGAACAGCAGCTAAGGGATGGAACGTGCGTGCGTCTGGTGGGGGGGGGGGGGGGGCAGCGTGTAGGAGACGGAGCGATAGCGAGGTCGAGTTAATGCGCAAGTTCGTGCCCCCTACTGGACATCTGTCGTAGGAAAAACAAACAGACAAGAGCTTCATAGCTCATCGGATTCCTCCTGCAAGTAGAAATTACCGATTCTGGATTTGTTACTTCGCAGGATCGCGAGAGGTGGAGGCGGCTCGGCGGCCTTCATCCAGCAGTGGATTGACCATGGCTGGCGATGATGATGATTTAATTTTTTTGTTTACAAAAAATATATCCAAATTAAGGGTGGATACAAAACGGGGGGGGGCGGGGTGGGGGGGGAGCCTTCGATTTCGACGGCCACAGCTAACATCGGGCGCCAAAGTAAATATTACTGACACTATGTACCACGCATTTTTGTTCCTGGGTATTCAGTGTTTTTATATTTTTGTTTATTGCTTATGCCTGAAAAGTATAGAAAATGGCTTTTTGTTCCCCGCAATCTTTGCTTTTGTGACCAGGACTTAACGTGAAGGAATGACACAAATTCCGCACCCTTTTCTCATTGAAAATAGCTACATTTCAAAATATCAATGCCCTCGTCACAAAAGCGAAGTTTGTGGGGAATAATAGCCACTTTCTGCACTTTTGAGGCATAAGCAATTAGGAAGTAATACTTACTACCCAGGGACAAAAAAAAATGTGCTTGTTACACTGTGTTTGACCAGGGTCTGGGCCACGCCTAGGTCGACTCAGCCTTAGAGAGACAAAGGTGGCCTTGCACTGTTGCTCGCTACAATCATCCCACTGTGCGCGCCTCGAACACTTCAATAGCTCGTGTAGGCTGCATCTGTGTGCGTTAGATCTCTGTGTGTGCATCTCTGTGTGCGTGCGTGTGTGTGTTTCTCTGTGTGTGCGTATCTACGTGTCACTGTGTGTATCTGTGTGTGTGTGTGCGTATCTGTGTGTGTGTGTGCGTATCTGTGTGTCACTATGTGTGGGGAGCGATAGTGTAGCGGTTAGCGCGCTGCGCTATGAACCTAGCGACCCGGGTTCGATTCCCGCTCACGGCCAACACCAGTGACAATTATCTGAACCGGTCCCGGGCCTCCCCTAGGTCGACTCAGCCTCAAATGAGTACCTGGTGCGGTGTGTAAACATTGCCACTAGGGAGACAAAGGCGGTCGGGCGTGGTGCTGGCCACCCACCCCTTCGTGTACCGTTCTGGCCTTCATAGGTGCTCGCTAACAGCACTTGCCCCTACAGTCTGTTAAGGCTATACGGGGGATCTTTGTCACTATGTGCATCTGTGTGTGTTTATCTGTATCTGTGACGATGATCTGAACCGGTCCTTTGCCTTCCCTAGGTCGACTCAGCCTCAAATTAGTACCTGGTGCGGTGTGTAGTAAGCATCGCCACTAGGGGAGACAAAGGCGGCCGGACGTGGTGTTGGCCACTAACCCCCTCGTGTGCTGTTCCGACCTTCATAGGTGCTACTCGCTGACAGCACTTCCCCCTACAGTCTGTTAAGACTATACAGGGGATCTTTGTCTTTATTTGTCTGCGTATCTCTGTGTGTGTCTGTGTATCTCTATGTGTATCTCTATGTGTATCTCTGTGTGTATCTCTATCTCTGTGTGTATCTCTATCTCTGTGTGTATCTCTATCTCTGTATGTATCTCTGTGTGTATCTCTGTGTATCTCTATCTCTGATACACACAGAGATACACACAGAGATACACACAGAGATACACACAGAGATACACACAGAGATACACACAGAGATACACACAGAGATACACACAGAGATACACACAGAGATACACACAGAGATACACACAGAGATACACACAGAGATACACACAGAGATACACACAGAGATACACACAGAGATACACACAGAGATACACACAGAGATACACACAGAGATACACACAGAGATACACACAGAGATACACACAGAGATACACACAGAGATACACACAGAGATACACACAGAGATAGAGATACACACAGAGATGTGTGTATCTCTATGTGTATCTCCATCTCTGTGTGTATCTCTATCTCTGTGTGTGTCTCTATGTGTATCTTTATCTCTGTGTGTATCTTTATCTCTGTGTGTATCTCTGTGTGCATCTCTATCTCTGTGTGTATCTCTGTGTGTATTTCTGTGTGTATCTCTATCTCTGTATGTATCTCTGTGTGTATCTCTGTGTATCTCTATCTCTGATACACACAGAGATACACACAGAGATACACACAGAGATAGACACAGAGATAGAGATACACATAGAGATGTGTGTATCTCTATGTGTATCTCCATCTCTGTGTGTATCTCTATGTGTATCTCTATCTCTGTGTGTATCTCTATCTCTGCGTGTATCTCTGTGTGTATCTCTGTGTGTATCTCTATCTCTGTGTGTATCTCTGCGTGTATCTCTGTGTATCTCTATCTCTGTGTGTATCTCTATGTGTATCTCTATCTCTGTGTGTATCTCTGTGTGTATCTCTGTGTGTATCTCTATCTCTGTGTGTATCTCTATCTCTGTGTGTATCTCTGTGTATATCTCTATCTCTGCGTGTATCTATATCTCTGTGTGTATCTCTGTGTGTATCTCTGTCTCTGTGTGTATCTCTATCTCTCTGTGTATCTCTGTGTGTATCTCTGTGTGTATCTCTATCTCTGCGTGTATCTCTGTGTGTATCTCTATCTCTGTGTGTATCTCTGTGTGTATCTCTATCTCTGTGTGTATCTCTCTGTGTATCTCTATCTCTGTGTCTATCTCTATCTCTGTGTGCATCTCTGTGTGTATCTCTATCTCTGTGTCTATCTCTATCTCTGTGTGTATCTCTGTGTGTATCTCTATCTCTGTGTGTATCTCTGTGTGTATCTCTATCTCTGTGTGTATCTTTGTGTGTATCTCTATCTCTGTGTGTATCTCTGTGTGTATCTCTGTCTCTGTGTGTATCTCTGTGTGTATATCTGTGTGTATCTGTCTCTGTGTGTATCTCTGTGTGTATCTCTATCTCTGTGTGTATCTCTATCTCTGTGTGTATCTCTATCTCTGTGTGTATCTCTGTGTGTATCTCTGTCTCTGTGTGTATCTCTGTGTGTATCTCTATCTCTGTGTGTATCTCTATCTCTGTGTGTATCTCTATCTCTGTGTATCTCTGTGTGTATCTCTATGTGTATCTCTATCTCTGTGTCTATCTCTATCTCTGTGTGTATCTCTATCTCTGTGTGTATCTCTGTGTGTATCTCTGTCTCTGTGTGTATCCCTGTGTGTATCTCTATCTCTGTGTCTTTCTCTATCTCTGTGTGTATCTCTGTGTATCTATCTCTGTGTGTATCTCTATGTGTATCTCTATCTCTGTGTCTATCTCTATCTCTGTGTGTATCTCTGTGTGTATCTATCTCTGTGTGTATCTCTGTGTGTATCTCTATCTCTGTGTGTATCTCTGTGTGTATCTCTGTCTCTGTGTGTATCTCTGTGTGTATCTCTATCTCTGTGTGTATCTCTATCTCTATGTGTATCTCTATCTCTGTGTGTATCTCTGTGTGTATCTCTGTCTCTGTGTGTATCTCTGTGTGTATCTCTATCTCTGTGTGTATCTCTATGTGTATCTCTATCTCTGTGTCTATCTCTATCTCTGTGTGTATCTCTATCTCTGTGTCTATCTCTATCTCTGTGTGTATCTCTGCGTTAAGAGGAAGCTCGCGCGCCTCCCTGCCCCTCGCGCGCGCGCCCGTGACTCACCCCTCCCCCCAATCCCCCTGCCCGCCCTCCTCCCCCCATTCCCCCCCTCCCCCGCGGAGCCCCCGGATAAAATCGGCCCCGCGCGCCACTCCGCGCTCACTCGGCGCGGCATCTCGAGACGCGCGCAGCGCCGCTACCGGCAAGCGGCACGGCACGGGTACACCACGGCACGGGTACACCACGGCACGGGTACACCACGGCACGGGTACACCACGGCACGGGTACACCACGGCACGGGTACACCACGGCACGGGTACACCACGGCACGGGTACACCACGGCACGGGTACACCACGGCACGGGTACACCACGGCACGGGTACACCACGGCACGGGTACACCACGGCACGGGTACACCACGGCACGGGTACACCACGGCACGGGTACACCACGGCACGGGTACACCACGGCACGGGTACACCACGGGCACGGGTACACCACGGCACGGCACGGGTACACCACGGCACGGCACGGCACACTCCATCCAGTATCTCCTCCCCGTGCCTGACAAACCTGCCTCTAGCGCCATCGTGCCTCCACCATCATCACAATCATCATCATCACAATCATCATCATCACAATCATCATTATCACAATCATCATCATAATTATCACAATCATCATCATTACAATCATCAGCAGCAGCAGTAGCTAGCGGCATAGTCATCATGATCATCAGCAGCATCATCATCAGCAGCAGCAGTGTCGACATCGTGTCATCATAATCAGCATCATCATCAGCAGTATCCCCAAAGGTCCCGTCGGCGTTTGTTGTTGAATGTGACGAAGTGCGAAGCGACTCATTGAGACTTCGATCCTCTTCAGATTGCGCAAGGAACGCGTGGCCTGTAGCAGCAGCAACAGCAACAACAACAACGTCGTCAACAACAACATCGTCGTCATCATCGGCGTCGGCAAGAGACATCGGGGAGCAGCTACAACAACAACATCATCATCAACAGCAGCAGCAGCAGCAACAACAACACCATCATCATCAGCAGCAAGTGCAACAGAAGAAGAAGCTGCAGCGACAACATCATCAACAGCAGCATCATCATCAACAGCAACATCATCAGCAGCAGCATCATCAGCAGCAACATCATCATCATCATCAGCAGCAAGTGCAACAGAAGAAGCTGCAACAACATCATCATCAGCAGCAACATCATCATCAGCAGCAGCAGCATCATCAGCAGCAACATCATCATCAGCAACATCATCATCAGCAGCAACATCATCAGCAGCAGCAACATCATCATCAGCAGCAACATCATCAGCAGTAGCAGCATCATCAGCAGCATCATCATCAGCAGCAGTAGCAGCAAGCGCAACAGAAGAAGCTGCAACAACATCATCATCAGCAACATCATCATCAGCAACATCATCATCAGCAACATCATCATCAGCAACATCATCATCATCAGCAACATCATCATCATCATCAGCAACATCATCATCAGCAATAGTAGCATCATCAGCAGCATCATCAGCAGCAGCATCATCATCATCAGCAGCAGCATCATCATCAGCAGCAGTAGCAGCAAGCGCAACAGAAGAAGCTGCAACAACATCATCATCAGCATCATCATCAGCATCATCATCAGCAACATCATCATCAGCAGTAGCAGCAGCATCATCAGCAGCAGCATCAGCAAGCGCAACAGAAGAAGCTGCAACAACATCATCATCAGCAACATCAGCATCATCATCAGCAACATCATCATCAGCAACATCATCATCATCAGCAGCAGCAGCTGCGGTGGCAGGGACCGCGCCAATGCTGAGCGCTCCCAATTAGAACCACGAAGTAGAACCACGAAGTTCCCGTGCCCCTTGCGGCTGCTGCGGCTGTGGAGGAGAGCCGAGGAAGCGAATTGCCACGTTCTGCCGTGAGCGTGCGGACTGAGCGAGAGGAAGTGGAGAGAGAGGAAGAGAGAGAGAGAGGAAGAGAGGAGGAGAGAGAGGAGAGAGGAGGAGGAGAGAGAGAGGAGAGAGGAGAGAGGAGGAGAGAGAGGAGGAGAGAGAGTGGAGAGAGAGAGACGAGAGAGAGAGGGCAAGAGGGGAACACCACACCACCCAGCAGCAGAGCAGCAGGTTAGTTTGAGAGTGGTGCAGGAGGAGGAGGAGGGGGGCGAATTGCAACGTCCTTGCAGAGCGTGCGGACTGAGCTAGAGGAGGAGGAGAGAGGCGAGGAAGAGAGGAGGAGGAGAGGAGGAGGAAGAGAGGAGGAAGAGGGGGGGTCGCGAGCTTCGTGGGAAGGGAGTGGCGGCTGCGGGGAGGCCTCCCGGCCGGGACGAGCATGGGCCGGTCTCGAAGTGGGACGACGACGACGATGATGATGATGGTGGTGGTGGTGATGGCGATGATGATGGTGGTGGTGGTGATGTGATTCCGTTGGGGGACACCTCTCGTCTCTCCAGCTCCTGCCATGGGCGCCGCAGTAAAGGTGAGAGGAAGGAAACTCTCCCTCCCTCCCTCGCTCTCTCCTGGCTCGCTCTCTCACAACGTCTCCCTCCTCCCACCCCTCCAACGTCTCCCTCCTCCCACCCCTCTCTCTCCACACGTCTCTCGCTCTCTCTGTGTCCACGTCTCTCTCTCTGTCTGTGCCCACGTCTCTCGCTCTCTCTCTCTGTGTCCACGTCTCTCTCTGTGTCCACGTCTCTCTCTCTCTGTGCCCACGTCTCTCGCTCTCTCTGTGCCCACGTCTCTCTCTCTCTGTGCCCACGTCTCTCGCTCTCTCTGTGTCCACGTCTCTCGCTCTCTCTGTGTCCACGTCTCTCTCTCTGTGTCCACGTCTCACTCTATCTGTGTCCACGTCTCACTCTATCTGTGTCCACGTCTCTCTCTCTCTCTGTCCACGTCTCTCGCTCTCTCTCTGTCCACGTCTCTCGCTCTCTCTGTCCACGGCTCTCGCTCTCTCTGTGCCCACGTCTCTCTCTGTGTCTACGTCTCTCCCTCTCTGTGTCCACGTCGCTCTCTCTCTCTCTGTGTCCACGTCTCCCGCTCTCTGTGTCCACGTCTCCCGCTCTCTGTGTCCACGTCTCCCGCTCTCTCTGCGTCCACGTCTCTCGCTCTCTGTGTCCACGTCTCTCGCTCTCTCTGCGTCCACGTCTCTCGCTCTCTGTGTCCACGTCTCTCGCTCTCTCTGTGTCCACGTCTCCCGCTGTGTCCACGTCTCCCGCTGTGTCCACGTCTCTCCCACTCTCTGTGTCCACGTCTCTCTCTCTCTCTGTGTCCACGTCTCTCGCTCTCTCTGTGCCCACGTCTCCCGCTCTCTGTGTCCACGTCTCCCACGTCTCTCTCTGTGCCCACGTCTCTCGCTCTCTCTGTCCACGTCTCCCGCTCTCTGTGTCCACGTCTCCCGCTCTCTGTGTCCACGTCTCCCGCTCTCTGTGTCCACGTCTCTCGCTCTCTCTGTGCCCACGTCTCTCGCTCTCTCTGTGTCCACGTCTCTCGCTCTCTGTGTCCACGTCTCTCTCTCTCTGTCCACGTCTCCCGCTCTCTCTGTGCCCACGTCTCTCGCTCTCTCTGTGCCCACGTCTCTCTCTATCTCTGTGTCCACGTCTCCCGCTCTCTCTGTGCCCACGTCTCTCTCTATCTGTGTCTACGTCTCTCTGTCTCTCTCTCTCTGTGTCCACGTCTCTCTCTCTCTGTGTCCACGTCTCTCGCTCTCTCTCTCTGTGCCCACGTCTCTCTCTCTCTCTGTGCCCACGTCTCTCTCTCTCTCTGTGTCCACGTCTCTCGCTCTCTCTCTCTCTGTGCCCACGTCTCTCGCTCTCTCTGTGCCCACGTATCTCGCTCTCTCTGTGTCTACGTCTCTCTGTCTCTCTGTGTCCACGTCTCTCTCTCTCTGTGCCCATGTCTCCCGCTCTCTCTGTGTCCACGTCTCTCGCTCTCTCTCTCTGTGCCCACGTCTCTCGCTCTCTCTGTGCCCACGTCTCTCTCTATCTCTGTGCCCACGTCTCTCGCTCTCTCTCTGTGCCCACGTCTCCCGCTCTCTCTCTCTCCCCACGTCTCTCGCTCTCTCTCTCTCTCCCCACGTCTCTCGCTCTCGCTCTCTCTCCCTTCCTCTGCTCGGCGAGTCTTGGAGTGGTACCTGCGCGGGTTTTCCGTTTGTTTGTCACGGGTCCCGCGGTTCGCTCGTTCATCTACCCCTCCCGCATGCGTGTGAATGCGCTCGTTAATTACCCGATAACACCTTGATGATGATGACGACGATGATGATGATGATGACACCTTGATGATGATGACGACGATAATGATGACACCTTGATGATGACGACGATGATGATGATGACACCTTGATGATGACGATGATGATGATGACACCTTGATGATGATGATGATGACACCTTGATGATGACGACGATGATGATGACACCTTGACGATGATGATGACACCTTGACGATGACGACGATGATGATGACACCTTGATGACGACGATGATCATAGTGACACCTTGACGACGATGATGATGACACCTTGATGATGACGACGACGATGATGACACCTTGATGATGATGACACCTTTACGCTGACGACGACGATGATGATGATGCCACCTTGATGATGACGACGATGATGATGACACCTTGATGATGATGACGACGATGATGATGATGACACCTTGATGATGATGACGATGATGATGACACCTTGATGATGATGACGATGACACCTTGATGATGAAGACGACGATGATGATGACACCTTGACGATGATAACGATGATGATGACACCTTGATGATGATGACGACGATAATGATGACACGATGATGATGACACCTTGATGATGATGATGATGACGACGATGATGATGACACCTTGATGATGATGACGATGATGATGACACCTTGATGATGATGACACCTTGATGATGATGACAACGATGATGATGACATCTTGATGATGACGATGATGATGACACCTTGATGATGATGACACCTTGATGATGATGACGACGATGATGACGACGACGATGATGACGACGACGATGATGACGACGACGACGATGATGACGACGACGACCACGACGATGATGATGACAACGACGACGATGATATATAGAGGACCTCAGCCTGGGTGATTGCCCAGTAGCGTCGGCTCTTCACGCGCGCGTGGCTCATGCTGCTGAGTCGTCCTTTCTCTCTGAGTCGTCTTCTCTCTCTCTGAGTCGTCCTCTATTTGAGTCGTCCCCTCTCGGAGTCGTCCCCCCTTCTCTCTCTTGCGTCGTTCTCTCTCTCTCTGAGTCGTTCTCTCTCCGAGTCGTTCTCTCTCTCTGAGTCGCCCCCTCTCTCTGAGTCGTCCTCTCTCCACGAGAGCGAGCGACTACCCGTGCGTCACGAGTGGACATCGCTCGGTCGCCCTTTGTCTCCTCCCTCCGTGTCGTCCTCCAGTTGTCCACCTCTCCCCGCGTCCATCCTCCCTCGAGTCACCCTCCACATACTCGCTCCCGTCCCCCACGGTTGAAGTTCTATCCCAGGTCATGTCTCGCGCGCGCGACCGTGAAACGAGCTAAACCGCTACGAACCCGGCGGCCTGAGTTAGATTTCCCCTGGCGCGATGCGTAAACATCGCCGCAACAGGAGATGAAGGCGGCCGGGCGTGATGGTGGTGGTGGTGGTGGCCGCATTCCCATCGTTGAGTAGCCGTGCCGGCCTTCGTAGGCGCTGCTACTCGCTAACAGCGCTTGCCCCAACAGTCTGTCGAGGCTACGCGGGGGAGCTTTGTGCGTTGTGGAACGGTCCCCCGCGTGTCCTCTCGTGGCCACGTCGAGGGGACGTGGTGACATCGACTCCTGCCCGCTCCTCTGTCGTCTCTCTCCCACTTACTTGTTGGAGAGTGCACGGTGATCGCGTGCACTCTCCAATAATGGAGTCACGCGTCCCGGCACCTGCTACATCATCATTACCACCGCCACCGCCATCATCGCCACCTCCATCATCGCCGCCTCCATCATCGCCGCCTCCATCATCGCCGCCTCCATCATCGTCGCCTCCATCATCGCCGCCTCCATCATCGCCACCTCCATCATCGCCACCTCCATCATCGCCACCTCCATCATCGCCACCTCCATCATCATCATCATCGCCACCTCCATCATCATCGCCACCTCCATCATCATCACCTCCATCATCACCACCTCCATCATCACCACCTCCATCATCGCCACCTCCATCATCGCCACCTCCATCATCGCCACCTCCATCATCATCACCTCCATCACCATCATCGCCACCTCCATCATCGCCACCTCCATCATCGCCACCTCCATCGCCACCTCCATCATCGCCACCTCCATCATCGCCACCTCCATCATCGCCACCTCCATCATCGCCACCTCCATCGCCACCTCCATCATCGCCACCTCCATCATCGCCACCTCCATCATCGTCATCGCCACCTCCATCATCATCATCGCCACCTCCATCATCATCATCATCATCGCCACCTCCATCATCATCACCTCCATCACCTCCATCACCATCATCATCACCACCTCCATCATCACCACCTCCATCATCGCCACCTCCATCATCGCACCTCCATCATCGCCACCTCCATCATGGCCACCTCCATCATCGCCACCTCCATCATCGCCACCTCCATCATCGCCACCTCCATCATCGCCACCTCCATCATTGCCACCTCCATCATCGCCACCTCCATCACCGCCACCTCCTTCACCGCCACCTCCATCACCACTTCCACCACCACCACTTCCACCACTTCCACCACCACCACTTCCACCACCACCACTTCCACCACCACTTCCACCACCACCACCTCCACCACCACTTCCCCCACCATTTCCACTTACACCACCACCACCACCTTCACCACCACTTACACCACCACCTCCACCACCACTTCCACCACCACCTCCATCACCACCACCACTTCCACTACCACTTCCACCACCTCCACCACCACTTCCACCACCAGCACCACCTCCACCACCTCCACTACCACCACCACTTCCACCACCACTTCCACCACTTCCACCACCACTTCCACCACTTCCACCACCACCTCCACCTCCACTTCCACCACCAGTTCCACCACTTCCACCACCACCACCACCACTTCCCGCTCATTCTGCCCTTCCACCGCCTCGTGACGATGCCGGCACGCGGCGTCGTCTGTCCCTGGGGCTCCGGACGTGACGATGATGACGATGATGATGACGACGATGATGACGACGATGATGGATCATTGGGGCCATTTGATGATGATGATTGCGTCATCGGACAATGATGCTGATTCTGCTGCTTAGTGGTGATGGTCATTCTGATGACGCTGATGATGGATTAGTCATCATGAAGATGCTGATGATGATGCTGCTGATGATGAATCAGTTATCATGAAGATGCTGATGATGAATTAGTCATCATGAAGATGCTGAGGATGCTGATTCTGTTGCTTGGTGGTGATGGTCATTCCGATGATGCTGATGATGAATTGGTCATCATGAATATGCTGATGATGCTGATGATGAATTAGTCATCGTGAAGATGCTGATGATGCTGCTGGTGAAGCGGGGGGTGGGGGTAGAATGCGCGCCCGTGCCTTGTGGTTTAACTTCTAAGCGCTGTGGGTTGGGGGGTTTGGGGGGGGTTGTGTGTGTGTGTGTGGGGTATTGAGTTCAGTGGTGAGTGTGGTGGTGAGTGTGTGGGTATCGGGATGAGTGTGGGGGGGGGGGGTGTAGTGGTGAGTGTGGCAAGCGTATCGGGCTGAGCGGTGAGTGTGTGTGGGGGGTGTAGTGGTGTGCCTGGAGGGTGAAGCGGTGGGGGCGGGGGGGTGAGGACGACCTATGGCTGCGGCTCGCTCCACATGGCTTCTGTTGCAGCCACAGAGAGGCGGCTGTGGGCGCAATGCCAGTGTGCGTGCACGTGTGTACAAGTGTGTGCACGTGTGTACAAGTGTGTGCACGTGTGTGTGTGTGTGTAGGCGTGTGTGTGTGTGTGTACGCGTGGGTGTGTGTGTGTACGCGTGGGTGTGGTAGTGTAGCGGTTAGCGCGCTGCGCGAAGAAACCCGGCGGCACGAGTTCGATTCCCGTTCACGGCCAACAGCAGTAACGATTAATTGAACCGGTCCTGGGCATTCCCCTAGGTCGACTCAGCCTCAAATGAGTACCTGGTGCGGTGTGTAAACATCGTCACTGGGGAAGACAAAGGCGGTCTGGCGTGATGCTGGCCACCCACCCCTTCGTGTGCCGTGCCGGCTCTTCATAAGTGCTCACTAACAGCACTTGCCGCAAATCTGTTAAAGCTATACGGGGGGTCTTTGTCTTTGTGTGCACGCCTGGGTGTGTGTACACGTATGTATGTGTGTACTTAGTGTACTTAGTGTAGCGGTTAGCGACGCCCTGCGCCACGAACCCGGCTACAGGACATGAGCGACGATGATTTGAACCGGCTCTGGGCCTCCTCTAGGTCAACTCGGCGTCAAATTCGGCCCGGCGTGGTGCTGGTCACCCACCCGCTCGTGCGCCGTGCCAGCCTTCATAGGTACCTGGTAACAGCACTTGCCCCAAACAGGCTGTGTTGGGCTACACTGGGAACCTTTGTCTTTGCATCATGTATTTTTTTGGTTATCCTGGAAACTTTGTGAATATATCATCGGACCTTTTTTGTTGTTGCCAGCATCAAAGTTTGAAAAAATGAGAATAGGTTTTTTGCCCTTTCTGGGAATAAAACACGAGCTGTGTTAAGATGTTCAAACACAAAGTATATACATTTGGCAAGGATTCAAGTCTGTATTTACCACACACAGTACTTGTGGTGAACATGCTAACTAAAATCTGGTAATATACGGCATGGTCCTTGTGCTGTTCGCCGTTTGGCGTTAGTCTCTGGTCTGGCACTGGTAGTGAGATCAGGGTACAAAGAAGGCTGTTGTCTCTGGTGTAGGCCCATCAGTTTCAAAGACACTGCACATTTATTATCGGGGCAATGTCTGTTTGCACGTTCACCACAAGTGCTGTGTGCGTGGTTAAAGCAGTACTTGGTGACTTGCAAAATGAATCTACCTGTTTATTTGTCACAAAGGGTAAAATGTAATCTTATTTTTTTTTATACCTTTGTGAAGATCTTAAGATCGTTTGGCCGCTGGTCGGTTTGCACGCCCCCACGTGCCTCTGGCCGCCAACGAAAGTGACGTCACTGGCCGTCACGTGACACCGACATTTATTTGGCGGGAATTTGTTTTACGTCACTGGACTCCACGTGCCACCGTTTTTTTTTGGCGCTCGTAAAAAGACGTCACTGGACCACAGATTTTTCTTTTTTTGGCGGGAAAACAAACGCGCACTTCCATCATTGGGAATGAATTCCTCAACAACAGCAACAACAACAAAAAACTATTTTGGGATCTTCCGAAATATTTCATGTCTCGGCCTGGTTGTCGGTTACGGGGTTAACCGAGAAAATCTGGAGCACACCTCTCGTGCCTGCCTGTGCGTGTGTCTGTGCGTCTGTGTGTGCATGTGTGTGTGTGTCTGAACGGGCGCGACACGGGGCTAGAGAAGAGATGGAGTGATGTGGTACGGGAGGACGTGGAGCTGAGTGGACTTGCCGATGACTGGTACCAGCGGTGTCAAGATCGGCCTCTGTGGAGGAGGCTCGTGAAGGACGCTGCTGGGCAGTTGGAGGTAGTCGCCCTCCAACAACAACAACGGAGGGCGGAGGAGCGACGCTCACAACAACGAGCGGAGTGCCGGGTGGCTAAAGCACAACAGGTTGGCACAGTAGGGGGCACAGGCTGTGCATCGGCCAGTCATCTCAGTCAGTCGACCCATGGCACCGGGATCTGCCCCGTGACCTCCTGCCAGCGGGCGTTTGACACTTCACGTGGCCTTAACGTGCACATAGCCTGGTACAAGCGCCGTGGTGACGTAACCGCAATTAGTGGCTGTTTGTTTGTAGTTATTGTTGTTGTTGTTGGTTGTGCGTGTGGTGTTGGCCACTCGCTTCCAGCACTTGCCCCTAAATCAGCCTGTGGAGGCTACCCGGGGGATCTTTGTACATGTGGTTTTGTGAGCGGGAATCGAACCCAGGTAGTCGCAGTGGGAGGCAGCAGCTCTCGATGAGTTACCTGGTGCGAGGGAGAGAGGGGATGGAGGGAAGAGGAGGGATAGATGGAGGGGAGGGGGGACGGGGCGATAGGAGGGGGATGGGGGGGGGGGAATGCGATGGAGAGAGAGAGGGTAGGGGGAGAGGGTGGGTGGGTGGGTGGGGGGAGAGGTTGGGTGGGTGGGGGGAGAGGGTGGGTGGGTGGGGGGAGAGGTTGGGTGGGTGGGGGGAGAGGGTGGGTGGGTGGGGGGAGAGGTTGGGTGGGTGGGGGGAGAGATTGGGTGGGTGGGGGGAGAGGTTGGGTGGGTGGGGGGAGAGGTTGGGTGGGTGGGGGGAGAGGTTTCGGTGGGTGGGGGGAGAGGTTTGGGTGGGTGGGGGGAGAGGTTTGGGTGGGTGGGGGGAGAGGTTTGGGTGGGTGGGGGGAGAGGGTGGGTGGGTGGGGGGAGAGGGTGGGTGGGTGGGGGGAGAGGGTGGGTGGGTGGGGGGAGCTAGAGAGTGGGCGAGAGGGGAGGGAGCAATTGAAGATAGGGGAGGGGGGAGAGTGGGAGAGAGATGGAGAAGGAGGAAACGAGAGGGAGGGAGAGCAGAGGAAGGGATTATTGGGCAAGAGATGAGAGAGAGGGAGGGAGGGACAGCGAGGGAGGGAGGGAGAGTGACAGGAAAGGAGGATTGGGGAGGTGGAGGGTGAGAGATGGAGAGAGAGAGAGGGAGAAAACAGGGGGAACATAGAGTAGTGAGAGGAGGGGGTAGAGAGAGAGGGAAGGGGTAAGGAGAGCAGAGCGTGAAATCTTTCATTTGAAAAGAGGGGGGCGGGGGGGGGTTACATAAAGCAAAGCATTGAAAAAAAACCCGAAATGATGAACGAATCAAAGTGCCGACTACATCAAGCATCTTCCTGTTTCCTCTGATGGTAAAAAAGGGAGAGAGGGAGGGAGAGAGGGAGGGAGAGAGTTGGAGAGTGTAATTAGTGGCTATATTTAGGCTCCGGTTCCGCCAATTAGCGCGCGGGCAACGCGCGCTCTGGACACGAGGCCCTATGACGTCACAGAGCAAGGTGCATCCCTTAATCAGCATCAACATCGTCATCAACATCGTCAGCGTCAGAGACACACAACGTGAAACACGTGCCTCGCTAATGCTGTGGTGACTAGACGTGCGTGGACACGTGATCTGTGTGTTCGCTGTGGCCTTAGTAACCTGGTGGTGGGTGGGGGCTGGTGGATGGGGGGGGGGCTGGTGGTGGGGGGCAGGAGAAGACAAAGGTCTTGATTGGGGGGCCACCATATCAACCCTACCTCTCACACCTTCACTCCTCACCTGTCCAACCCCATCACTCCTCACCTGTCCACCCCCATCACTCCTCACCTGTCCACCCCCATCACTCCTCACCTGTCCAACTCCTTCACTCCTTACCTGTCCAACTCCTCACCTGTCCAACTCCTTCACTCCTCACCTGTCCAACCCTTCACTCCTCACCTGTCCAACTCCTTCACTCCTCACCTGTCCAACCCCATCACTCCTCACCTGTCCACCCCCATCACTCCTCACCTGTCCAACTCCTTCACTCCTTACCTGTCCAACTCCTTCACTCCTCACCTGTCCAACTCCTTCACTCCTTACCTGTCCAACTCCTTCACTCCTCACCTGTCCAACTCCTTCACTCCTCACCTGTCCACCCCCATCACTCCTCACCTGTCCAACTCCTTCACTCCTCACCTGTCCAACCCCATCACTCCTCACCTGTCCACCCCCATCACTCCTCACCTGTCCAACTCCTTCACTCCTCACCTGTCTAACCCCATCACTCCTCACCTGTCCACCCCCTTCACTCCTCACCTGTCCACCCCATCACTCCTCACCTGTCCAACCCTTCACTCCTCACCTGTCCAACCCCATCACTCCTCACCTTTCCAACCCCATCACTCCTCACCTGTCCAACCCCTTCACTCCTCACCTGTGCAACCCCATCACTCCTCACCTGTCCAATCCCATCACTCCTCACCTGTCCAACCCCTTCACTCCTCACCTGTCCAACCCCATCACTCCTAACCTGTCCAACCCCATCACTCCTCACCTGTCCACACCATCACTCCTCACCTGTCCAACTCCTTCACTCCTCACCTGTCCAACCCCGTCACTCCTCACCTGTCCAACCCCGTCACTCCTCACCTGTCCACCCCCATCACTCCTCACCTGTCCAACCCCATCACTCCTCACCTGTCCAACCCTTCACTCCTCACCTTTCCAACCCCATCACTCCTCACCTGTCCAACCCCTTCACTCCTCACCTGTCCAACCCCATCACTCCTCACCTGTCCAATCCCATCACTCCTCACCTGTCCAACCCCATCACTCCTCACCTGTCCAACCCCATCACTCCTCACCTGTCCAACCCCATCACTCCTCACCTGTCCAACCCCATCACTCCTCACCTGTCCAATCCCATCACTCCTCACCTGTCCAACACCTTCACTCCTCACCTGTCCAACCCCATCACTCCTCACCTGTCCAACCCCATCACTCCTCACCTGTCCAACCCCATCACTCCTCACCTGTCCAACTCCATCACTCCTCACCTGTCCACACCATCACTCCTCACCTGTCCAACTCCTTCACTCCTCACCTGTCCAACCCCGTCACTCCTCACCTGTCCAACCCCATCACTCCTCACCTGTCCACCCCCATCACTCCTCACCTGTCCAACCCCATCACTCCTCACCTGTCCAACCCTTCACTCCTCACCTGTCCAACCCCATCACTCCTCACCTTTCCAACCCCATCACTCCTCACCTGTCCAACCCCTTCACTCCTCACCTGTCCAACCCCATCACTCCTCACCTGTCCAATCCCATCACTCCTCACCTGTCCAACCCCATCACTCCTCACCTGTCCAACCCCATCACTCCTCACCTGTCCAACCCCATCACTCCTCACCTGTCCAACCCCATCACTCCTCACCTGTCCACCCCATCACTCCTCACCTGTCCAACACCTTCGCAGGTGAGGATTGACGGGATTGGACAGGTGAGGTTGCGGGGCAAGTGCTGTTGACGAGCACCTGTACACAGGCAGACCCAGAGATCCACCCTCAGGAGGCTGTCAGGGCCAAGTGCAGGCATCGAACAACATCGGAAGAATCACACGAGGAGCCGGTGGGGGTGAGGTGGGGGTGCGGTGGGGTGGGGTGGGGGTAGGGGTGGAGTGGGGTGGGGGTAGGGGTGGGGTGGGGGTGGGGTAGGGGTGGGGTGGGGGTGGGGTGGGCCAACGTCACGCCCGGCCGCCTTTGTCTCCCGCGTGCTGACGTTAACACGCCGAATAAACCCACCCATACCCCCACCACCAACCCCCAACCCCCCCACCTCAACCCCCACCCCAACACCCACCCTCACCGCAACCCCTCCACCTCAACCCCCAGCCCGACCTCCACCCCAACCCCCACCCCAACCCCATCCCAACCCTCACCCCAACCACCGCCCCCCCAACCTCCACCACCACCCCGCACCCCAACACCCACCCTCACCCCAACCCCCCCACCTCAATCCCAACCCCCAACCCCGACCCCCACCCCAACAACCCCCAACCCCCACGTGACAGAACGCGTTGGTCTCGGTGCAGAAATCTGCGTTGCAATCAACGCACGGACAAAGATCCCCCGTGTAGCCTGCACAGACTGTAGGTGGCAAGTGCTGTTAGCGAGCACCTATGAAGGCCGGCACGGCAC
Organism: Petromyzon marinus; assembly: GCF_048934315.1. Taxonomy (NCBI): domain Eukaryota; kingdom Metazoa; phylum Chordata; class Hyperoartia; order Petromyzontiformes; family Petromyzontidae; genus Petromyzon; species Petromyzon marinus. The sequence continues at coordinate 4,349,875 of NC_133731.1, read as the reverse complement.
ACGGAGGGGGTGGGTGGCCAGCGCCACGCCCGACCGCCTTTGTCTCCCCCAGTGGTGATGTTTACACACCACACCAGGTACTCATTTTGAGGCTGAGTCGACCTAGGGGAGGCCCAGGACCGGTTCAGATAATCGTCACCGGGTGTTGGCCGTGAGCGGGAATCGAACCCGGGTCGCCGGGTTCGTAGTGCAGCGCGTGTGCGGGAGCGGTGGTGCAGCGGTTAGCACCACCGCTCACGCATACACACAGACAAACGCTCGCACAAAAAAGCGCACTTCCATCCTCTAGAAAGAATTCCTCAACGAGAACACAAAAAAATGTTTGGGATCTTCCGAAATTTTTTTGTGTCTCGGTTTGATTGTCGGTTACGGATTAACCCGAAGATCTGGAGCGGACGTCTCGTGTCTGACTGTGCGTGTGTCTGTGTACAGGGAGCGGTGGTGCAGCGGTCACCGCTATGCTGCGCTACGAACCTGGCGACCCGAGTTCGATCCCCGCTCACGGCCAAAATCAGTGGCGATTATCTGAACCGGTCCTGGGCCTCCCGTAGGTCGACTCAGCCTCAAATGAGTAACCTGGTGCGGTGTGTTGTAAACATCGCCACTCGAGAGACAAAGGCGGCCGGGCGTGGTGCTGGCCACCCACCCCCTCGTGTGCCGTGCCGGCCTTCACAGGTGCCCGCTAACAGTACTTGCCCCAACAGTCGGTTAAGGCTGTACGGGGGATCTTTGTCTTTGCGTGTCTCTGTGTGTCTGAACGAGCGCGGCACGGGCTAGAGAAGAGATGGAGTGACGTGGTACAGGAGGATGTGTAGCTGGGTGGACTTGTCGATGACTGGTACCAGCGGTGTCAAGATCGGCCTCTGTGGAGGCTCGTGAAGGACGCTACTGGGCAGTTGGAGGCAGTCGCCCTCCAGCAACAACGGAGGGCGGAGGGAGCGACGCTCACAACAACGAGCGGAGCGCCGGGCGGATTCAAAATCGCCGCGAGATGTCACAGTAGGGGGGTGGGCACGGGTTGGTTGGTGCATCAGTCCAACCCGTGGCCCCTGCTGGGTCCGTCCCGTGACCTCCTGGTGCACCTAGCCTGGCACAGTAGGGGGCACAGGTGGTGGATCGGTCAGTCATCTCAGTCAGGCGACCCGTGGCACCTGCTGGGTCTGTCCAGTGACCTCCTGGTGCACCTAGCCTGGCACAGTAGGGGGCACAGGTGATGTATCGGCCGGTCGTCTCAGTCAGTCGACCGGTGGCACCTGCTAGGTCTGTCCCGTGACCTCCTGGTGCACCTAGCCTGGCACAGTAGGGGGCACAGGTGGTGGATCGGTCAGTCATCTCAGTCAGGCGACCCGTGGCACCTGCTGGGTCTGTCCAGTGACCTCCTGGTGCACCTAGCCTGGCACAGTAGGGGGCACAGATGGTGGATCGGTCAGTCATCTCAGTCAGGCGACCCGTGGCACCTGCTGGGTCTGTCCAGTGACCTCCTGGTGCACCTAGCCTGGCACAGTAGGGGGCACAGATGGTGGATCGGTCAGTCATCTCAGTCAGGCGACCCGTGGCACCTGCTGGGTCTGTCCCGTGACCTGGTGCACCTAGCCTGGCACAGTAGGGGGCACAGGTGGTGGATCGGTCAGTCATCTCAGTCAGGCGACCCGTGGCACCTGCTGGGTCTGTCCCGTGACCTCCTGGTGCACCTAGCCTGGCACAGAAGGGGGCACAGGTGGTGCATCGGCCGCTCATCTCAGTCGGTCGACCAGTGGCACCTGCTGGGTCTGCCCCGTGACCTCCTGCCAGCGGGCGTTCGACACTTCACGTGGCCTCAACGTGCACCTAGCCTGGCACCAGCGCCGTGGTGGCGCCGCCGCCACTTAGTGGCGACTGGCGGTTGTTGTTGTTGTTGGTGGTGGTGGTGGTGGAGTAAGAGAGAGAAAGCTAAAGAGGAATTGTTCTGTCGTAGGCGACGTTTCGGGCACTGGATCTTCTTCGCCGTACTTGAATGCGTGCGGGTGATTTGTGCCCGGAAGACGTTCGCGTCACGCGCGTCGGTGCGTCTTGACTTGAGTGAGGCGTGCGTGTGCGGGTGTGTGTGTGCGTGTATGCGTGTGTGTGTGTGCGTGTATGTGTGTGCATGGGTGTGTGCACACAAGCACGAGGCTCGTCTGCACGTAGTGACCGGTATGAGGCAGAGACACGTGTTGGGTGGTACGTGGGGGTGAGTTGGGTGGTACGTGGGGGTGAGTTGGGTGGTACGTGGGGGTGAGTTGGGTGGTACGTGGGGGTGAGTTGGGTGGTACGTGGGGGTGAGTTGGGTGGTACGTGGGGGTGAGTTGGGTGGTACGTGGGGGTGAGTTGTGTGGTACGTGGGGGTGAGTTGGGTGGTACGTGGGGGTGAGTTGTGTGGTACGTGGGGGTGAGTTGGGTGGTACGTGGGGGTGAGTTGGGTGGTACGTGGGGGTGAGTTGTGTGGTACGTGGGGGTGAGTTGAGTGGTACGTGGGGGTGAGTTGGGTGGTACGTGGGGGTGAGTTGGGTGGTACGTGGGGGTGAGTTGGGTGGTACGTGGGGGTGAGTTGGGTGGTACGTGGGCGAGTAGTTGGGTGGTACGTGGGGGTGAGTTGGGTGGTACGTGGGAGTGAGTTGTGTGGTACGTGGGGGTGAGTTGGGTGGTGTGTGGGGGTGAGTTGCATGGTACGTGGGGATGAGTTGGGTGGTACGTGGGGGTGAGTTGGGTGGTACGTGGGGGTGAGTTGGGTGGTACGTGGGGGTGAGTTGGGTGGTACGTGGGGGTGAGTTGGGTGGTACGTGGGGGTGAGTTGGGTGGTACGTGGGGGTGAGTTGGGTGGTACGTGGGGGTGAGTTGGGTGATACGTGGGGGTGAGTTGGGTGGTACGTGGGGGTGAGTTGGGTGGTACGTGGGGGTGAGTTGGGTCGTCCGTGGGGGTGAGTTGTGTGGTACGTGGGGGTGAGTTGGGTGGTACGTGGGGGTGAGTTGGGTGGTACGTGGGGGTGAGTTGTGTGGTACGTGGGGGTGAGTTGAGTGGTACGTGGGGGTGAGTTGGGTGGTACGTGGGGGTGAGTTGTGTGGTACGTGGGGGTGAGTTGGGTGGTACGTGGGGGAGTAGTTGGGTGGTACGTGGGGGTGAGTTGGGTGGTACGTGGGGGTGAGTTGTGTGGTACGTGGGGTTGAGTTGGGTGGTGTGTGGGGGTGAGTTGCATGGTACGTGGGGGTGAGTTGGGTGGTACGTGGGGGTGAGTTGGGTGGTACGTGGGGGTGAGTTGGGTGGTACGTGGGGGTGAGTTGGGTGGTACGTGGGGGTGAGTTTGGTGGTACGTGGGGGTGAGTTGGGTGGTACGTGCGGGTGAGTTGGGTGGTGTGTGGGGGTGAGTTGGGTGGTGTGTGGGGGTGAGTTGGGTGGTACGTGGGGGTGAGTTGGGTGGTACGTGGGGGTGAGTTGGGTGGTACGTGGGGGTGAGTTTGGTGGTACGTGGTGGTGAGTTGGGTGGTACGTGGGGTGAGTTTGGTGGTACGTGGGGGTGAGTTGGGTGGTACGTGGGGGTGAGTTGGGTGGTACGTGGGGGTGAGTTGGGTGGTACGTGGGGGTGAGTTGGGTGATACGTGGGGGTGAGTTGGGTGGTACGTGGGGGTGAGTTTGTTGGTACGTGGGGGTGAGTTGGGTGGTGCTCCTCAGTCCCCCGTTGGAGTCGCGGTCGCTAGGAGATGTTAACTCCCTCGCCTGGTGTACAGGAGGTCGCCGGTTCGATCCCGAGCCTGACCCCCTGCTGTATATTTGGAGTTTGCGTGTCTCTCTCCCTCCCTGTGACAAGATGTTAATTACCTCGCCTGGTATACAGTAGGTCGTGGGTTCCATGCCGACCCTGACACCTGCTGATGTATATTTGGAGTTTGCGTGTCTTTCTCTCTCTCTCTCTCACCGTGGTCGTGTGGATTTTTATCCTCCGGATTTTCCCTCCACATTTATAAAAAAAAACATCACGCATTGAGATTATTTTCATGACTTTGGTTGCTGTAAATGTTCCAAATTGATGGGGCCACTTTGTTGAGCCATAGTTTGCAGTAGCCACCGGGTCGCTACCGAAAAATAAATCAGTCGCTCGGCGGGGCTTTGCCTTGGTAGGATGGGGATGGTTTCGTGTTGTATTTGCACGTGGTTCGGTGATTCGGTGACCTTTCTTGTTACTCCCGTTTTCTCCCCTCCACATTGAGGACCGCACGTCACGCCGTTAGAGTATTTGGCGACTGCTAAACGTTTCCACACGACCATGATGATGATGATCGTGATGGCAAGCCGCCAAGTCGTTGAGCTCCTACGATGTTTGTGATCGCCAAGTGGCATCTTTAAACAACAACAAAAGATCAATTCTACGTCAGAATCAGAAAGGGTTTCATTCGCCATGAAAGTTCACACCGACACGGAATTTACTTTGGCAGGATGGTGCATACATTAAACATATATCTAAAATCTTAAATAAGTTTAAAACAAGTCTTACTATAGTAAGGGTTAGAAGTCTAACTAATACCAAGGCGCTGAAGTATATAAAATTGAATAAATATCGAATATAAAATAGCTGTAAGATATAATTTAAAAATAAAAAATACAAATAGGTTAACATAGTTAATATCAGCAAGGTGTCATTATGTGGATAAAATATTAGTGGGGCCTTAGCTGGTAAAATAAATAAAAAATCAGTTCAGTAGTTTTTTTCTTCTTTCATTATCGAGCTTTTTTGGCTTAGACTGTGTAAATATTAATGCGTCGTTAAATCCACCGACACAGGCAATTAAGTAAGGGGGTTTGTAACGTAAACATAACGTGGACTATTCGTTACAAGTACAGCATCACAGCGATTGTTGCGTGTTGGAGAGTGAACCTCACTGCAGCATTCACAAATCGAGTAACGTGACGTTTCGCCGGTAATTACATCAACAACAACAACCAGCATCATCAGGCGGCAGCCAGAGTTTACGTGACACAACCCTTACTAATTGGCTGTGTGTAGGGTGGTGGCGGGTTTAACGACACATTTATCTGCACGTGATCTAACACAACAAACACCCCCCCCCACTCCCCTCTATTATGGATAATATTTAACACGTAGGCCGTCGCATAATAGAGTTTTTGTTGGATTAGATGGCGTAAATATATAAATGTTGCGCCGTTGAACCCGCCACCACCCGACACAGCCAATTAGCAAGGGGTTTGTCACGTACAACAGAACGTGGCCCTAATTCGTTAAGAGTAACAGCACCACGCCGGTCGTGTGTTGGAGAGTTAAACCCCAACTACAACATTGACAATTGTTTGTTCTGTTTACGTGACGAACCTTTGCTGATTGGCTGTGCGTCGGGTGGTGGCGGGTTCGACGACACAACGTTTATATTTGCGACATCGAACCCAACGAACCCGCTCCATCGCTGCCCGTCTTCTATCATGGATAATATTGGTCTCGAAATTCTGACTACTACGACTACTACTACGACTACTACGACCACTAATACGACCACTACTACGACTACTACTACGACCACTAATACAGCTACTACTACTACGACTACTACTACGACTACTACTACGACTACTACCACTACTACGACTACTACTACGATTACTACTACGACCACTAATACAACTACTACTACGACTACTACTACGACTACTACTACGACCACTACTACGACTACTAATACACTACTACGACTACTAATACGACTACTACTACGACTACTACGACTACTAATACGACCACTCCTACGACTACTACTACGACCACTAATACAACTACTAATACGACCACTCCTACGACTACTACTACGACCACTACTACGACTACTAATACGACTACTACTACGACTACTAATACGACCACTACTACGACTACTACTACGACCACTCCTACGACCACTACTATGACTACTAATAAGACTACTAATACACTACTAAGACTACTACTACTACGACTACTACGACTGACCAGGAGATGTTCAACTCGACTTTCTCAAGTTGTCAGAGTTTTCCGTGGCAGGGTTTGAACCCTGGTGACCTCGCACCGCTTGTGGACCGCCCCGTGACCCACCCGGGGTTGGAGGGGAGGGGGGTAAGGGGAGGGGGGAGGAAGGGGGGGGCCCTCATCCAGCAGTGGAGTGGCAACCAAAATGGTAGCGGCAAACACGTGGTCGCTCAGCGGTGGGGAGCACAGCGACCCACAATGTGGAGGACGTCACGGGTTCGACTCCTGATCTGGGGCGGCGGTGGGAGTGCTGGTGGGGGGAGGGGGAGGTTGACTCGGCCCATCATCAACATCCCCATCAACATCACCATCATTATCAACATCACCTCCATCATCAACATCACCACCATCATTATCATCATTATCGTCACCATCATCATCATCAACATCATCGTCAACATCACCACCATCGTCAACATCATCGACATCGCCATCATCATCAACATCACCTCCATCATCAACATCACCACCATCATCAACATCACCACCATCATTATCATCATTACCATCACCATCATTATCAACATCACCTCCATCATCAACATCACCACCATCATTATCATCATTATCGTCAACATCACCATCATCAACATCATGGTTAACATCACCACCATCATCAACATCATCGACATCCCCATCAACATCACCACCATCATCAACATCCCCATCAACATCACCACCATTATCAACATCATCATCATCACCACCATCATTATCATCATTATCGTCAACATCACCATCATCATCAACATCATGGTCAACATCACCACCATCATCAACATCATCATCGATATCATCAACACCACCATCATTCATATAAATATCACCATTAACATCATCAACATCCCCATCGTCATCAACATCAACATCATCATCCCCATCAACACCACCATCGACATGGACATCATCTCTCCCTCCTTGGTCGATCAAATAGCGGTGGGGTTGTCCTACGTAGACACTCACCCCCACGCCTACCGACCGGCCATAGTAACGTGGAATTTCCACCCGCCGCCTGGGTGTAAAATTAACTGACCCGCCATCTCGACGCTCGCCGTCCACGTTGTCTGTTCGGCAGCCGACGCAGATTCCCTCCGATCATTTCGTGATCCACCAACCCCCCCCCCCCTAATTCTAGCCCCTCCCCTCGCGACCCCAGGGGTGTGTGTTTAGGGGGGGGGGGGGTCACGAAAAGACGCCGCAGGCTCGGATTGCTCGCGCTGAATAATTGAACTTCGCGTGGAGAGGTGCTCGCTAATTATTGATGGGGCCAGGCTCACCCTCCCTCGGCCCCCCCCCCTCTCGCCCTCACGTCCCACACCGTGAACATGGCACAGGGGTACAGGGGGTGAGTGGCACGCGACGTGCCCGGTGAGCAGGGCTGGGGAGGGGGTATGGTGGACATCTCAATCCCGCTACTGCTGCTGATACTGCTGCTTCTGTTGTTGGGGTGATGTGCCACTTGTTACGCGTGGCTCTGTGTGTGTGTACACGTGTCTCTGTGTGTGTGTCTGTGTGTGTTACACGTGTCACTGTGTGTGTGTGTGTACACGTGTCTCTGTGTGTCTCTGTGTGTGTGTCTGTGTATGTGTGTCTGTGTATGTGTGTCTGTGTGTGTGTACACGTGTCTCTGTGTGTACACGTGTCTCTGTGTGTCTGTGTGTGTACACGTGTGTCTGTGTGTACACGTGTCTGTGTGTGTACACGTGTCTGTGTGTGTGTGTACACGTGTCTCTGCGTGTGTGTACACATGTCTCTGTGTGTCTGTGTGTGTGTAGGCGTGGCTCTGTGTGTGTGGGTACACGTGTCTCTGTGTGTGTGTACACGTGTCTCTGTGTGTCTCTGTGTGTGTGTCTGTGTATGTGTGTCTGTGTGTGTGTGTACACGTGTCTCTGTGTGTCTCTGTGTGTGTGTACACGTGTCTCTGTGTGTCTCTGTGTGTGTCTGTGTGTGTACACGTGTCTCTTTGTGTCTCTGTGTGTGTGTACACGTGTCTCTGGGTGTGTCTCTGTGTGTGTGTGTGTGTACACGTGTCTCTGTGTCTGTGTGTGTGTACACGTGTGTGTGTGTACACGTGTGTCTGTGTGTACACGTGTCTGTGTGTACACGTGTCTGTGTGTGTACACGTGTCTGTGTGTCTGTGTGTGTACACGTGTCTCTGTGTGTGTACACGTGTCTCTGTGTGTCTGTGTGTGTGTTACACGTGTCTCTGTGTGTGTGTGTGTACACGTGTCTCTGTGTGTGTCTGTGTGTGTGTGTACACGTGTCTCTGTGTGTGTCTCTGTGTGTGTGTACACGTGTCTCTGTGTGTCTGTGTGTGTGTACAAATGTGTCTGTGTGTACACGTGTCTGTGTGTGTACACGTGTCTGTGTGTCTGTGTGTGTGTACACGTGTGTCTGTGTGTGTACACGTGTGTCTGTGTGTGTGTGTCCGTGTGTGTGTGTACACGTGTCTGTGTGTGTACACGTGTCTTCGTCTCGGTATGGGGGAGCGGTAGTTCGATTCCCGCTCACGGCCACCACCGGTGACAATTATCTGAACCGCTCGTGGGCCTCCCCTAGGTCGACTCAGCCTCAAATGAGTACCTGGTGCGGTGTGTAAACATCGCCACTGGGGAGACAAAGGCGATCGGGCGTGATGCTGGCCACCCACCCCCTCGTGTGCCGTGCCGGCCTTCACAGGTGCTGCTACTCGCTAACAGCACTTGCCCCAATAATCTGTTACAGGCTACACACACTACCGCTCCCTCATACACACACACACAGCCACGTGTACACACAGACACACGTGGACACACACCGATACGTGTACAAAGACACACAAAGACACGTTGACACACACAGACACGTTAACACACAGACACGTGTAAACACACGCAGAAATGTGTACACACAGACACACGTGGACACACAAACCGACACATGTACAAAGACACACACAGACACATGGACACACACACAGACACGTGTACACACACAGAGACACGTGGACACACACCCAGACACATGGACACACACACAGGTGAACACACACAGACACGTGTACACACACACACGCGATCGCTCCACTCCTGGATCACACTTAATCCCAGCCCCAGGGATTCAACTCTCTTCACTCTCTCTCTCCACCCTCGCTCACTCTCCCCTCCCACACTCTCCTCCGACTCTACCCACCATCTCTTACCCCTCTCCCTGTATCACTCACATCACTACCCAGTACCTCTCACTACCCCCACGTGTCACTCGCATCACTACCCAGTACCTCTCACTACCCCACGTATCACTCACATCACTACCCAGTACCTCTCACTACCCCACGTGTCACTCGCATCACTACCCAGTACCTCTCACTACCCCCACGTGTCACTCACATCACTACCCAGTACCTCTCACTACCCCCACGTGTCACTCGCATCACTACCCAGTACCTCTCACTACCCCACGTGTCACTTGCATCACTACTCAGTACCTCTCACTACCCCACGTGTCACTCGCATCACTACCCAGTACCTCTCACTACCCCACGTGTCACTTGCATCACTACTCAGTACCTCTCACTACCCCACGTGTCACTCGCATCACTACCCAGTACCTCTCACTACCCCACGTGTCACTCACATCACTACCCAGTACCTCTCACTACCCCACGTGTCACTCACATCACTACCCAGTACCTCTCACTACCCCACGTGTCACTCGCATCACTACTCAGTACCTCTCACTACCCCACGTGTCACTCGCATCACTACTCAGTACCTCTCACTACCCCATGTGTCACTCGCATCACTACTCAGTACCTCTCACTACCCCACGTGTCACTCACATCACTACCCAGTACCTCTCACTACCCCACGTGTCACTCACATCACTACCCAGTACCTCTCACTACCCCACGTGTCACTCACATCACTACCCAGTACCTCTCACTACCCCCACGTGTCACTCGCATCACTACCCAGTACCTCTCACTACCCCACGTGTCACTCGCATCACTACCCAGCACCTCTCACTACCCCACGTGTCACTCACATCACTACCCAGTACCTCTCACTACCCCACGTGTCACTCGCATCACTACCCAGTACCTCTCACTACCCCACGTGACACTCGCATCACTACCTAGTGCCGCTCACAATGATTGCGAGCGGGCGTCCAGACAACATCGTGACGAGTTGAATTCCTGCGGAAAGATGTGCGCCACACCCCCCCCCCCCGTAGGGCAGCTGTTTCAACGCCCCCCCCCCCCGTAGGGCAGCTGTTCCAACGCCCCCCCCCCGTAGGGCAGCTGTTCCAACGCCCCCCCCCCGTAGGGCAGCTGTTCCAACGCCCCCCCCCCGTAGGGCAGCTGTTCCAACGCCCCCCCCCCGTAAGGCAGCTGTTCCAACGTCCCCCCCCCCGTAAGGCAGCTGTTCCAACGCTCCCCCCCTCGTAGGGCAGCTGTTCCAACGCCCCCCCCCGTAGGGCAGCTGTTCCAACGCCCCCCCCCCCCCGTAGGGCAGCTGTTCCAACGCCCCCCCCCGTAGGGCAGCTGTTCCAACGCCCCTCCCCGTAGGGCAGCTGTTCCAACGCCCCCCCCCCGTAGGGCAGCTGTTCCAACGCCCCCCCCCGTAGGGCAGCTGTTCCAACGCCCCCCCCCCCGTAGGGCAGCTGTTCCAACGCCCCCCCCGTAGGGCAGCTGTTCCAACGCCCCCCCCCGTAGGGCAGCTGTTCCAACGCCCCCCCCCGTAGGGCAGCTGTTCCAACGCCCCCCCCCGTAGGGCAGCTGTTCCAACGCCCCCCCCCGTAGGGCAGCTGTTCCAACGCCCCCCCCCCCCGTAGGGCAGCTGTTCCAATGCTCCCCCCCCGCCACCGCAGAATCTGGCCGGGTCGTCACACCCTCGAAGTACAAAACAAATAACCAAAACAAATAAACAGAACAAATAAACAGAACAAATAAACAGAACAAATAAACAGAACAAATAAACAAAACAAATAAAAAAACAAATAAAAAACATAAAAAAACCAATAAAAACAAATAAAAACAAATAAACAGAACAAATAAACAGAACAAATAAACAGAACAAATAAACAGAATAAATAAACAGAACAAATAAACAGAACAAATAAACAGAACAAACAGCACAAATAAACAGAACAAATAAACAGAACAAATAAACAGAACAAATAAACAGAACAAATAAACAGAACAAATAAAAAAACAAATAAACAGAACAAATAAACAGAACAAATAAACAGAACAAATAAAAAACAAATAAACAGAACAAATAAATAGAACAAATAAACAGAACAAATAAACAAACAAATAAACAGAACAAATAAAAAACAAATAAACAGAACAAATAAACAGAACAAATAAACAGAACAAATAAAAAACAAATAAACAGAACAAATAAACAGAACAAATAAACAGAACAAATAAACAGAACAAATAAACAAAACAAATAAACAGAATAAATAAACAGAACAAATAAACAGAACAAATAAACAGAACAAATAAACAGAACAAATAAACAAAACAAATAAACAGAACAAATAAACAGAACAAATAAACAGAACAAATAAACAGAACAAATAAACAGAACAAATAAACAGAACAAATAAACAGAACAAATAAACAGAACAAATAAACAGAACAAATAAACAGAACAAATAAACAGAACAAATAAACAGAACAAATAAACAAAACAAATAAACAGAACAAATAAACAGAACAAATAAACAGAACCAATAAACAGAACCAATAAACAGAACCAATAAACAGAACAAATAAACAGAACCAATAAACAGAACAAATAAACAGAACAAATAAACAGAACAAATAAACAGAACAAATAAACAGAACAAATAAACAGAACAAATAAACAGAACAAATAAACAGAACAAATAAACAGAACAAATAAACAGAACAAATAAACAGAACAAATAAACAGAACAAATAAACAGAACAAATAAACAGAACAAATAAACAGAACAAATAAACAGAACAAATAAACAGAACAAATAAACAGAACAAATAAACAGAACAAATAAACAGAACAAATAAACAGAACAAATAAACAGAACAAATAAACAGAACAAATAAACAGAACAAATAAACAGAACAAATAAACAGAACAAATAAACAGAACAAATAAACAGAACAAATAAACAGAACAAATAAACAGAACAAAAAACAAAGAGCGGCTGTGGCGACCCCGCTCGCTCTTCCGTCGTGCCCTTGTGCAAGGGTGCGCGGCGGAGGCGGGGGGCGGGGCTTGTTTGCGGGGGCGGGGCGTGTGTCGGCCCACGTGCCTTGTCCCTTGGTGCATCTGCCACCTAGTGGCACGGCGTGGGAACTCGCGGTTGGGTTGCCAGTCGCCATTGAACCGCACGGTCACGGCAAAAGCCTCCGGTTACCCAGAGCTGTGAACCCCATATCAGTGCCCTACCTTATTACAGACCAATTATAGACCTCATTGGTCACCCCGTGCCCCTTATAAATCTCAACGTCCATCCTACAAAGTCCCATCGCAAGGGAGACGCAAAACAAAGAAATTGACAACGACTAATTTCGCCCGTATTGACGCGGCTGTACGCCGAATGGACCCTGAAAACTCAGTCTCCCTTCGCAAGAATACGGGGTGATCCGTAATGGGTTGGCAGTTGTGGTTTACCTGTTTGAATCGACCTCGTGCTGCACGTGGTTGCTCTGACGAACATCATGGGCCATGCTCAGTCCACTGCTGGATGATCGTCTCCCCAAGCCTCGGTCTCTGCGAATGTGCGCGGGTGTTGTGTGTTGTGTGTTTGTTGTGTGTTGTGTTTTGTGTGTTGTGTTGTGTGTTGTGTTGTTTCTTCACGCGATGAAGGCGGTGTGCCCGAGTTCGATTTCCCCTCTCTCACTGCCGACCAGCAGCCAGTGGGGATTTATCTGAACTTGGCGGCCTCAATTGAGCTCCTGGTGCGATGTGTGAACATCGCTGCTGGGGAGACAAAGGCGGCCGGGCGCGGTGCTTGCCACCACGTGCCATGCCGGCCTTCATAGGTACTCGTTAACAGCACTTTTCCCCGGCAGCTTGCGTTTACTAGACGGGAGATCATTGTCTGCGTCTGCGGAGCGGTGCACACGCAAAGCGGGAGAAGCTGAAGCTCGCCCACTCCTTGGCTGTCTTGGCCAAACTGCCGCGGGGCAACACTTAGCCCTGCCGCTGTAAGGGTCACAGCGATATCCACACGCTGGGTCCCAGTATCTCAGGGGAGTCTCCTGTGCTTTTGGGGGGGGAGGGAGGTGGGGGTGGTGGTGGAGGTGGTGGTGGTGGAGGGGGTAGAGGAAGAGGTTATTAGGAGATGGGGGCATAGGGGGTGGGGGTATAGGGGATGGGGTATGGGGGGTGGGGATATAGGGGATACCGGTGGGGTATGGGGTGAGAGCGGATTATGGGGAGAGGGGGTTAGAGGAAGGGGGGTATAGGCGTTGGGGGTATAGGGGGAGGGGTCTTCCTGATAAAGCGACGTCCGTGCCCTGATTGGGGCATCAGATACCCACGTGCACGCGTGTAACACGTGTGAGTGTGTACCACGTGTGAGTGTGATTCATCCACCTGGCCAAGGCTTTATGATATCTTCAATAGGCCAGGGCCCTGGGTTATTGTTCGTGCTTTCGGGCGTCTCCGACTCTCCGCTCGCAATCATTGAGGGCCTTCATGATGGTGGGCAGGCGCGGGTAAAGCTGCGTGGCCGGGAGTAGGAGGCCAATCCATGTTCACCTTGGGGTGCGACAGGAATTGTTCCTGGCTCCCACATTATTGAACAATCATCTTTGACCACGGAGTTCGAGAAGCTTTCTGTGGCTGCAACGGCGGGATTTCCATCTGGTGCAGATGCAGTGGGATGCTGATCGCTGCTCGGGTGCGGTCGAGGGATGTGACTGCCTATCGGTCAACCATGCCATGTATGCTGATGATCTGGTGATTGCTTCCCACTCTGACAAGGGTTTGGGAGATGCTAATGGCTTGAACCTGGAGTGTGCTACTAAGAGATGGGGCCTTACCATCAGCCCCCACAAAAACACTGCACCTTCCCGGCTATCTTATGTAATCGAACGCTCCCCTCCCTCCGCTGCACGTGGAGTGATGGGGCAGTTGTGGAGAGAGTGGATATGTTTGCGTACCTGGGCAGTGTGCCAGTCGAGCGGTATTATCTTTTCATGAATTGCATAACGCAGTGTGCAAGCTTCCTGGTATGTCGCTCCAGACTGCTCCGGGTCTTCTCAGCCACAGTTATGCCACTCCCTTTCTACGACTTTGAAACGCGGAGCCCTCAAAAAGGAACATCTGCGCCGGTTTGAAACATTTTGGCCAGCCTGCCTACGATCCATCGTGGGTTTAACCAGACAGGATTGTGCGAGGAGCTCACAGATTACTTGAAAGATCTGGGCACAGTCCCATAATCGGTAAGCTCCTCTGGCAGGCACGGTTGTGCTGGCTGAGTCACGTAGCTCGCATGCCCAGCCACCGCATGCCCAAGCAAATCAGCTTCTGTTTGGCCGGATAGAGGGGGCTCAACTGGGCGCGGCACGGGGCTAGAGAAGAGATGGAGTGATGTGGTACAAGGGGATGTGGAGCTGAGTGGACTTGCCGATGACCGGTACAAAGATCGGCCACTGCAGAGACGGATGCTCGTGAAGGACGCTACTGGAAAGTTGGAGGCAGTTGCCCTCAAAGTTTACTTAGCCTGGCACGAGCGTCGTGGTGAGGGTGGTTGTTGTTGTTGTTGTGCGTGTGTAATTCTGTGTATGTGTGTGTAGGTCTGTGTATCTCTATGGGTCTCTATGTATTTCTATGCGTCTCTATGGGTTCACTGTGCAGTCCACAGTTTGCGTTGCACAGCCAGAGTTACACCACCGTGGCTGAGTCTTTAATTTCCCATTCATGGAGGTGATGCGGTGAAGCGGCATCGTCCTGGTGGTGGTGTCCTGATGATGCGGTTCATGGTTCCACCGATGTCTTCGAGCAAGAGGTGGCAGAATGTCAAAGCCAGCAGGAGGAGCAGGTGCGATGATGAGGTGTGGGTCTCGGATGAGGAGGCGTTTGTTTCTCTGGACGTCCGCGTTGTTGCACTGTTTGCACAGTAGCAGCAGCAGAGTTCTTCCGGTTCCTGTGGTGAGACTCTAGGATCTGGTTGGTGAGACTCTAGGATCTGGGTGGTGAGACTCCAGGATCTGGGTAGTGAGACTCTAGGATCTGGGTGGTGAGACTCTAGGATCTGGGTGATGAGACTCTAGGATCTGGGTGGTGAGACTCCAGGATCTGGGTAGTGAGACTCCAGGATCTGGGTGGTGAGACTCTAGGACCTTGGTGGTGAGACTCTAGGATCTGGGTGGTGAGACTCCAGGATCTGGGTGGTGAGACTCCAGGTCTGCGTGGTGAGACTCTAGGACCTTGGTGGTGAGAATCTAGGATCTGGATGGTGAGACTCCAGGATCTTGGTGGTGAGACTCCAGGATCTGGGTGGTGAGGCTCTAGGATCTGGGTGGTGAGACTCCAGGATCTGGGTGGTGAGACTCCAGAATCTGGGTGGTGAGACTCCAGGATCTGGGTGGTGAGACTCCAGGATCTGGGTGGTGAGACTCTAGGATCTGGGTGGTGAGACTCTAGGATCTGGGTGGTGAGACTCTAGGATCTGAGTGGTGAGACTCCAGGATCTGGGTGGTGAGACTAGGATCTGGGTGTTGAGACTCTAGGATCTGGGTGGTGAGACTCCAAGATCTGGGTGGTGAGACTCCAGGATCTGGGTGGTGAGACTCCAGGATCTGGGTGGTGAGACTCCAGGATCTGGGTGGTGAGACTCCAGGATCTGGGTGGTGAGACTCTAGGATCTGGGTGGTGAGACTCCAGGATCTGGGTGGTGAGACTCTAGGATCTGAGTGGTGAGACTCCAGGATCTGGGTGGTGAGTCTCTAGGATCAGGGCGTTGAGACTCTAGGATCTGGGTGGTGAGACTCCAAGATCTGGGTGGTGAGACTCCAGGATCTGGGTGGTGAGACTCTAGGATCTGGGTGGTGAGCCTCTAGGTTCTGGGTGGTGAGACTCTAGGATCTGGGTGGTGAGACTCCAGGATCTGGGTGGGGAGACTCCAGGATCTGGGTGGTGAGACTCCAGGATCTGGGTGGGGAGACTCCAGGATCTGGGTGGTGAGACTCTAAGACCTTGGTGGTAAGAATCTAGGATCTGGATGGTGAGACTCCAGGACCTTGGTGGTGAGACTCTAGGACCTCGGTGAATGAGACTCTAGAGTCTGGTTGGTGAGACTCTAGGATGGGATGGGATCCTTGGGATTCGAGTCGGCGGTAATGGTGAGGAGCAGGTGACATCTGTCGAGGTCTCGGTGGACGGTGGCTGTTGAGGGTGGCTGTCGAGTGGCAAGAGCACGCGTGGAGTGCTCTTCGGAGATATGCGGGGGGCGGATCGCGTGCTCGTCCAGTGAGTGCCCCCTCGCGGACAGAGCTCGGTACTGCAGCAGCTGGCGAACCACGCGGGCTGGCGGCCACGTGGGAAGGCGGAGGGGCCTCCACGTGACCCCCTAGTCAGTGACACGAGGCCACCAATCACGTGGCTCCCTGTTCTGGAAGACCACTCTGGTCTGCCAGCGACTCTGCGCAGAGACGTCGCGTGGGCCGCGAGAGAGTTGATGACAACCACAACCACCCACCCATCATCAACCACAACCACCCACCCATCATCAACCACAACCACCCACCCTTCATCAACCACAACCACCCACCCATCATCAACCACAACCACCCACCCTTCATCAACCACAACCACCCACCCATCATCAACCACAACCACCCACCCATCATCAACCACAACCACCCACCCATCATCAACCACAACCACCCACTCATCATCAACCACAACTACCCACTCATCATCAACCACAACCACCCACCCATCATCAACAAAGACCTCATCAATATCACCTCCTCCTGACCATCACCGCCGACTCAAGTCCCAATGATCCCATCCATATTGGGATCGCCCTGCTTGGTCTTCTGGGCCCGGTCTCAGCAACCCGTGGTTAATTAACCGCCCACCCCCTCCCCCTCTCCAATTGCCCCCCCCCCCCCACCCCCAGGCAGACACAGCGATGAGAAATCTTCTTCTGCTCCTGCTGCTGCTGCTCGCTCACTCTGGGGGGGTCCTACTGCCGTCCTCCTCCTCCGCCGCCGCGGCCGCCGCGGCCGCCACGGCCCAGCAAGGGGGGCCCGGGGCCCCCGGAGGCGTCGCGGCGGTCGGGGCGGGTGGCGGCCCTTTCGGCGGCCGGAGCGCCGCTCAGCAGCAGCAGCAGCGGCGGAGGCAGGGCTCCCCGCCGCCGCCGCCGCCGCTGCTGGTCCGTCTGCTGCGGGAGAAACTGTCCCGGGCCAGGGTGGCGCGGTGGCCCTCGGCGTCACGGAGGGACGGCGCTCCGGCGCGCTGGAGGCACCGCGGGCAAACGGCGGCGGCGGCGGCGCCGCCTGGCCCCGCGGCCCCGCCGGTCTTCGGTTCGGGGAGCGCGAGGCCGGGCACCGAGGACGCCCCCGCGCCATCTCCCCGCGTGATCCTCAGCGAGCGCCGCCCGCTGGCGCCACCGCCGCTCTTCGGCATCGGGGAGGCGGCGGCGGCGGCGGCGGCGGCGGCCGCGGCCGCCTCCGCGATTGCGGCGGCGGAAGAGCGGGCGGAGGAGGCGGAGGAGGAGGCGGAGGAGGCGGAGGAGGCGGAGGAGGAGGAGGAGATCGCGGTGGGGGTCGGCGTGGGCGGGGCACCGTGGGTCGCGGGCCCCGCCAACGGCACGGCGCGCTCCAAGCGGCACCCGCAGGGCCGCGTGCACCGCGGCGAGTACTCGGTGTGCGACAGCGAGAGCCGCTGGGTCACGGACAAACCCAGCGCCTTTGACATCCACGGGCACCGAGTTCGCGTGCTGCTCGAGTTCAGCACGGCGGGGCGCCCCGTGCGCCAGTACTTCTACGAGACGCGCTGCAAGGGTGGAGGAGGAGCGGGAGGAGGAGGAGGAGGAGGAGGGGGAGGGAAAGGAGGAGGAGGAGGAGGGAGGGATGGAGGGGGAGGAGGAGGGGGGGGTGCCGGGCAGTTTGGCTCGTCCTGCCGCGGCATCGACGAGAGACACTGGGACTCGCGGTGCAAGACCACGCAGTCGTACGTGCGGGCGCTGACGCTCGACAAGAGCGGCCAGTCCGTGTGGACGTGGATTCGCATCGACACTGCGTGCGTGTGCACGCTCACGCGCAAGTTCGGCCGATACTGACGGGCGCGGGAACTGGGCGGATCGTCGGGCGGACGGGCGGGCGGACGGAGGATATCGGCGGACGAGCGGGCGGATGACGAAAAGGGATAATTTGGTGAATTGGTGGGTCGGATTGGGTCGGGTGGATGGGAGAAGGAATGGATGGATGGATGGACGGATGGATCGGCCGATGGAGAGAGGGGAAGAATATCGTGGGGTGTACGAATTCGGCCGGCGGGCGTGCGCGCCGGCCGAGTACGGATGGAGAATCGGAATTGGACGGCGAGAGTTGAACGGGTGGAGCAAGGGAGTTTATTTGTAGCGGATAAAGAGGATGGGGGGGGGGGGGGTTAGGCGACGCAGGCCCGGGCTGGGGGGGGGCCCGCGTCGGGCAACCCGTTGCTCGCCCTTCGCCCGCGTTGGACAGCCGGGGCACGTGGGAGGGCGAGCGGCGCGGGGTGGGGGGGGGGGGGGCTGGGTGAACGAAGGGCGATGGACGGAGGGAGGAGCTGACGGGGAGATCGAAGGAGTTGATCGCACCGATGGGTGCGCGGGGATTGCCGATCCGGAGGAGTCGGTGATTCGATGGGGCCGGGCGAATCGAAGGGGGTCGATGCGTGGCAGCTTGATGGATGGGTGTACAAAAGGCACGGACGGATGGCTGACGTTGTGGGGGGGGGGGGGAGGGATTTGGTGCAGATGAAACGATTGGTGATCTATGGTGGGTGGAGGTGAGGGTCTGGTGGATGTAGGTGAGCGTCTGGTGGGTGGAGGTGAGCGTCTGGTGGGTGGAGGTGAGCGTCTGGTGGGTGGAGGTGAGCGTCTGGTGGGTGGAGGTGAGCGTCTGGTGGGTGGAGGTGAGGGTCTGGTGGGTGGAGGTGAGGGTCTGGTGGGGGGGGGGGTCTGGTGGGTGGAGGTCAGGGTCTAGTTGGTGGAGATGAGGGTTTGGTTGGGGGGGAGGGGGGTCTAGTGGGTGGAGGTGAGTGTCTGGTGGGTGGAGGTGACGGTCTGGTGGGTGGAGGTGAGGGTCTGGTGGGGGGGGGGGGTGAGGGTCTGGTGGGTGGAGGTGAGTGTCTGGTGGGGGGGGGGGTGAGTGTCTGGTGGGTGGAGGTGAGCGTCTAGTGGGTGGAGTTGAGGGTGTGGTGGGTAGGGGATGCGCAGACTCGCAGTGGATCGAGAGCCAACCGTGTCGGCGAGAGAGAGAGAGAGCGGAGAGAATGGAGAGAATGAAAAGAGTGCAGAGAGAGAGCAGAGGGAGTGGATAAAGTCGAGAGGATGGAGAGTGCGGAGAGAATGGAGAGAGTGCAGAGAGAGAGTGGGGAGAGTGGGGAGAGAGAGCAGAGAGAGAGTGGGGAGAGGGAGCGGAGAGAGGATGGAGAGAATGGAGCGAGTGGAGAGTGCAGAGTGGAGGGAGAGCAGAGATAGCGGAGAGGGTGCAGAGAGAGTGGAGTGGCTAGAGAGAGCCCGAGGGAATATAGAGCGAGTGGAGAGTGGAAGGCGGAGAGAGTGGAGAGTGCAGAGAGAGTGGAGGGATAGCGGAGAGAATGTGCAGAAAGGGAGCGCAGAGAGAGTGGAGAGTGCAGAGAGAGTGGAGGGATAGCGGAGAGAGCCGAGTGTGTGCAGAGAGAGAAAGAGTGCAGAGGGAGTTGCCAGAGAGCGGAGAGTGGAGAGAGCGGAGAGTACAGACAGAGAGAGGATGCAGAGAGAGAGAGAGTGGAGAGAGAGAGAGAGTGGAGGGATAGCGGAGAGAGCGGAGAGTGTGCAGAGAGAGAGTGGCAGAGGGAGTTGCCAGAGAGAGCGGAGAGTGAAGAGAGCGGAGAGTACAGACAGAGAGAGAGGACGCAGAGAGAGAGAGAGTGGAGAGAGAGAGAGTGGAGGGATAGTGGAGAGAGCGGAGAGTGTGCAGAGAGAGAGTGGCAGAGGGAGTTGCCAGAGAGAGCGGAGGGTGGAGAGAGCGGAGAGTACAGACAGAGAGAGAGGACGCAGAGAGAGAGTGGAGAGTGGAGAGAGAGAGAGTGGAGGGATAGCCCGGCAAGGTAACACGGCATCACAGGTGTGTGTGTGTGTGCGTCAGGAACCGGAGGAGGAGGAGGATGCGGAGGCAGGCAAAAATTCAATCATTGAGTCGCGTTTAAATTATTCCATTAAATTATGAGACGTTGGCATGTACAGTGAATATATTTTATTTTAATGAACATTTTATTTATTAAACAACAATGCATCAACTCTGCACGCGCCCTCTCCCGCCTCTTTCATTTATGTCGTTCGGGAACCCCCCGCCAGCCCCCCCCCCCCTGCCAGCCCCCCCCCCCACCCCCCGGGGTCGCCACGAACGCTCCGGTGGGCACGTGAACGTTGTGCCAACGTCAGGCCGACATGGAGGAGACCGTTTGAACGTTAGACAGACGTTGTCCCAACCTTGGTCCACAGATTCCCCCCCCCCCACTAACCCACCCACCCACCACCCACCCACCCCGCTACAGCCTGTAACAGACTGTAGGGGCAAGTGCTGTTAGCGAATAGCACCAACTATGAAGGCCGGCAAGACACACGAAGGGTGGGTGGCCAGCACCACGCCCGGCCGCCTTTGTCTCCCCAGTGGCGATGTTTTACACACAGCACCAGGTTATCCAAATCACTCACTCACACTCTGCAGAGCAGGGGGAGATCACACAAACGCCACTCTGTAGAGCAGGGGGAGATCATACAAACTCCACTCACTCTGTAGAACAGGGGGAGATCATACAAACGTCACTCACTCTGTACAACAGGGGGACATCACACAAACTCCACTCACTTGCTCTGTAGAACAGGGGGAGATCACACAACCTCTACTCACTCTGTAGAACTGGGGGAGATGATAAAACTCCACTCACTCTGTAGAACAGGGGGAGATCATCCAAACTCCACTCACTCTGTAGAACAGGGGAAATCATACAAACTCCACTCACTCTGCAGAACAGGGGGAGATCATACAAACTCCACTCACTCGAGAACAGGGGGAGATCATACAAACTCCACTCACTCTGCAGAACAGGGGGAGATCATACAAACTCCACTCACTTGCTCTGTAGAACAGGGGGAGATCACACAAACTCTACTCACTCTGTAGAACAGGGGGAGATCATACAAACTCCACTCACTCTGTAGAACAGGGGGAGATCATACAAACTCCACTCATTCTGTAGAACAGGGGGAGATCATACAAACTCCACTCACTCTGTAGAACAGGGAAAATCACACAAACTCCACTCACTCTGCAGAACAGGGGGAGATCATACAAACTCCACTCACTCGAGAACAGGGGGAGATCATACAAACTCCACTCACTCTGTAGAACAGGGGGAGATCATACAAACTCCACCCACTCTCACTGTAGAACAGGGGGAGATCATACAAACTCCACTCACTCTGTAGAACAGAGGGAGATCATACAAACTCCACTCACTCTGTAGAACAGGGAAATCATGCAAACTCCACTCTCTGTAGAACGGGGAGATCACACAAACTCCACTCACTCTGTAGAACAGGGGGAGATCATACAAACTCCACTCACTCTGTAGAACAGAGGGAGATCATACAAACTCCACTCACTCTGTAGAACAGAGGGAGATCATACAAACTCCACTCACTCTGTAGAACAGGGGAAATCATACAAACTCCACTCACTCGCTCTGTAGAACAGGGGGAGATCATACAAACTCCACTCACTCTGTAGAACCAGGGGAGAACATACAAACTCCACTCACTCTGTAGAACGGGGAGATCACACAAACTCCACTCACTCTGTAGAACAGGGGAAATCATACAAACTCCACTCACTCTGTAGAACAGAGGGAGATCATACAAACTCCACCCACTCTGTAGAACAGGGGGAGATCATACAAACTCCACTCACTCGCTCTGTAGAACAGGGGGAGATCATACAAACTCCACTCACTCTGTAGAACAGGGGGAGATCATACAAACTCCAATCACTCGCTCTGTAGAACAGGGGGAGATCACACAAACTCCACTCACTCTAGAACAGGGGGAGATAATAGAAACTCCACTCACTCTGTAGAACAGGGGGAGATCACACAAACTCCGCTCACTCTGCAGAACAGGCGGAGATCATACAAACTCCACTCACTCACTGTGTAGAACAGGGGGAGATCACACAAACTCCACTCACTCTAGAACAGGGGGAGATCATACAAACTCCACTCACTCTGCAGAACAGGCGGAGATCATACAAACACCACTCACTCACTCTGTAGAACAGGCGGAGATCACACACACTCCACTCACTCTGTAGAACAGGGGTAGAACACACAAACTCCACTCACTTTAGAACAGGGGGAGATCACACAAACTCCACTCACTCTGTAGAACAGGGGGAGATCATACAAACTCCACTCTGTAGAACAGGGGGAGATCATACAAACTCCACTCACTCTGTAGAACAGGGGGAGATCATACAAACTCCACTCACTCGCTCTGTTGAACAGAGGGACATCATACAAACTCCACTCACTCTGTAGAACAGGGGGAGATCATAAAAACTCCACTCACTCTGTAGAACAGGGGGAGATCATACAAACTCAACTCACTCTGTAGAACAGGGGGAGATCACACAAACTCCACTCACTCGCTCTGTAGAACAGGGGAGGTCACAATCTCCACTCACTCACTCTGTAGAACAGGGGGAGATCATACAAACTCCACTCTGTAGAACAGGGGGAGATCACACAAACTCCACTCACTCACTCTGTAGAACAGGGGGAGAACTCCACACGCCCGAGTCGGGAATCGAACCCAGGAACTTGCTCCTTGCCGTCCGTGTGTGGTAGGGGCCGTGTTGACCGTGGAGTTGACGCTGCGTTTAGATCTCTTGACCCACCCCGCCCCCACCCTGTGCTGTTGATCCCACGTGCTGTCACTACCAGTGCCGGATGATCCTCGTAGCAAAAGTAGCTACATTTGAGGTAGCTTCTACATATCTAGTAGCGACACATATGTAGTGGCTACTACATATGACGTAGATACTACACGTCATATGTAGCAGCTTCTACATATGTAGGAGCTACACATATGTAGTAGCTGCATTTCATATGCAGTATCTACACGTCATATGTAGTAGCTACGGGCCCCGCACTTTCAAGGGCCCCGCGCTAAATGCTTTCAAGCTATCAATTCCGGTTTAGTGATTCGGCACTTGCTCTATGACTATAGTACTATACTGCCCTTCAAGTTTTACGAACGAACGGGAGTTTAAGGTTGGCGATTTGGCGCATCATCTATGGCTGTGTAGCAAATGAAAAAATACAATTACTTTACTATGCAAGTAAAAAAAAAATAATGTACGTCTTTGGATATTTTACGTTTTGTTAAATTTAGGGCCCCTTTATAACATCATATGCTCCAGGCCCCGCTCCTAGCTTCATCCGGCACTGGCCACCACCACCACCCCTAGCGTGAAGATCCCCACGTGGCTATTCGAGGCGACGCTCATTGTCATAGTTGATAGTTCATTTATTAGGTATAGTCCTGTGAGCCATTCGGCTCTTGAATCGGGTGCAACCACAACAAACAAAAAACATGAACAAGAAAAACATCTTAAAGTGATTATGTGACTGTGCAAACAGAAAATCCAAGAAAAAAACATCAAAATATTCCTGAAATAGCACCGTACACCAACGCTGTGTGCAAAAATCCCAGTGGGATGCAAGTCAAATAACAACAACAACCACAAGACAACTAAGATTAAAGCCATCAGTCTAACTCCGTACTACAATAAACAAAAACATGGCCAAAACAAAAAAAAACGTTTTCGAAATCACCAAAATAAAAGCCATAAATGCAATGTAACAGTGATCATAGGGACTGTGACCGAATTTTTAACAATAAACTACATAAATAAATTATAACACCAAAATCTAGAGCCATATTTTAGGCCACCGAATAGCAGTGGCAGCTAGGGGTGTACAACTCCTCTAGAGCAGTTTTGAGTGAAGATCTCATAGGTAGTGATTCAAGTTGCAGTTTATTGGCAATAGCATTCCAGACCCTGGGGGCATCAATAGCAAAGGCCCTTCCTCCAGTTTTTGTACGGCAATAGGGAATGTGAACAACAGTCGCGCGCGTGACTTCGCGTCAAACAGAAGTCTCTCATTGGCACCGAGGTGGCACCCACATCCACACATTGCGGTGCCACTTTCAGCGTCCTCTCGCCGGGCAGCCGCGTGTGGGCAAGGCCGTTCCTCGTTCCTCCTCCTAGAGTCCCCAGGGGTGGTGAACCTTTTGTTCTGCCAAGGGCCATTTGGATACTGTATTTATAACATCATTTCGCGGGCCATTACAAAATGATCAACTTAAAAATTAAGCTGTTATATTTGTATTCTTGGTTCTTTCGGTAAAGTCACGTAGAAGGGAAACAATAAAATAATAAAAATATACATTTTTATTTTTTATATTATTTTTATTATTTCATTGTTTGCCTTCTACGTGACTTTACCGAAAGAACCAATACTATGAATCCCTGCAGTCACGAAAGCTTTAAATAAAAAAAAATCTGTTATATTTGGTCAAACATTTAATTAACTCACCCCTAATGCGATGGCTGGAACTGCTTCCACTTGGTGAGGCGTGTGATGATGTTAGCCGGTATTGACGATGTTGTTGCTACTCGCAACTGCTTTTCCTGCTCCTAGATTTATTGAATTTCGAGTCCCGCCTGCGGTTGCCTTGGCAGGGCCACACCAAATGATTTCGCTGGCCTCACACGGCCCGCGGGCCGGACCTTCCCCACCCCTCCCCCCCGTGTGTACGCGGCGGTGAAGACAGCGCGGGACCCTGGGAGGAAGACAAAGGCTGCCCGGCGCGGTAATGGGATCGATCCCTCCAAGTGCCGCTGGCCGGCCGGCTGGCGTAGGCCCCTTAATAGGTGCTCGCAGACATCTCGAGTTCGCGTGGCCGTGCAAAGGGAGCAGACGTTTTGGGCGGGGAGACGGAGCGAGAAAACCGCGCTCCGTGTTCCAGGTGGAATGTTTTTGAGTCGTCCGATTATGAGAGGCGGTTGCGGCGTTGGGAGGCGGCCTCCATCCAGCAGTGGAGAGAGCAAGGCCCGAACGCCGCTCTGCTTGCTCATTGGCCGAGCAAGCAACGGCGACGAGCGCCTTTCATCCACTCACCCAGCTACTCACCCAGCCACTCACCCAGCTACTCACCCAGCTACTCACCCAGTTACTCACCCAGCCACTCACCCAGCTACTCACCCAGCCACTCACCCAGCTACTCACCCAGTTACTCACCCAGCCACTCACCCAGCTACTCACCCAGTTACTCACTCAGCCACTCACCCAGCTACTCACCCAGCCACTCACCCAGCTACTCACCCAGTTACTCACTCAGCCACTCACCCAGCCACTCACCCAGCTACTCACCCAGCTACTCACCCAGCCACTCACCCAGCCACTCACCCAGTTACTCACCCAGCTACTCACCCAGCCACTCACCCAGCTACTCACCCAGCCACTCACCCAGCCACTCACCCAGTTACTCACCCAGCTACTCACCCAGCTACTCACCCAGCTACTCACCCAGCCACTCACCCAGTCACTCACCCAGTTACTCACCCAGCTACTCACCCAGCCACTCACCCAGCTACTCACCCAGCCACTCACTCAGCCACTCACCCAGTCACTCACCCAGTCACTCACCCAGCCACTCACCCAGCTACTCACCCAGTCACTCACCCAGCTACTCACCCAGCTACTCACCCAGCCACTCACCCAGCTAATCACCCAGTTACTCACCCAGGCACTCACCCAGCTACTCACCCAGCCACTCACCCAGCTACTCACCCAGTTACTCACTCAGCCACTCATCCAGCCACTCACCCAGCCACTCACCCAGCTACTCACCCAGTTACTCACTCAGCCACTCATCCAGCCACTCACCCAGCCACTCACCCAGTCACTCACTCAGCTACTCACCCTGTCACTCACCCAGCTACTCACCCAGCCACTCACCCAGCCACTCACCCAGCCACTCACCCAGCTACTCACCCAGCCACTCACCCAGCCACTCACCCAGCCACTCACCCAGCTACTCACCCAGCCACTCACCCAGCCACTCACTCAGCTACTCACCCAGTTACTCACTCAGCCACTCATCCAGCCACTCACTCAGCCACTCACCCAGCTACTCACCCAGCCACTCACCCAGCTACTCACCCAGCCACTCACCCAGCTACTCACCCAGTTACTCACTCAGCCACTCATCCAGCCACTCACCCAGCCACTCACCCAGTCACTCACTCAGCTACTCACCCAGTCACTCACCCAGCTACTCACCCAGCCACTCACCCAGCCACTCACCCAGCCACTCACCCAGCTACTCACCCAGCCACTCACCCAGCTACTCACCCAGCCACTCACCCAGCCACTCACTCAGCTACTCACCCAGTTACTCACTCAGCCACTCATCCAGCCACTCACTCAGCTACTCACCCAGTCACTCACTCAGCCACTCACCCAGCCACTCACCCAGCCACTCACTCAGCTACTCACCCAGTTACTGACTCAGCCACTCATCCAGCCACTCACCCAGCTACTCACCCAGTTACTCACTCAGCCACTCATCCAGCCACTCATCCAGCTACTCACCCAGCCACTCACCCAGCCACTCACCCAGTCACTCACTCAGCCACTCACCCAGCTATTCACCCAGCCACTCACTCAGCTACTCACCCAGCCACTCACCCAGCTACTCACCCAGCCACTCACTCAGCTACTCACCCAGCCACTCACCCAGCTACTCACCCAGTCACTCACCCAGCTACTGACCCAGCCACTCACCCAGCTACTCACCCAGTCACTCACCCAGCTACTCACCCAGTCACTCACTCAGCCACTCACCCAGTCACTCACTCAGCCACTCATCCAGCCACTCACCCAGCCACTCGCCCTGTCACTCACCCAGCCACTCGCCCAGTCACTCACCCAGCCGCTCACCCAGCCACTCACCCAGCTACTCACCCAGTCACTCACCCAGCCACTCACCCAGCCGCTCACCCAGCCACTCACCCAGCTACTCACCCAGTTACTCACTCAGCCACTCATCCAGCCACTCACCCAGCCACTCACCCAGTCACTCACTCAGCTACTCACCCAGTCACTCACCCAGCCACTCACCCAGCCACTCACCCAGCCACTCACCCAGCTACTCACCCAGCCACTCACCCAGCCACTCACTCAGCTACTCACCCAGCCATTCACCCAGCCACTCACTCAGCTACTCACCCAGTTACTCACTCAGCCACTCATCCAGCCACTCACTCAGCTACTCACCCAGTCACTCACTCAGCCACTCACCCAGCCACTCACCCAGCCACTCACTCAGCTACTCACCCAGTTACTCACTCAGCCACTCATCCAGCCACTCACCCAGCTACTCACCCAGTTACTCACTCAGCCACTCATCCAGCCACTCATCCAGCTACTCACCCAGCCACTCACCCAGCCACTCACCCAGTCACTCACTCAGCCACTCACCCAGCTATTCACCCAGCCACTCACTCAGCTACTCACCCAGCCACTCACCCAGCTACTCACCCAGCCACTCACTCAGCTACTCACCCAGCCACTCACCCAGCTACTCACCCAGTCACTCACCCAGCTACTGACCCAGCCACTCACCCAGCTACTCACCCAGTCACTCACCCAGCTACTCACCCAGTCACTCACTCAGCCACTCACCCAGTCACTCACTCAGCCACTCATCCAGCCACTCACCCAGCCACTCACCAAGCCGCTCACCCAGTCACTCACCCAGCCACTCACCCAGCCGCTCACCCAGTCACTCACCCAGCCACTCACCCAGCTACTCACCCAGCCACTCACCCAGCCACTCACCCAGTCACTCACTCAGCTACTCACCCAGCCACTCACTCAGCCACTCACCCAGTCACTCACTCAGCCACTCACCCAGCCACTCACCCAGTCACTCACTCAGCTACTCACCCAGCCACTCACCCAGTCACTCACCCAGCCACTCACTCAGCCACTCACCCAGCCACTCGCCCAGCCACTCACCCAGCCACTCACCCAGTCACTCACCCAGCCACTCACTCAGCCACTCACCCAGCTAATCACCTAGTCACTCACCCATCCACTCACTCAGCCACTCACCCAGCAACTCACCCAGCCACTCACCCAGCTACTCACCCAGCCGCTCACTCAGCTACTCACCCAGTCACTCACCCAGCCACTCACCCTGTCACTCACCCAGCCACTCATCCAGCTACTCACCCAGTCATTCACTCAGCTACTCACCCAGCTACTCACCCAGTCACTCACTCAGCCACTCACCCAGCCACTCACCCAGCCACTCACTCAGCTACTCACCCAGTTACTCACTCAGCCACTCATCCAGCCACTCACCCAGCTACTCACCCAGTTACTCACTCAGCCACTCATCCAGCCACTCATCCAGCTACTCACCCAGCCACTCACCCAGCCACTCACGCAGTCATTCACTCAGCCACTCACCCAGCTATTCACCCAGCCACTCACTCAGCTACTCACCCAGCCACTCACCCAGCTACTCACCCAGCCACTCACTCAGCTACTCACCCAGCCACTCACCCAGCTACTCACCCAGTCACTCACCCAACTACTGACCCAGCCACTCACCCAGCTACTCACCCAGTCACTCACTCAGCCACTCACCCAGTCACTCACTCAGCCACTCATCCAGCCACTCACCCAGCCACTCACCAAGCCGCTCACCCAGTCACTCACCCAGCCACTCACCCAGCCGCTCACCCAGTCACTCACCCAGCCACTCACCCAGCTACTCACCCAGCCACTCACCCAGCCACTCACCCAGTCACTCACTCAGCTACTCACCCAGCCACTCACTCAGCCACTCACCCAGTCACTCACTCAGCCACTTACCCAGCCACTCACCCAGTCACTCACTCAGCTACTCACCCAGCCACTCACCCAGTCACTCACCCAGCCACTCACTCAGCCACTCACCCAGCCACTCGCCCAGCCACTCACCCAGCCACTCACCCAGTCACTCACCCAGCCACTCACTCAGCCACTCACCCAGCTAATCACCTAGTCACTCACCCAGCCACTCACTCAGCCACTCACCCAGCAACTCACCCAGCCACTTACCCAGCTACTCACCCAGCCACTCACTCAGCTACTCACCTAGTCACTCACCCAGCCACTCACCCTGTCACTCACCCAGCCACTCATCCAGCTACTCACCCAGTCATTCACTCAGCTACTCACCCAGCTACTCACCCAGTCACTCACTCAGCCACTCACCCAGCCACTCACCCAGTCACTCACTCAGCTACTCACCCAGCCACTCACCCAGCTACTCACCCAGTCACTCACCCAGCCACTCGCCCAGCTACTCACCCAGTCACTCACCCAGTCACTCACTCAGCCACTCACCCAGCCACTCACCCAGCTACTCACCCAGTCACTCACCCAGCCACTCACCCAGCTACTCACCCAGTCACTCACCAAGCCACTCACCCAGCCACTCACCCAGTCACTCACTCAGCCACTCACCCAGCTACTCACCCAGTCACTCACCCAGCCACTCACCCAGCTGCTCACCCAGTCACTCACCCAGCCACTCACTCAGCCACTCACCCAGCCACTCGCCCAGCCACTCACCCAGCTACTCACCCAGCCACTCACTCAGCTACTCACCCAGTCACTCAACCAGCCACTCACCCAGTCACTCACCCAGCCACTCACTCAGCCACTCACCCAGCTACTCACCCAGTCACTCACCCAGCCACTCACTCAGCCACTCACCCAGCAACTCACCCAGCCACTCGCCCAGTAATTCACCCAGCCACTCGCCCAGTCACTCACCCAGCCACTCACCCAGCTACTCACCCAGCTACTCACCCAGTCACTCACCCAGCCACTCACTCAGCCACTCACTCAGCCACTCGCCCAGCCACTCGCCCAGCCACTCACCCAGCTACTCACCCAGCCACTCAACCAGCCTCTCACCCAGCCACTCACTCAGCCACTCACTCAACCACTCACTCAGCTACTCATCCAGCCACTCACTCAGCCACTCACCCAGCTACTCACCCAGCCACTCACTCAGCCACTCACCCAGCCACTCGCACAGCCACTCACCCTATCACTCACTCTGCCACTCACCCAGCCGTTCACCCAGCCACTCGCCCAGCCACTCACTCAGCCACTCACCCAACCACTCACCCAGCCACTCACTCAGCCACTCACCCAGCCACTCACTCAGCCACTCACCCAGCCATTCGCCCAGCCACTCGCCCAGCGACTCACCCAGCCACTCACCCTGTCACTCACCCAGCTAATCACCCAGCCACTCGCCCAGCCACTCACTCAGCCACTCGCCCAGCCACTCGCCCAGTCACTCACCCAGCCACTCACCCAGCCACTCACCCAGCCACTCACGCAGCCACTCGCCCAGCCACTCGCCCAGCCACTCAGCCAGCCACTCGCCCAGCCACTTGGCCAGCCATTCATCCAGTCACTCACCCAGCTACTCACCCAGTCACCCACCTAGCCACTCACTCAGCCACTCACTCAGCCACTCACCCTGTCACTCACCCAGCCACGCTCCCAGCCACTCACTCAGCCACTTACTCAGCCACTCACCCAGCCACTCGCACAGCCCCTCGCCCAGTCACTCGCCCAGCGACTCACCCTGTCACTCACCCAGCCACCCACCCAGCCACTCGCCCAGTAACTCACCCAGCCACTCGCCCAGTCACTCACCCAGCCACTCACCCAGCCACTCACCCTGTCACTCACCCAGCCACTCACCCAGCCACTCACCCTGTCACTCGCCCAGCGACTCACCCAGCCACTCACCCTGTCACTCACCCAGCCACTCACCCAGCCACTCGCCCAGTCACTCACCCAGCCACTCACCCAGCCACTC
The DNA here is from genome assembly GCF_048934315.1 of Petromyzon marinus. Lineage (NCBI taxonomy): Eukaryota > Metazoa > Chordata > Hyperoartia > Petromyzontiformes > Petromyzontidae > Petromyzon > Petromyzon marinus. The sequence continues at coordinate 4,318,643 of NC_133731.1, read as the reverse complement.
ACCCTGTCACTCACCCAGCCACTCGTCCAGCCACTCGCCCAGCCACTCACCCAGCCACTCGCCCTGTCACTCACCCAGCCACTCGCCCAGCCACTCGCCCAGCCACTCACCCAGTCACTCACCCAGCCACTCACCCTGCCACTCGCCCAGCCACTCGCCATGTCACTCACCCAGCCACTCACCCAGCCACTCACCCTGTCACTCGCCCAGCGACTCACCCAGCCACTCACCCTGTCACTCACCCAGCCACTCACCCAGCCACTCGCCCAGTCACTCACCCAGCCACTCACCCAGCCACTCACCCTGTCACTCACCCAGCCACTCGTCCAGCCACTCGCCCAGCCACTCACCCAGCCACTCGCCCTGTCACTCACCCAGCCACTCGCCCAGCCACTCGCCCAGCCACTCACCCAGTCACTCACCCAGCCACTCACCCTGCCACTCGCCCAGCCACTCGCCATGTCACTCACCCAGCCACTCACCCAGTCACTCACCCAGCCACTCACCTAGCCACTCACCCTGTCACTCACCCAGCCACTCACCCAGCCACTCACCCTGTCACTCGCCCAGCGACTCACCCAGCCACTCACCCTGTCACTCACCCAGCCACTCACCCAGCCACTCGCCCAGTCACTCACCCAGCCACTCACCCAGCCACTCACCCTGTCACTCACCCAGCCACTCGCCCAGCCACTCGCCCAGCCACTCACCCAGCCACTCGCCCTGTCACTCACCCAGCCACTCGCCCAGCCACTCGCCCAGCCACTCACCCAGTCACTCACCCAGCCACTCACCTTGCCACTCGCCCAGCCACTCGCCATGTCACTCACCCAGCCACTCACCCAGTCACTCACCCAGCCACTCGCCCAACCACTCGCCCAGCCACTCACCCAGACACTCACCCAGCCACTCACCCAGCCACTCACCAAACTACTCACCCTACTCCTCACCCTGCTACTCACCCAGCTACTCACCCCCACTCCACTCCACCAACAGCTACTCACCCAACTCACCACATTCCTCACCCAGTCTCGCCACCACATTGCTTGCCACACGTCTCGCTCCTCTCCTCATCCCCTCCCCTCTACCCCCCCCGCCTCCCCTCCCCCCCTCCCCCCCGTCCCGTGTGTCTATAAAAGTTCCGGCTCTGGGGGTCCCTCCAACGCGCGCTAAGGCATGGATGCCAACGACACACGTGGGGTCGGCCCCCCTACAGGTGAGAGAGGAGAGGGGGGGTACAAGTGAGAGAATGGGGGGGGGAGGGGACTACAGGTGATAGAGTGGGGAGGGGGGGGGCTACAGGTGATAGTGGGGGCCCCCTACAGGGGAGACAGTGGGGCGGGGAGGGCTACAGGTGAGAGAGCTGGGGTAGGGGGTCCTATAGGTGAGAGAGTGGGGGGCTCTCTATAGGTGAGAGAGTGGAAGGGAGTATGGAACAGATGGATACTTTAATTATTAGTCCACACTTTGCTGTTCAGACTTCTCCATGGCGAGCTAGGGGGTACGGCTCCTCCCTCGCGGTAGAGAAGGGAGTTCCACATCCCATCAGTTGTGTGTGCGTGCGTGTTCATGTGTGCGTGTGTGGGGAGCGGTGGTGTAGTGGTTAGCGCGCTGCGCTACGAACCTGGCGACCCGGGTTAGATTCCCGCTCACGGCCAACACCCAGTGACGATTACCTGAACCGGTCCTGGGCCTCCCCTAGGTCGACTCAGCCTCAAATGAGTACCTGGTGCGGTGTGTAGTAAACATCGCCACTGGGGAGACAAAGGCGGTCGGGCGTGGTGCTGGCCACCCACCCCCTCGTGTACCGTTCCGGCCTTCATAGGTGCTCACTAACAGCACTTGCCCCTACAGTCTGTTAAGGCTATACGGGGGATCTTTGTCTTGTCATTTGTGTGCGTGTGCGTGCGCGTGCGCGTGTGACCCACCAACCCTCGCTGCTGCTGCCACCACAGCGCCGAAACACAGGCCACGCCAGGCGAAGCACCTCCGGTCAGCACGGTTGGCTACGTACGGTGCGAAAGACGTTCAACATACACGCACGCACGCGCACGCACGCGCACGCACGCGCACGCACACATGCACTACGCACCCAGCGACCGACACCACCAGTACAATGTTAATAATTACATAGAGGGTTTTGATGAAACAAAGTAAGCTGTGTACTTCCGTTGCCCCGTTGCTTAATTTGTGTGTTTTCGATTATTTACCTTCTAAAAAGGAAAAGTCTGGCCCACGTCTCGCCACCCACCCCCCAGAGAGGGCATCTCGCACCCCCCCCCAGGGACTTTAAGAATATCCGCTCTAGGCGAAAGGCCTGGTGGGCCAGAGAGCTGAGATGGGCAGATTTAAATAGCTCCCGAGATTCTGATCAGTCTCATTATCGAGAGGCTAACGCGTTCCGCAGAAGCTTGGAGCTGCGCTGGCAAAGCAGTGAGAATGTTGAGCTCCACTGTGAACATTGGCCGAGTAGCATTTCTGCTCCGTAATGCAGGGCCGTGGGGGATGCGGGTGGTGAGGTGTGCGTGGGAGGTTGCGTAACGCTGTGTGGAAGCTACCGGGTCTGTCGCTCCGCACGAAGCTTCAGGTCGTCTCGGCCACGGTCATTACCTCCCTTCTCTACGCTTGCGAAACGTGGACCCCCCCCCCCTAATGGAACATCTTCGCCGGTTGGAAACATTTAGGCTGGCTTGCCTACGATTCATCCTGGGTTTAACCTGCAGGCTGGATTGTGTGAGGAGCTCACAAATCCTCGAAAGATCTGGGAAAGGTCCCATCGGTGAGTTCCTCCGGCCGGCAGGCAATGCTGCGTTGGTTGGGTCATGTAGCCCGCATGCCCAGCCACCGCATGCCTAAACAGCATTTGTTCGGCCGGATCGAGGGGGCTAAACGGGCGCGGCACGGGCTAGAGAAGAGATGCAGTGATGTGGTACAGGAGGACGTGGAGCTGAGTGGACTTGCCGATGACCGGTACCAGCGGTGTCAAGATCGGCCTCTGTGCAGGAGGCTCGTGAAGGACGCTACTGGGCAGTTGGAGGCAGTCGCCCTCCAACAACAACGGAGGGCGGAGGAGCGACGCTCACAACAACGAGCGGAGCGCCGGGTGGCACAGTAGGGGGCACAGGTGGTGCATCAGCCAGTCATCTCGGTCATCTCAGTCAGTCGACCCGTGGCACCTGCTGGGTCTGCCCCGTGACCTCCTGCCAGCGCGCGTTCGACACTTCACGTGGCCTCAAGGCGCACATGGCCTGGCACAAGAGTCGTGGTGACGTGACCGCCAATTAGTGGCGAATGGCGGTTGTTGTTGTTGTTGTGGGGGGAGAGAGATCTCGGCAGTAGTTCAGCGATGTCTGCTTCAGCGGGTCGTTCTCGCTTCCAGGCCGCGTCTCGCCGATGATGTGACACCACGAATTGAAAGGTGTCATGCTTCGCGAACGCCACGTGCTGGTTTACGTGACAACCCTTACCGGCCGCGTCGGGTGGTGGAGGGTCACGACACACGTGTACTCACGCGATCTGACCCCCAAAAAAACGTCGAATATGGAAAAAAAAAGCTAAGGAGCCGTCCATAAATGACGTCACGCACCTGGGGGGGGGGGGGGTCAGACATTTGTGACGATGTGTGACGAGGGGGGGGGGTGTTTGAGAGATGTGACGTCACGTCAAAATGCGCAACTTTAAATAATTATAGACAACACGTTCTACTTAATTAAGTAGACTTTTTAATAAATGTTTTCTACCTACAACATCAGAGTGCAGCGCCACATTAAATAGGCACTACAGTGACGATAGTTTAAAGCGATTTGAAGCATGGTTTATTTTCAAAATGGAAATGTTTTTTTTGGGGGGGGGTAGCGCTTTGTGACGTAATATTTGAGGGGGCGGGGTCTCACTTTTTGTGACGCCGTGTGACGAAGGGCGGGGGGGGTCAAAAATCGTCCAAAAACGCGTGACGTCATTTATGGACGGCCCCTAAACTGCTAAACTATTTTTTTTTATTTTACCAGCTAAGGCCTCACTACGGAGATACGTAGAATTGATCTTTTGTTGTTGTTTAAAGATGCCACTTGGCGATCACAACATCGTACCAGCTCAACGACTTGGCGGCTTGGCATCACGATCATCATCATCATGGTCGTGTGGAAATGTTTAGCAGTCGCCAAATATAAATATTCTTGGTTCTTTCGGTAAAGTCACCACGTCGAAGGGAAACAATAAAATAATACAAATGTAAAACAGTCAAATTCTCACGACCTTTCGACTGCAACACAAGCAATCATCATCGGGTGTGAAAACCACAGCAAGATAATTTGAAAAAATTCCAAACAAAAATGTATTGCTGTGGTTTTCACACCTGAAGATGATTGCTTGTGTTGCAGTCGAAACGTCGTGAGAATTTAATTGCTTTATATTTTTAGATTTTTACTATTTGATTGTTTCCCTTCTACGTGGTGACTTTACCGAAAGAACCAATAATATGAATCCCTGCAGTCACGAAAGCTTTAAATCAAAAGTCGCCAAATGCTCTAAACGCGTGACGTGCGGTTCTAAATGTGGATTTGGGTTGGAGGTGTGCAAGAAAGGTCAAGGAATCACCGAACCACGTGCAAATACAACACGAATCCATCCCCATCCTACCAGGGCAAAGCCCCGCCGAGCGACTGATTTATTTTTCGGTAGCGACCCGGTGGCTACTTCAAACTATGGCTCAACAAAGTGGCCCCCATCAATTTGGAACATTTACAGCAACCAAAAATCATGAAAATAATAATCTCGACGCGCGATGTTTTTTTTTTTTAACAAATGCGGAGGGGAAATCCGAAAGACCCGGGAGGAAAAAAAATCCACGCTACCACGGGGAGAGAGAGAGATAGATAGACGCGAAAAACCCCTAAATTATTACGAATGAAATTAGTCGTGAAAGTCTTGCTCCGTGTTGAATCAAAACGACGACGAAAAATGACATTCAACAAACGACAGCTTCTCAATTGCGATTGCTACAGATTAGAAACCAGAATAGGAATCTTTAGTTGGCCCGGAGGAATCCGATGAGCTATGAAGCTCTTCACACCTCCAACCCCCCCCCCCCACTACCCACTCACCCCTACGTCGCTGTGCATTGCAGGAGGCGGTGGCGGGGAGAGTCACGCTACAGGTGCCTGGGGTGGTGAACCTGAGGTGAGGACAGGGCACAGACACGGACTCTCTCCTACTACAGCCATCACCGCCACCACTACTAACACTACTAACACCACTACTACTACTAACACCACTACCACCACTACTAACACCACTACCACCACTACTAACACCACTACCACCACCACCACTACTAACACCACTACTACTACTACCACCACTACCACCACCACTACTAACACCACCACTACCACCACTACTAACACCACTACTACTACTAACACCACTAACACCACTACTACTAACACCACTACCACCATTACTAACACCACCACCACCACTACGAACACCACTACTACTACTAACACCACTACCACCACCACTACTAACACCACCACTACCACCACTACTAACACCACTACTACTACTAACACCACTACTACTAACACCACTACTAACACCACTACCACCACCACTACTAACACCACTACTGCTACTAACACCACTACCACCAACATTACCACCACTAACAACACTACTAACACCACTACCACCACCACCACTACTAACACCACTACCACCACTACTAACACCACCACCACTACCACTACTAACACCACTACTAACACCACTATACTACTAACACCACTACCACCACCACCACTACTAACACCACTCCCACCACTACTAACACCACTACCACCACTACTAACACCACTACCACCACCACTACTAACACCACTACCACCACCACCACTACTAACACCACTAACACCACCATTACTACTAACACCACTACTAACATCACTACTACTACTAACACCACTAACACCACTACTAACACCACTACTAACACCACCACTACTAACACCACTAACACCACTACTACTACTAACACCACTACCACCACCACCACTACTACCACCACTACTAACACCACTACTAACACCACTACCACCACCACCACCACCACTACGAACACCACTACTACTACTAACACCACCACAACCACCACTACTAACACCACTTCTACTACTAACACCACTAACACCACTACTACTAACACCACTACCACCACTACTAACACCACTACCACCACCACCACTACTAACACCACTACTACTACTAACACCACTACCACCACCACCACTACCACCACTAACACCACTACTAACACCACTACCACCACCACTACTAACACCACTACCACCACTACTAACACCACTACCACCACCACTACTAACACCACTACTACTACTAACACCACTACCACCACCACCACTACCACCACTAACACCACTACTAACACCACTACCACCACCACTACTAACACCACTACCACCACTACTAACACCACCACCACTACCACTACCACCACTACTAACACCACCACTACCCCTAATAACACAACCACCACTACTAACACCACCACCACTACTAACACCACTGCTAACATCACCACCACTACTAACACCATCACTACTACCATCACTACTGACACCACTACTACCACTACTAAAAAACAACCATTACTACCACTACTAACACCACTACTAACACCACTACTACCACTACTAAAACAACCACTACGACCACTAACACCACTACCACCACTACTAACCACTACTAACACCACCACTACCCCTAATAACACAACCACTACTAACACAACCACTACCACCACTACTAACACTATCACTACTACCACTACTAACACAACCACCACTTACACCACTACCACCACTACTAACACAACCACTACCACCACTACTAATACCACTACTACCACTACTAACACCATCACAAGCACTACCACTACTAACACCACTACCACCACCAATACCACCACACTGGCGTAATTCATATGTTCATGTTCACCCGTCCAGGTGTAAACCTGGGCACATGTTCACCTGGGCACGTGTTGACCCGTCCTCATGTGTTGGCCTGGTAACATGCTCACCTGCTCACCCGCTACACGCACACCTTGGCACGCGTGATCACACGTGCACGTGTTCACACTGGTACGCATTCACATGGGCGCGCGTTCGCATGGGGCACGTGTTCACACTGGCACGTGTTTGCCCCGGCACGTGTTCTTAACCCACCCTGGCACTTGTTCGCCTGTGTGTGTGCGCGTGTGTGTGTCTGTGCGTGTGTGTGTCTGTGCCTGTGTGTGTGTGTCTGTGCGTATGTGTGTGTCTGTGCGTGTGTGTGTCTGGGCCTGTGTGTGTGTGTCTGTGCGCATGTGTGTGTGTGTGTGTCTGTGCGTGTGTGTGTGTCTGTGCGTGTGTGTGTGTCTGTGCGTGTGTCTGTGTGTGTCTGTGCGTGTGTGTGTCTATGTGTGTGTCTGTGCGTGTGTGTGTGTGCCTGATAGTGTAGCGGTTAGCGCGCTGCGCTGTGAACCTGCGACCCGGGTTCGATTCCCGCTCACGGCCAACACCAGTGACGATTATCTGAACCGATCCCGGGTCTCCCCTAGGTCGACTCAGCCTCAAATGAGTACCTGGTGCGGTGTGTAACATTGCCACTAGGGAGACAAAGGCGGTCGGGCGTGGTGCTGGCCACCCACCCCCTCGTGTAAAGTTGTAGGGGCAAGTGCTAACAGCACTTGCCCCTACAGTCTGTTAAGGTTATATGGGGATGTTTTTTTTTATATTTTTCTGTGCCTGTGTGTGTGTCTGTGTGTGTGTGTCTGTGTGTGTGTCTGTGTGTGTCTGTGTGTGCCTGTGTGTCTGTGCGTGTGTGTGTGTGTCTGTGTGTGTGTCTGTGTGTGTGTGTGTGTCTGTGTGTGTGTGTCTGTGTGTGTGTCTGTGCCTGTGCGTGTGTGCAGGTGACGAGGCAGCACCCTGAACGAGCAGGCGAGGAGGAGAGACGGAACCACCTGGAGGATCTGAGAGAGGTGAGGTCGATCTAGTGGTGGTGTTAGTGGTGGTGGTAGTAGTGGTGTTAGTGGTGGTGTTAGTGGTGGTGTTAGTGGTGGTGTTAGTGGTGGTGTTAGTGGTGGTGTTAGTGGTGGTGTTAGTGGTGGTAGTGGTGGTGTTAGTGGTGGTAGTGGTGGTGGTAGTGGTTGTGGTAGTGGTGGTGTTAGTGGTGGTAGTGGTGGTGGTAGTGGTGGTGTTAGTGGTGGTGTTAGTGGTGGTGTTAGTGGTGGTGGTAGTGGTGGTGTTAGTGGTGGTAGTGGTGGTGGTAGTGGTTGTGGTAGTGGTGGTGGTAGTGGTGGTGGTAGTGGTGGTGGTAGTGGTGGTGTTAGTGGTGGTGGTGTTAGTGGTGGTGTTAGTGGTGGTGGTGTTAGTGGTGGTGTTAGTGGTGGTGTTAGTGGTGGTGGTAGTGGTGGTGTTAGTGGTGGTGGTGGTGATAGTGGTGGTGTTAGTGGTGGTGTTAGTGGTGGTGGTAGTGGTGGTGGTAGTGGTGGTGGTAGTGTTAGTGGTGGTGGTGTTAGTGGTGGTGTTAGTGGTGTGGTGTTAGTGGTGGTGTTAGTGGTGGTGGTAGTGGTGGTGGTAGTGGTGGTGGTAGTGGTGGTAGTAGTGGTAGTAGTGGTGTTAGTGGTGGTGTTAGTGGTGGTGGTAGTGGTGGTAGTAGTGGTAGTGGTGGTGGTAGTGGTGGTGGTAGTGGTGGTAGTGGTGGTGGTAGTGGTGGTAGTAGTGGTAGTGGTGGTGTTAGTGGTGGTGTTAGGTGGGTGGTGTTAGTGGTGGTGGTAGTGGTGGTGGTGTGTAGTGGTGGTAGTGGTGGTGTTAGTGGTGGTAGTGGTGGTGGTAGTGGTGGTGGTAGTGGTGGTGTTAGTGGTGATAGTGATGGTGGTAGTGGTGGTGGTAGTGGTGGTGGGTAGTGGTGGTGTTAGTGGTGGTGGTGGTAGTGGTGGTGTTAGTGGTGGTGGTAGTAGTGGTGTTAGTGGTGGTAGTAGTGGTAGTAGTGGTGTTAGTGGTGGTGGTAGTGGTGGTAGTAGTGGTAGTAGTGGTGTTAGTGGTGGTGGTAGTGGTGGTAGTAGTGGTAGTAGTGGTGTTATGGTGGTGGTAGTGGTGGTAGTAGTGGTAGTAGTGGTGTTAGTGGTAGTGGTAGAGGAGGAGCCGTACCCCTGACTCTGCCTGAAGAAGGCGGTACCGGAAAGTGTGTCGACTAATCCCCATCTGTTCCATCTCACTCCCCTCTACCCGTGTGCGTCGAGAATGTGCCCTACTTTGGCTCACCAGGAGGTGAGCGGTACGGCAACAGTGCGGACCTAATGCAGCCTCGCCGTGCCGCGTGAGGATAGAGCGTTGCCCCCTCGCACGCGTTCGTTTTCTCCCAAATGTACGAACGCTCATTCGTTGGCCGTTACGCCTTGGCATGCAGAGGATCGCAGAGCTTTGTGGGCCAAAGTTGGCCGCTGCTGCCCCTCTGAGTCGTTCTCTCTCTCTCTCTCGGACTCATCCTCATCAGCTTTATTATTATACTGGTAGGAACCTCCTGGTTACACCAGCCCACAGGGGATTATTGTGGGTGGGGAGGGGCTGGGTGGGGAGGGGAAGGTGGGGAGGGGCTGGGTGGGGAGGGGCTGGGTGGGGAGGGTGGGGGAGGGGCTGGGTGTGGAGGGTGGGGCTGGGTGGGGAAGGGAGGGTGGGGAGGGGCTGGGTGGGGAGGGTGGGGCTGGGTGGGGAGGGGCTGGGTGGGAGGGTGGGGCTGGGTGGGGAGGGGCTGGGTGGGGAGGGTGGGGCTGGGTGGGGAGGGGCTGGGTGGGGAGTGGCTGGGTGGGGAGGGGCTGGTCACCCCGTGATGCCCTTATAAAACTCAACGTTTAACCTACTCACGCCGGGCTTGTGCCCGCCCTCACAGTCGGGCATATTGTGCAGAATACACCACGTGGTGCCGCCGTTGACCCTGGCCATTGACCGAGCAACCCAACGTTCCTACCAGCTCCTCCCTCCGCAGGAGGAACGTGTTTTATTGTCAACCATTGCCTCTCTGTGCCGAGTTTGAAATCTCTCCCCATCCCTACACCTTGACCCGCATGGGGGTTCCTTCCGCCTTCTACAGGAGGTGGGGGGGGGGGGGGGGCGGGGGGGGGTGTCCTCCACCCATAGCTAAACCCCACACCCACAGTAGAACTGCGACCTCCGAGTTTGCTCAACTGGGATGACGCGTCATCGCCCTCCGCCACGTGTGGGTGACGGATGGGAGAGTGATGAGCGTGGTTGTTATTGTTGTTGCTATTGTTGTTGTTATTGTTGTTGTTATTGTTGCTGTTATTGTTGTTATTGTTGTTGTTATTGTTGTTGTTATTGTTGTTATTGTTGTTGTTATTGTTGTTATTGTTGTTATTGTTGTTGTTGTTATTGTTGTTGTTATTGTTGTTGTTATTATTGTTGTTGTTATTGTTCACAGACGTCGTGCAGTCGTTTCGCGGGTGTGCAAGCGGTTCAGCCGGGCACCCCCCCCCCCAACACACAGTAGCCTCCACACCCCCACTACCACCTCGCCCCCCCCCCCACACACAGCAGCCCCCTACACCCACTACCACCTCGCCCCCCCCCCCCTCCCCGTTTCGTGGCCTGCTCACCCCAGCGCAGTTGCACGCCTGCGCACTTCGCAGCTGCACCGCTCACCCTCTTCTCTCTTCTTGTGTCTCCCCCCCCGCCTGTCCCCCCCCCCCCGTGTCACTCCGTGTGTGTCCCGCGTAACTTGTGTGCCCGTGTGTCTCCCGTGTCCCCAAGGTGTTTCCCTGTGGCCCCATGTCCCCCATGTCATCTGTGTCCCCATGTCCCCATGTGTCCCCGTGGTGTCCCCCTATCTCCCCATGCCCCCCGTGACCACCATATCCCGTGTCCCGTGGTGTCCCCCTATCTCCCCATGCCCCCCGTGACCACCATATCCCGTGTCCCCGTGGTGTCCCCCTATCTCCCCATGCCCCCCGTGACCACCATATCCCGTGTCCCCGTGGTGTCCCCCTATCTCCCCATGCCCCCCGTGACCACCATATCCCGTGTCCCCGTGGTGTCCCCTATCTCCCCAGTGCCCCCATATCCCGTGTCCCCGTGGTGTCCCCTATCTCCCCATGCCCCCCGTGACCCCCATATCCCGTGTCCCCGTGGTGCCCCCTATCTCCCCATGCCCCCGTGACCCCCATATCCCGTGTCCCCGTGGTGTCCCCCTATCTCCCCATGCCCCCCGTGACCCCCATATCCCGTGTCCCCGTGGTGTCCCCCTATCTCCCCATGCCCCCCGTGACCCCCATATCCCGTGTCCCCGTGGTGTCCCCCTATCTCCACATGCCCCCCGTGACCCCCATATCCCGTGTCCCCGTGGTGTCCCGCTGTGTCCCCCTATCTCCCCATGCCCCCCACCCCCACACCCCCCAAACCGGGAGACAGCTGCAGCAGGAGCAGTGGAGAGCCGAGATCCAGGAGAGACGCGCGGCTCAAGAGAGGGGACTCCAGGAGCGCGCGGGCCGACTCAGAGCCTTCAGAGTGAGTCACACAGACACACACACACACAGACACACACACACACACAGACACACACACACACACAGACACAGACACACAGACACAGACACACAGACACAGACACAGACACAGACACACACACAGACACACACACAGACACAGACAGACACACACAAAAGACACACAAAGACACACAAAGACACACAAAGACACACAAAGACACACAAAGACACACAAAGACACACAAAGACACACAAAGACACACAAAGACACACAAAGACACACAAATAACAAAGACAAAGATCCCCCATATAGCCTTAACAGACTGTAGGGGCAAGTGCTGTTAGCGAGCACCTATGAAGGCCGGAACGGTACACGAGGGGGTGGGTGGCCAGCACCACGCCCGACCGCCTTTGTCTCCCTAGTGGCAATGTTTACACACCGCACCAGGTACTCATTTGAGGCTGAGTCGACCTAGGGGAGGCCCGGGACCGGTTCAGATAATCGTCACTGGTGTTGGCCGTGAGCGGGAATCGAACCCGGGTCGCCAGGTTCATAGCGCAGCGCGCTAACCGCTACACTATCGCTCCCCCACACAGACACACACACAGACACACAGACACACAGACACACACACAGACACACAGACACACACACAGACACACAGACACACACACAGACACACACACAGACACACACACAGACACACACACAGACACACACACAGACACACACACAGACACAGACACACACACAGACACACACACAGACACACACACACACACAGACACACACACAGACACACACACAGACACACACACAGACACACACACACAGACACACACACAGACACACACACACACAGACACACACACAGACACACACACACACAGACACACACACAGACACACACACACAGACACACACACAGACACACACAGACGCACACAGACGCACACACACAGACACACACACAGACACACACACAGACACACACACAAAGATCCCCCATATAGCCTTAACAGACTGTAGGGGCAAGTGCTGTTAGCGAGCAGCACCGATGAACGGCCGGAACGGTACACGAGGGGGTGGGTGGCCAGCACCACGCCCAACCGCCTTTGTCTCCCCCAGTGGCGATGTTTTTATCCACCGCACCAGGTACTCACTTGAGGTTGAGTCGACCTAGGGGAGGCCCAAGACCGTTTCATATAATCGCTGCCACTGGGTGTTGACCGTGAGCAGGAATCGAACCCGTGTGGCCAGGTTCATAGCGCAGCGCGCTAACCGCTGCACCACCGCTCCCCACAAACACGCGCGTACAGACAGACAAAGATCCCCCAGGTAGCCTGTGACAACAGCCTGTCGGGTCAAAGCGCCTGTGAAGGCCGGCACTGTTGCACACGAGGTGGGTGGTGGGTGGCCAGCACCACGCCCGGCCGCCTTTGTCTCCCCAAGTTTTGGAGACGGCGCCAGGTGCTCATTTGAGGTCCGCGTCGACCTGTCAGAGCTTCAGCGACCACGAGTGGAGCGTCGCTAGGAGGCCGAAACCGAAACTGAATTTCTGGTTTCGGCCGAAAACGAAACGATGCCGAAAGAGGCCATTGGTCAACTATTCGGCGCCGAAACCGAGTTTCGGTCGGCCTCTAAGCGTCACTCCGCCCGCTCCTCCTCTTGGCAGGAGTTCCAGAGGAAGATGTCAGAGGAGGATGCGACGCGACTTGATGGGTGACGCATCCGCCGCCTCCGTAGGCGAAAAGAGCGGGGGAGAGACCCCCCCCCTCACCCTCCCTCCTCCTCCCCCCACCCTCCTCCTCCCCCCACCCTCCTCCTCCCCCCACACCCTCCTCCCCCACCCTCCTCCTCCCCCCACCCTCCTCCTCCCCCTCCCCCCACCCTCCTCCTCCCCCACCCTCCTCCTCCACCCGCCCTCCTCCTCCCCCCACCCCCTCATACCCCCACCCTCCTCCTCCCCCCACCCTCCTCCCCCTCCCCCCACCCTCCTCCTCCCCCCGCCCTCCCCCACCCCCTCATACCCCCCACCCTCCTCCTCCCCACCTCCCTCCCCCCACCCCTCCTCCGCCCACCCCCCTCCTCTCCCCACCCCCTTATTCCCCCCCACCTCCATGTGTGTACACATGTTCCACCTGTGTGTGTGTACACACGTTCCACCTGTGTGTGTGTGTACACACGTTACACCTGTGTGTGTGTACACACGTTCCACCTGTGTGTGTGTACACACGTTCCACCTGTGTGTGTGTGTACACACGTTACACCTGTGTGTGTGTACACACGTTCCACCTGTGTGTGTGTGTACACACGTTCCACCTGTGTGTGTGTGTATACACGTTCCACCTGTGTGTGTGTGTACACACGTTCCACCTGTGTGTGTGTGTACACACGTTCCACCTGTGTGTGTACACACGTTACACCTGTGTGTGTACACACGTTCCACCTGTGTGTACAGACGTTCCACCTGTGTGTGTACACACGTTCCACCTGTGTGTGTGTATACACGTTCCACCTGTGTGTGTGTACACACGTTCCACCTGTGTGCGTGTACACACGTTCCACCTGTGTGTGTACACACGTTCCACCTGTGTGCGTGTACACACGTTCCACCTGTGTGTGTACACACGTTCCACCTGTGTGCGTGTACACACGTTCCACCTGTGTGTGTGCGTGTACACACGTTCCACCTGTGTGTGTGCGTGTACACACGTTCCACCTGTGTGTGTGTGTACACACGTTCCACCTGTGTGTGCGTGTACACGTGGAACACGTGAGTGGTCTCGCGACATCAACATCATAAGCCACGCGAAGAAAAACTCCCCAAAATAACTTGATCGGTCCTCAACTTACGAACACAATGAGTTCATGGGAACCGTTCGTAAGACGAACCGTTCGTAAGTTGACCGTTCGCAGGTAGCTACACAATAACGCAGTGTATTTAAATGCCCATACGGTCAGTGTTATGAAATCTCTTACGGTTCAACCAAAAAAGGAAGGTGTTGTTAAATTAAGAAATAATAAGAAATGTTATATATTTGCATGCAACACTGTAAAAAATAACATTCAGTAAATAAAACATAAAATAAAGTCGCATACGTAGAAAACTGAAATCTGTTTTTTTTTCATTTTCCTTGAGTCCTGATGGTGGCTTGCTTGTCGGAAGTGGGGACAATGAGTCACCACGATTACACACAGACACACACACACACACAGACACACACACAGACACACACAGACACACACAGACACACACAGACACACACACACACATAGACACACATAGACACACACACACACAGACACACACAGACACACACACACAGACACACACACACAGACACACACAGACACACACAGACACACACACACACAGACACACACAGACACACACACACAGACACACACACAGACACACACAGACACACACACACAGACACACACACAGACACACACACAGGGGGCACTCACGCACACAGACACACACACAGACACAGACACACACACAAACACACACACACACACAGACACACACACAGACACACACAGACACACACAGACACAGACACACACACACAGACACACACACAGACACACACACAGACACACACACACACAGACACACACACACAGACACACACACAGGGGCACTCACGCACATAGACACACACAAACACACTCACACGGGCACGCATGCACACACACGGGCACAAACACCAACAACAACGATCCCCCCCACCACCCCGTACAGCCTTAACAGACTGTCGGGGCAAGTGCTGTTAGCGAGCAGCACCTATGATGAAGTCCGGCACGGCCCATACGGGGGGTGGGTGGCCAGCACCACGCCCGGCCGCCTTTGTCTCCCCAGTGGTGATGGTTACTACACACACACAGCACCAGGTACTCATTTGAGGCCGAGTCGACCAAGGGGAGGCCCAAGACCAGTTCATATAATCATCACCGGTGTTAACAACCGTAAGCGGGTAATAGAACTCGGGTCGCCGGGTTCGTAGCGCAGCGTAGCGCTAACCGCTGCACCACCGCTCCCCACACACACACACACTTTCATACGCGCAAGGCCGACTCATGCTATCTCGCGGAGGGTCGCTCTACTGAACAAAATAGTTTCGCGGTTGAGTTTGCAAGTGCGAGTTTCGTGTTTTAAGTCGATGTAATTTTTTTTGTATAAATGTATTTCATGGAAGCTGGTTCGTAAGTACGGGTGTTCGTAAGTCGAGTGTTCGTAAGCCAGGTTGTTCGTAAGTCGAGGCCTGTCATCAACCATTCATTCATCAACGGTCCATCAATATCGAAGCGCCGTAATCACAATCGTACAAACCATCCACCACCATCCATCAATCGCTCCACCAACATCATCATCATCCGCATAACTTCACTAAACAAACGTCCAATCCACAGCCACCACGAGGAGACGGAAATTTGCTTATGAGATTTATTCGATTAGAGAGATGGGGTGGGGGGCAGGTGGTTTGGGTGGATGGGGGGGGGGGGGCACAGCCACGCACGCGTCACATCAACAACATGCGGTAAACAAACCGAATCAACAACGGAATCGTCAACAACCAATCAACAGCTCGCGAGTGAACAAATTCGCCAGGGCTGCCCCTCGACACGTCACGCAAAGCGCTGCCCGAGGCTCGCTCCGCGAACGAGAGAGGGAGAGGGCGCTTTGCCCGTCTTCTTTGGCGTAAGGCACTACCACTAGAATGCAAGCTGCGCCCTATGTCCGCGATCTTCTTCCGGTCGTGTTTACAGAAGTAAAAGACCACACGAGTTCGAGTCGGACCCCAGGACACGCTGGCGAGACTGTGTCGTTCGGCAGGCCCGTGAATTCCCCAGCAAGAGCTAGAGTCCGTGTATAGTAATGCATAGTAGTGCATAGTGTAGTGTATAGTGTAGTGGTGTATAGTGGCCTATAGTGTAGTAGTGCATAGTGTAGTGTACAGTGTAGTGTTGTATAGTGGTCTAAGGTGTAGTAGTGCATAGTGTAGTGTATAGTGTAGTGTTGTATAGTAGTCTAAGGTGTAGTAGTGCATAGTGTAGTGTATAGTGTAGTGTTGTATAGTAGTCTAAAGTGTAGAAGTGTATAGTAATGTAGTGCTGAAGTCTGTCGCCAGGGAAAGGGAGTTGCTTAGTACTGACACCGCTATGTGATTCTGATCTTGGAGATGCTTCTGAAATGTTGCCTATTGCTCACCGTGCTGACAATAATAATATTGCTGCTGCTGCTGCTGCTACCGATAATGCTGCAGCAGCAGCAGCCGCAGCCTCAGCCGCCGCCGCCACTTTAGAAATATTTGGCCCCGTAGCCGCACTGCCTCCCGTACCCGGCGAAGCTGCCGCATCCCAAGAACCCGAGCCCCCCGTAGCCGCCGCCGTAGCCGTGAAATCCGCCGCCGGTACCCTGGTGGCCGTAGTGGCGCACGCCGCCGCACACTCGCGGGCACCTGCCCAGCGGCGCGACGCTGTAGTAGCTTCGCGAGGGCACGGCGCTCACCGCGTTCAGACCGCACACGGCCCCGAAACCGCCCCCGTGGCCGAAACGCGAGCCCTTGCCGCAGCCCCCGTGGCCCCACGCCAAGCCGCTGCCCCCGTGGCCCCAGGCCAAGCCGCTGCCCCCGTGGCCCCAGCCGGAGTGGCCGCAGTTGCCCCAGCCGTACGCGGTGGGAGCGCCGTGGCCAGAGCGCCCCACGTGATGCGTGACGCCATAGACGCGTGGCGCGCGGGCCACGTGGCCGCAACCCTTGTTGCTCGCGGGGTACCCGCAGGCCGAGAATGAGCCGTGGCCGCCGTAGCCGCCGTGGCCGCCGTAGCCGCCGTAGCCGCCGTGGCCGTAAGCGGAGCCGCAGGAGCCGGCACGGTGGCCCGAGCAGCTGCCACAGCCGACGGCGGCGTCGTCGGTAGCGCAGCCGATGGTTCCCGGGGGGCAGAGAAGCTCCATGCTGGCGAGAGAGGCGAGAAGGGATCGGCGTCTCTCTCTGTCGTCACTCTGTGTGCGTGTGTGTGTGTGTCTCTCTCTGTGTGTCTCTCTGTCGTCACTGTGTGTGTGTGTGTGTCTCTCTCTGTGTGTCTCTCTGTCGTCACTGTGTGTGTGTGTGTGTCTCTCTCTGTGTGTCTCTCTGTCGTCACTGTGTGTGCGTGTGTGTGTCTCTCTCTGTGTGTCTCTCTGTCGTCACTGTGTGTGCGTGTGTGTGTCTCTCTCTGTGTGTCTCTCTGTCGTCACTGTGTGTGCGTGTGTGTGTCTCTCTCTGTCTGTGTCTCTCTCTGTCGTCACTGTGTGTGCGTGTGTCTCTCTCTCTCTGTGTCTCTCTCTGTCGTCACTCTGTGTGCGTGTGTGTGTCTCTCTGTGTGTGTCTCTCTGTCGTCACTGTGTGTGCGTGTGTGTGTGTCTCTCTCTCTCTGTGTCTCTCTCTGTCGTCACTCTGTGTGCGTGTGTGTGTCTCTCTGTGTGTGTCTCTCTGTCGTCACTGTGTGTGCGTGTGTGTGTGTCTCTCGCTGTGTGTCTCTCTGTCGTCACTGTGTGTGCGTGTGTGTGTCTCTCTCTGTCTGTGTCTCTCTCTGTCGTCACTCTGTGTGCGTGTGTGTCTCTCTCTCTCTCTCTGTCGTCACTCTGTGTGCGTGTGTGTGTGTCTCTCTCTCTGTCGTCACTGTGTGTGCGTGTGTGTGTCTCTCTCTCTGTGTCTCTCTCTGTGTCTCTCTCTGTCGTCACTCTGTGTGCGTGTGTGTCTCTCTCTCTGTGTGTCTCTCTCTGTCGTCTCTCTGTGTGCGTGTGTGTGTGTCTCTCTCTCTGTGTCTCTCTCTGTCGTCACTCTGTGTGCGTGTGTGTCTCTCTCTCTCTCTGTGTCTCTCTCTGTGTCTCTCTCTGTAAGTGATTGGGTGTGAGTAAGTGAGAGGTGTGTGTGAGTGTGTGAGAGGTGTGTGTGAGTGTGTAAGTGAGAGGTGTGTGAGTGAGTGTGTGAGTGGGTAGGCGTGTGAGTGAGTGGGTTTGTGAGCGAGTGGGCGTGTGAGTGAGTGTGCGTGTGAGTGAGTGGGTGTGAGTGTGAGTGAGTGGGTGTGCGTGTGAGTGAGTGGGTGAGTGAGTGGGCGTGTGGCGCGCACGACGTTGACGGCTTTCACCCACCTGGACATCGTCGTTCTAGTGGTCGTGGTGGTGATGGGACGGCAGCGGCTGAATAAGCAGAGAGTGTTGAGGATGAGTAGAGATTGCACGTTCGTGTGCCCCTTATATAGTGCCCTCCGAGTTCTCCACGGACAATTAAATGCGCGTCCTCCACACCACCTACCCCACCCAACTAATTAAGCCCCCCCCCCCACTAATTACCCCCCCCCACCACACACACCTCCTGACCCCCCCTCCTCCTCCCACCACATGACCTGATTGCTGACACAAAGTAATGGATACAACGCCTCTCCCGATGTGCCCGTGATGGCGTGGGGAGCGGTGGTGTAGCGGTTAGCGCTACGCTGCGCTGCGAACCTGGCGACTCGGGTTCGATTCTCGCTCACGGCCAACACCCAGTGACGATTATCTGAACCGGTCCCGGACCTCCCCTAGGTCGACTCAGCCTCAAATGAGTAACCTGGTGCGATGTGTAAACATGGTCACTGGGAAGACATAGGCGGCCGGGCGTTGGTGTTGGCCACCCACCCCCTCGTGTGCCGTGCCGGCCTTCATAGGTGCTGCTCGCTAACAGCACTTGCCCCTACAGTCTGTGAAGGCTACACGGGGGATCTTTGTGATGGCCCCTCTCGGAATCAACCGGAGGTGCGGACGAGCGGGATTCGACACCCGGTGTCTCATCAGCAGAGTTTGACACGCGGTGTGGTTTGTCAATGAGGCAGGTCGCGAAAACCGGTTTCGACTTTTCAGTGGCTCATCGGTGGAGGCCAGAACGGCACACGAGGGGGTAGGTGGCCAACACCCCGGCCGCCTTTGTCTCCCCGGTGGCGATGTTTACACATCGCACCAGGTACTAATTTGAGGCTGAGTCGACCTAGGGGAGGCCCAGGACCGGTTCAGATAATCGTCACCGGTGTTTGCCATGAGCGGGAATCGAACCCGGGTCGCCGGGTTCGTAGCGCAGCGTAAGCGCTAACCACTACACCGCCGCTACCCACACCAGAGACACACACACACAGACACCCACACACACATCTACGTTTCGATTCCAAAAATCCCTCTCGCCCCTACAAATCGCTCTCTGTTGCCGTTAATCCCTCCGTCTGGCACCGGGCCCCGTACTCCCGATTAGGGGTCCGCATGGTACCCCCCCCCCCCTCCACACACACCCCCAGCTGGGCCCGCCATCAACTTGCGCAAACTATTTACTTGTGCAAACTATTAATTCTACTTTTCTTATTTCTGGGTGGTATTGAGCTTCACCCTGGCCCAAATGTAAATAACTCGTATAATTCTGTAGATTTTTCTGGCAGGAAAGGTGTTTGTGTTCTACATGTCAACATCAGAGGGCTTGTGATTAAATTAAGTAAACTAAAACCAGAAGTGGCAAATCTTGACCCGGACCTTTTTTGCCGAACAGAAACATGTCTCACTCCTGCCGTCAATGACTTGCAGATTACGATTGACAACTACAACCTTTTTCGGCTTGACAGAGGATCTAAAGGAGGTGGAATTGCCATCTATGTTCGTAACACTATTGCATGTTCACCAGCTCACTCCTAGTTTAAAAAATGTTCCTTTGAAGGTCTGGCTCTCAGAATAACTCTCCCAAATAATCAACAGATATTGGTAGTGTGCTGGTATAGACCGCCTAGTGGGAAGGATGTTGAAGCTGCATCTGCACTGAGAGAGCTTTTTGGGGGCCTCCCTAAAGGTGAAATAGTTTTAGTGGGTGACCTAAATTGGAATTGGCTAAACCCGCCAGCCGTGGCCACAAATTTTGCAGAAGAATTTAACCTGTTTCAATTAATAAATGTCCCCACAAGACCCAACCTAAAAAATCCGGGACAGTCATCTCTGCTTGACGTCCTATTGACAAATGCCCCTCACAATTTCCCTGGGTAATAACCTTAGTGATCACTCCTTCATTTTTGGGGTGAGATCATCAGCCAGACCCAAAGCCCCCCCCCTAAATTGGTTGAGAAGCACTCTATGAGACACTTCAGCACTCAGGCATTTACTAATGATGTGCTTCACTCGGATATTGACAAGGTATGTGATATCCCCAACCTGACTACGGCTTGGGAGACCTTCAGGTACACGTTTCTCCAAATTCTTAACAAACATGTTCCGTTGGTTAGATTTAAAACTAAAGGCAGATACTCCGACTGATGCTTCTGTTGTTGTGGAGTAACTCATGCAGCCAGCTGTGGCTCTAGGGTTTGGTGTTACATGTTATTTATGTAGTTTATTGTATAAAAATTCGGTCACAGTCCCTGTGATGATCACTGTTACGTTGCAATTATGGCTTTATTTTTTGGTGATTTCGAAAAGTTTTTTTCGTTTGGACATGTTTGTTTTGTTGTAGTACGGAGTTAGACTGATGGCCTTAATCTAAGTTGTCTTGTGGTTGTTGTTGTTGTTTGACTTGCATCCCACTGGGATTTTTTGCACACAGCGTTGTTGGTGTACACGGTGCTTTTTTCAGGAATATTTTGCCGTTTTTTTTTTATCATGGATTTTCTGTTTTGCACAGTCACACACGCAGTCACTTTAAGATGTTTTTTTCTTGTTCGTGTTTGAGTTTTTTTGTTCGTTTGTTGCTGTTGCACTCCGATTCAAGAGCCGAATGCCTCACAGGGGGCTATACCAAAATAAATGACAACTGCACTGAACTGAAACTGAACGGTGCCCCACTAATTGGGTCGAGTAATTAGGCTAAGAGGCGTCCGTGTCTGTAATGCAGCACTCGGACGCCAACCGCAACAACTTTGGACGCCCATTAACGCGCGCAGCCGAGAGCGAATTACGGCGCGTTGATCGTTTGGCTTTCTCGTTGGATGTTTGTCGTCGTCGTCGTCGTTGTTGTTGTTGTCGTTTGTCGTCGTTTGTTTGTTAAACGGACGCCGCGATGGTGTTCACGAGCTTCCCACGAGACGGGTGAGTGCCTGGTGAGTGGTGAGTGTCTGGGTGAGTGTCTGGGTGAGTGTCTGTGTGAGTGTCTGGGTGAGTGTCTGTGTGAGTGTCTGGGTGAGTGTCTGGGTGAGTGTCTGGGTGAGTCTCTGGGTGAGTGTCTGGGTGAGTGTCTGGGTGAGTGTCTGGGTAAGTGTCTGGGTGAGTGTCTGGGTGAGTGTCTGGGTGAGTGTCGCGTGGGTGAAAACACGTGCCGGCTTAACGCGTGGACTTTCACGACACCAAAATCACGTTCTGTTTACGTGACAACCCCCCCCCCCACCCACCTTTGCTGGTTGGCTGTGCCGGGTGGTGGCGGGTTCTTACGACACAGCATTTATATGTTTACGCGATCTTACCCAACAGCAACAACAACAATAAAAGAAAGCCTCTACTATGGATGTTTCCGGCTATGAAAATTGGGGACCATTTCTTTTGCTGCTACTGCTGTGGTTGCCGGCATCGATGTGTGAGGAGGCCACGGAGGTGAACGTGGCCACGGAGGTGAACGTGGCCACGGTGATGAACGTGGCCACGGTGATGAACGTGGCCACGGTGATGAATGTGGCCACGGTGATGAACGTGGCCACGGAGGTGAACGAGGCCACGGTGATGAATGTGGCCACGTTGATGAACGTGGCCACGGTGGTGAACGTGGCCACGGTGATGAATGTGGCCACGTTGATGAACGTGGCCACGGTGATGAACGTGGCCACGGAGGTGAACGTGACCACGGAGGTGAACGTGGCCACGGTGATGAACGTGGCCACGGTGATGAACGTGGCCACGGTGGTGAACGTGGCCACGGTGGTGAACGAGGCCACGGAGGTGAACGTGGCCACGGTGATGAACGTCGCCACGGTGATGAACGAGGCCACGGTGATGAACGTGGCCACGGTGATGAACGAGGCCACGGTGATGAACGAGGCCACGGTGATGAACGTGGCCACGGTGATGAACGTGGCCACGGAGGTGAACGTGGCCACGGTAATGAACGAGGCCACGGTGATGAACGTGGCCACGGTGATGAACGTGGCCACGGTGATGAACGTGGCCACGGAGGTGAACGTGGCCACGTTGATGAACGTGGCCACGGTGATGAACGTCGCCACGGTGATGAACGAGGCCACGGTGATGAACGTGGCCACGGTGATGAACGTGGCCACGGTGGTGAACGTGGCCACGGTGATGAACGTGGCCACGGTGATGAACGTGGCCACGGTGGTGAACGTGGCCACGGTGGTGAATGTGGCCACGGTGATGAACGTGGTCACAGTGATGAACGTGGCCACGGTGATGAACGTGGCCACGGAGGTGAACGTGGCCACGGAGGTGAACGTGGCCACGGTGATGAACGTTACCACGGAGGTGAACGAGGCCACGCCCACGGAGACGGACTGTTAAAACAAACACTGGCGTTGGCCGTGAGCGGGAATCGAACCCGGGTCACCTGGTTCGTAGCGCAGCGTAGCGCTAACCGCTACACCACCGACTTTAACATGTTCCATTACATATTCTTGGTTCTTTCGGTAAAGTCACGTTGAAGGGAAACAATCAAATAATAAAATATATAAAAAACAATAAAATTCTCACGACGTTTCGACTGTAACGCAAACGGTCATCATCAGGTGTGAGAAACCAACGGCAAGAGACATTTGAAAGAAGTGGCGAAACGTGGTGAGAATTGTATTGTTTTAAATATATTATTATTCTATTGCTTCCCTTCTACGTGGTGACTTTACCGAAAGAACCAAGAATATTAATCACTGCAGTCACGAAAGCTTTAAATCAAAATTTATGTTTAATTACAGTTTGTATGCTTTCGTTTCATTGAACGATCAATCTGTTGCGTCTACACATCGTTCTTTTTTACTTCTTTGGTTCTTTCGGTAAAGTCACCACCACGTAGAATGAGAATAAAATAATAAAATAAAACAATACAATTCTCACGACGTTTCGGCCACAACACAAGTGGCCTTCTTCAGGTGAAAGGAACAAACCTGTCGGGACGACAGAGCTACAATTGTCCTTTCACCTGAAGAAGGCCACTTGTGTTGTGGCCGAAACGTCGTGAGAATTGTATTGTTTTATTTCAATATTTTCTTCTCATTCTACGTGGTGGTGACTTTACCGAAAGAACCAAAGAAGATGAATCCTTGCGGTCACGAAAGCTTTAAATCGAAATTGTAACATCGTTCTTTGTTTTTGGTGTGGGTTTTAATCTAAGTTCTCCTGGGTTCCCAACTGTCACCTGCACATCTCTTTGTAACCTGTGTGTGTTTTTTTTTAATTTACCTGCACTGAGCGTCTTTCACTGGTGTTTTTTTTTGTGCGAATAATAGCATCGAATTAAATCTAAAATCGATGAAGCTCGGTACACTGACACGAGTCCGTCCGGCTTAGGGGCCGTCCATAAATGACGTCACGCACCTAGGGGGGTGGGGTTGGTCAGACGTTTGTGACGATGTGTGACAAGGGCGGGAGGAGGGGGGGGGGTTTGAGAAATGTGACGTCACATCAAAATGCGCAACTTTAAATAAATATAGACACAACACGTTCTACGTAATTAATTAGACTTTTTTAAAATAAATGTTTTCTACCTACAACATCAGAGTGCAGCGGCACATTAAATACGCGCTATAATGACAATAGTTTAAAGCGATTTGAAGCATGTTTTTTTTGGGGGGGGGGTGGGGGCAGAGCTTTGTGACGTCATATTTGAGGGGGGGGGGTCTGACTTTTTTTGACGCCGTGTGACGACGGGGGGGGGGGTCAAAAATCGCGTGACGTCATTTATGGACGGCCCCTTACCAGTTACTAAACTATACTTTCATTTTATTTCACCAGGTAAGGCCCCACCGAGCTGAAGAGCTATTTTTCAGAAGCTGCCTGGCTCTCACAAACATGGATAGCTCAACGAATCGGCTAATATCATCACCACGTGGAAATGCACCGCAGCCAAATACTCTGAACTGCGTGGATGTTGTTTCTGAATGCGGAGGGAAAAGGGCGGATGAGCCGGAGAGAAATCCACGCGACCACGGAGAGAAAGAGAGAGAGAGACACGCAAACTCCAAATATACAGCAGCAGGCATCGTCAGGGTCGGCATGGAACCCACGACCTCCTGTATACCACGCGAGGTAGTTAACATCTTGTCACAGGGAGAGAGACACGCAAACTCCAACGATACAGCAGCAGCAGGCATCGCCAGGGTCGGGATCGAACCCACGGACCTCCTGCGTACCAGGCGAGGTAGTCAACATCTCGTGGCCACCGTGGTGATGATGAGAGAGAGACACGCAAACTCCAAATATACAGCAGCAGCAGGCGTCAGGGTCGAGATAGAAACCCACGACCTCCTGTACACCAGGCGAGGTAGTCAACATCTCCTAGCCACCGTGATGATGATGAGAGAGAGAGAGAGACACACGCAAACTCCAAATATACAGCAGCAGCAGGCATCGTCAGGGTCGAGATAGAAACCCACGGACCTCCTGCGTACCAGGCGAGGTAGTTAACATCTCCTAGCCACCGTGGTGATGATGAGAGAGAGAGAGAGAGACACGCAAACTCCAAATATACAGCAGCAGCAGCAGGCATCGTGAGGGTCGAGATAGAATCCCACGGCCCTCCTGCGTACCAGGCGAGGTAGTCAACATCTCCTAGCCACCGTGATGATGATGAGAGAGGGAGACGCAAACTCCAAATATACAGCAGCAGCAGGCATCGTCAGGGTCGAGATAGAAACCCACGACCTCCTGTACACCAGGCGAGGTAGTCAACATCTCCTAGCCACCGTGATGATGATGAGAGAGGGAGACGCAAACTCCAAATATACAGCAGCAGCAGGCATCGTCAGGGTCGAGATAGAAACCCACGACCTCCTGTATACCAGGCGAGGTAGTCAACATCTCCTAGCCACCGTGGTGATGATGATGATGAGAGAGAGAGAGAGAGACACGCAAACTCCAAATATACAGCAGCAGCAGGCGTCAGGGTCGAGATAGAAACCCACGACCTCCTGTAGACCAGGCGAGGTAGTTAACATCTCATAGCCACCGTGATGATGATGAGAGAGAGAGACGCAAACTCCAAATATACAGCAGCAGAAGGCATCGTCAGGGTCGAGATAGAAACCCACGGACCTCCTGCGTACCAGGCGAGGTAGTCAACATCTCCTAGCCACCGTGGTGATGATGATGATGAGAGAGAGAGAGACACGCAAACTCCAAATATACAGCAGCAGCAGGCATCGTCAGGGTTGAGATAGAAACCCACGACCTCCTGTACACCAGACGAGGTAGTCAACATCTCCTAGCCACCGTGATGATAATGAGAGAGAGACACGCAAACTCCAAATATACAGCAGCAGCAGGCATCGTCAGGGTCGAGATAGAAACCCACGACCTCTTCTCCAACACGCAGCAAGTGTCGTGGTGCTGTACTGGTAACGAATTGGTCACGTTTTGTTTACGTGACACAACCTTTATCAATTGGATGTGTGCAAGGCCGTAATTATAATATATATTGGGGGGCGGGCGGGGGGGACACATCCCCAATATTCAAATATGCTCAAATTGCCCCCCCCCCAATATATTGCTATAAAATGTATTTCTGTTTATATGATTGTGGTTACGGTTGTTACTTTATGAATCCCTAATCTCTGCCATTACATACCATGAAACAAGAAAAGGTAAAATATAAAAACAAAACAGAGCAATGTAATACAATAACACTATTAGACATAATTGTAAAAAAATAAATAAAAAGTACATCCTACGTGTTAGCGAATTTTTTAAATATTTTAGGCAGGAAATGGCAGGAAATTAGTTTTTAAATTTAGATTTTTTTTCTGGGGGGGGGGGGGGGGGACCCCCAGACCCCCAGGCAGATTTGGTCCCCCCCAATGTTGACTCCATGTCTACGGCCTTGGATGCGTGTGTCGGGTGGTGGCGGCGGGTTTCACGACACGACATATTCACGTCCCCTTTGCTGACGATATTAGCCAATTTAAAAAAAAAATCACTACTCGATCCACGTATCGATTGGCAAAAGGAAATCGACTCGCCGATTAACGCCGCAGCGTTATCGATTGACCTCGGTATATTTTTTTGATGGGTTCTTTCTTATGGATCAACTGAGCTGGAATCGTAACATATTTGATCATGATTCACCATCAGGAGTACCCATACATGGGCAAATACACGCTCCGTCGGCCAAAGCCACAGGCACTTTGTTTACTGGTAGGAACCTCCTGGTTACACCACCAGCCCACAGGGGATTATTGTCTCCGTCCGTCCGTCGTGCATCCAAAAATGGGAGGGGTGGGGCTGGGTGGAGAGGGGAGGGTGGGGAGGGTGGGGAGGGTGGGGCTGGGTTGGGAGGGGGGGGGCTGGGTGGGGCTGGGTGGGGAGGGGCTGGTCACCCCGTGGTGCCCTTATAAAACTCAACGTTTAACCTACTCACGCCGGCTTGTGCCCGCCCTCACAGTCGGGCATATTGTGCTGAACACACCACGTGGTGGTGCCGCCGTTGACTCTGGCCATTGACCGAGCAACCCAACGTTCCTACCAGCTCCCTCAACAGGAATGTGTTTAGTAGCTACAACACGTGTAGTAGCTACAACACGTGTAGTAGCTACAACACGTGTAGCAGCTACATATGCTATGGGCCCCGCACTTTCAAGGGCCCCGCGCTAAATGATTTCAAGCTATCAATTTGAACCTATCTACGTAACTTTACCGAAAGTCCCAAGAATAAACTATCAATTCCGGTTCAGTGATTCTGCACTTGCTCTATTACTATAGTACTATACTGCCCTCCAACAACTTTTATGAACGACCGGGTGTTTAAGGTTAGCGATTTGTCGTATTATCTGGGCTGTATAGCGAATGAAAAAATTACAATTACTTTACTATGCAAGTGAAAAAATTGTGTTTTAATATTTGTGTTTTTGTTTATTTAGGGCCCCTTAATAACATATCCTACAGGCCCCTCACTAGCTTCATCCGGCACTGCACCTACCTGTGGAAATATCTGGTAACCTGTGGTACGTTTATTGCCAGAACGCGTAAGACCCTATTATTATATTTTGATACTGACAAGAAAATATTCCAAGAGCTCAATGAGACACAGATTAGTATCTATGTAACACAAACACTGCGTAAATCTCGAAAAACTACTCACTTCTAAATCTTTTGTCGTAATTGTTGAATTACTTTCGTATAAAAACACGTTAATTTTGATTCGTATGTTGTTTTTTTCTGAATTTATGTGAACGAAAAAACACAAATTCGCCCGTTTTCTCATTGAAAATAGGTAAAGGTCAAAATATCACTGTCCTGGTCAGAACCACAAATATTGTAGGGAATAATAGTCACTTTCTCTATTTTTGAGGCATAAGCAATTAAGAAATAACACTTACTACCCAGGAACCAAAACATATTATGTTGTAACCTTATTACTCTTTGGGTCTTTCGGTAAAGGCACGTCGACTTTATTTTATTATTGTTCTATCCACGTGACTTTACCGACAGAAATAAGACGTCGATATATGTGTATGCATGTCGATATATGTGTATATGTGTATGCGGTCTGTTTTCCAGCACTCTCTTGGATTTCACACTTAACTTATAATTTAGCAATCTTTGAAATAACATATTCAACCAGACCATGCGTTAATTGTGTTTTGACCGACCGTCTGTGTTGCTTTATATAGTTTATAAATTTTGCTAAACCCTGTTTGATTTAGTGTGCTCCTCCGTCTTTGTATCCCCTTGTGTATCTGTTAATTCCCTCTATTTGGGTGCCTGTATATATAACTGCGGTCATGTGTTTCCTCTCTCTCTCTCTTAAATTTAGCTCTTCTGTACCTGATGAAGATTGCTTGTGTTGCAATCGAAACGTCGTATGGTATTGGTATGGTATTATGTTATTTTATCACGTCTTATTTCTACGTGACTTTACCGAAAAAAACAAAGAGCATCTCCTGCGGGTCACGAAAGCACCAAAATCTAGTTTTTTTACCGACAGACCCACAGAGAATGAATTCCTGCAGTCACGAAAGCTTCAAGTCAAGATTTAAAGGTTTCTTTCCTCCTGATCTGAAGCTTTCGTGGACTGCAGGAATCCACGCTCTTTGATCCTTTCGGTAAAGTCCACGTGGGTAGAAAAATAAAATAAATCACGACGTTTCGGGCGCGACACAACAAGCGTCCGTCATCACCGTCCGTCATCACCCGAGTTATTTTATTTCATGCCTACGTGCAAGGCCATAGCCATGGAGTCAACATTGGGGGGGAGGGGCAAATCTTCAAGGGTGTCTGGGGGGGTCCCAACCCAGAAAAAAATCTAAATTTGAAAACTCATTTCCTGCCTAAAATATTTTTAAAAAAATTCACACATGGGATGGACTTTTGATCTCTTTTTTTTACAATAATGTCTAACAGTGTTATTGTATTACATTGCTCTGTTTTTACCGGTTTTATTTTTTACCATTTATTGTTTCATTTGCATGTAATGGCAGAGATTAGGGATTAATAAAGTACAACCGTAACCACAATCATATAAACAGAAATCTATGCGTTGATTTATATGAAGACAAGTCCAAATATTGTGGCCAAGGTTTAGCAAATCGTTGTTTTTATTTACATAGCATAGCAATTTTTTACAGCAATATATTGGGGGGGGGGGACATTTTGAGCATATTGGAATATATATTTGGGGGGGGGTGTGTCCCCCCACCCCAAATATATATTATAATTACGGCCTTGCCTACGTGACTTTACCTAAAGAACCAAAGAGTATTTAAGTTTTTATTTAAAGTTTTCTTGACTGCAGTAATTCATATTCTTAGCTCTTTCGGTAAAGTCACGTTGAAGGGAAGCAATGAAATAATGAAATATATATTTATATATTATTATTTAAATATATATTTTGTTATTTTATTGTTTCCCTTAAGCGTGACTTTACCGAAAGAACTAAGAATATAGTATTTAAGTTTCTTATTTTTTTTAATAAATTGAATATCGATATCGTGGCGGTCGGCTTGTTGCACCGCAGCGCCACCCGGCGGAGTCAACGCGAACTGCAGCCTGCAGCTTGCCACGCGGAAGGCGGGGGGGTGTGAGGAAGTCTCCGTCGCCAGGGCCACGGTGACTACCCCCGTGGGTCACCGGGCACGTTGCGGTGCCACCCACCGGGCTAGCTGCGGTGCCGCTACATCCACCACCACCGCCGCCGCAGCAGCGCACCCGCTCCCCCTCCACCACGCCTCGCCTGGACGGACTGCCGGATCCGCGACGCGCTAATCGGCGGGCGCGGCAGGCTTCGCTGGGTGTGCTAGGCCGCAGCCACCGGTGCATTGCCGGTAGTCCGGCAGTGGAGTTGAGGGTGTTGCGTTAGTAAGGCACGTGTTACACATTGTGTATGTGTGTGTGTTAGTGAGGCACGTGTTACACATTGTGTATGTGTGTTAGTAAGGCACGTGTTACACATTGTGTATGTGTGTGTGTTAGTGAGGCACGTGTTACACATTGTGTATGTGTGTTAGTCAGGCACGTGTTACACATTGTGTGTGTTAGTGAGGCACGTGTTACACATTGTGTATGTGTGTGTTAGTAAGGCACGTGTTACACATTGTGTGTGTTAGTGAGGCACGTGTTACACATTGTGTGTGTTAGTGAGGCACGTGTTACACATTGTGTATGTGTGTGTTAGTAAGGCACGTGTTACACATTGTGTATGAGTGTGTGTTAGTAAGGCACGTGTTACACATTGTGTATGAGTGTGTGTTAGTCAGGCACGTGTTACACATTGTGTATGTGTGTGTTAGTGAGGCACGTGTTACACATTGTGTATGTGTGTTAGTAAGGCACGTGTTACACATTGTGTATGAGTGTGTGTTAGTCAGGCACGTGTTACACATTGTGTATGTGTGTGTGTGTTAGTGAGGTACGTGTTACACATTGTGTATGTGTGTTAGTGAGGCACGTGTTACACATTGTGTATGTGTGTTAGTAAGGCACGTGTTACACATTGTGTATGTGTGTTAGTGAGGCACGTGTTACACATTGTGTATGTGTGTTAGTGAGGCACGTGTTACACATTGTGTATGTGTGTTAGTAAGACACGTGTTACACATTGTGTATGTGTGTTAGTAAGGCACGTGTTACACATTGTGTATGAGTGTGTTAGTGAGGCACGTGTTACACATTGTGTATGAATGTGTGTTAGTCAGGCACGTGTTACACATTGTGTATGTGTGTGTAAGTAAGGCACGTGTTACACATTGTGTATGTGTGTTAGTAAGGCACGTGTTACACATTGTGTATGAGTGTGTGTTAGCGAGGCACGTGTTACACATTGTGTATGAGTGTGTTAGCAAGGCACGTGTTACACATTATGTAACTGCAGGGATTCATATTCTTGCTTCTTTCGGTAAAGTCACCACGTAGAAGGGAACCAAGAATATGGCCGTGATCATTATACACGGGCGTTGTTTTTTTTAAAAAAAACTGATTTGCCTTCTCTATGGCCCAGTCTCACCGCCAGTGTCGGACCAGAGGACGACGCGAAAAAGGCGACCAGTACAAGGACCATGCCACTATCGGAGCCACGTGTTTGTTTGCACGTTTCGATGCCGGCAAAAACAAAACCAAAAAGCTTCCCAATTTTTTGGGCGTTTTCGGGAGGGATGACATTCTGTTCTATAGGGACGCTTCTTTTTTGACGCCTTTGCCCGTTCGCCAGCGGGCCGTCACGCCGACCGTGGAGCTCTTCCTCGCCGTTGTGCCAACCGCCCGCCGCTGAACGCCGGGCCCTGCGCCAACCCACCGGGTGGGGCGAACGGAGCGGCGTGCCGAGCGGCGAGCCGAGCGGCGAGCGTCATGTGGCCGGGCCGGCTGCTGCGGGCGCTGGGCGTCCTGGGCTGCGCCGTGCAGTATGGCTGCGTGGCGCACTGCACTCTGGAGTACGTGGGGGAGCTGGTGGTGGTGAGTGAGTACGTGGTGGGGGAGCTGGTGGTGGTGAGTGAGTACGTGGGGGAGCTGGTGGTGGTGAGTGAGTACGTGGGGGAGCTGGTGGTGGTGAGTGAGTACGTGGTGGTGGAGCTGGTGGTGGTGAGTGAGTACGTGGTGGGCGAGCTGGTGGTGGTGAGTGAGTACGTGGGGGAGCTGGTGGTGGTGAGTGAGTACGTGGGGGAGCTGGTGGTGGTGAGTACGTGGGGGTGGAGCTGGTGGTGGTGAGTGAGTACGTGGTGGGGGAGCTGGTGGTGGTGAGTGAGTACGTGGTGGAGCTGGTAGTGGTGAGTGAGTACGTGGTGGAGCTGGTGGTGGTGAGTGAGTACGTGGGGGTGGCGCTGGTGGTGGTGAGTGAGTACGTGGTGGTGGAGCTGGTGGTGGTGAGTGAGTACGTGGTGGTGGAGCTGGTGGTGGTGAGTGAGTACGTGGGGGGTGGAGCTGGTGGTGGTGAGTGAGTACGTGGGGGTGGAGCTGGTGGTGGTGAGTGAGTACGTGGGGGAGCTGGTGGTGGTGAGTGAGTACGTAGGGGGTGGAGCTGGTGGTGGTGAGTGAGTACGTGGGGGAGCTGGTCGTGGTGAGTACGTGGTGGAGCTGGTAGTGGTGAGTGAGTACGTGGTGGTGGAGCTGGTGGTGGTGAGTGAGTACGTGGGGGGGGAGCTGGTGGTGGTGAGTGAGTACGTGGTGGAGCTGGTAGTGGTGAGTGAGTACGTGGTGGTGGAGCTGGTGGTGGTGAGTGAGTACGTGGGGGTGGAGCTGGCGGTGGTGAGTGAGTATGTGGTGGTGGAGCTCGTGGTGGTGAGTGAGTACGTGGGGGAGCTGGTAGTGGTGAGTGAGTACGTGGGGATGGAGCTGGTCGTGGTGAGTCAGCCACCGCCGCTGCTTGTGTAGACGAGCGAGCGGTAGCGCAGTGGTTGGGGTGCTGTGCTACGTAAACATCGCCACCCGGGGAGACAAAGGCGGCCGGGCGTGGCGCCGGCCACCCCACCCCCCCCTCCCGTGCCGGTCCGGCCCTCTCGTGAACAGCGCTTGCCCCGAGGCCGTACGGAGGTGGCGTGGGGGGGGGGGGGGGTTTGGCGGTGGGGTGAGATCCAATCTTGATTTGAAGCTCTCAATGACTGCAGGAATCCATACTCTTTGTTTTTTTCTGTAAAGTCGCAGCATGATAGATCAGACAAGCGACCGTCATCGGGCACCCTGTCAGCAGTTCTCCTCCTGCATCTGTCCCGCCTGACGAAGGTGCTCCTGATCGAAACGTCGCGATCCGTTATTTTGTCTAACCTGCGTGACCTTTTACCGGAATAACCCAAAGGGTTAGGGGTGAGGATGACGTTCAGCTCCGCGTGCTCTTGCAGTGCAGCGGACCGTCCATGCAGCCCAGCCTCTACACCAACGACGTGGTGTTGGCGGAGCACTTCAGCCGTCACCTGGGTCGCATCAGGCGGTGAGCCGCACCTCCCGGCCCTCCCCGGTAGATTCCCCGCCCGCCCGCCCGCCCGCCCGGCCCCGCCCGCCCGGCGGCCGCTCGCCGGCCGGCTTCCGACCGCGTGCGGAGCCGCGGGTCCTCCCCCGGCCGTGGTCTAGCGGTGGTTTCGGAAACGCTCCCCGAGGAATTGTTTTCCGTGGGGCCGCCGGGCGGAGCTGAAGGGTCCGCGCGCGTGCGACGGCGCTCGTTTAAAGGAATTAAAATTGCTGCTGGACGCGACCGTTTGCGACGAACGCGTTCGCGAACGGTGACGGATGTCGACGGCAACAAAGCCGGCGGCGACGGCGGCGACGGCGGCGGCGGCGGCGCGTGGAGACGGAGCCGGGGCGGAGCGAGGGAGAGCGCGGAGACGCAAGGCTGGGTGGGGGAGGGAGGGGACTGCGAGCCCAAACTTGGCACGCCGATCACTCCTCGAGCTACAGGAATTCAGATTTCACTTTCTCAGTTGTTCTCAGTTTTAGGGTTCCGCTCCCCCCCCCCCTCCCCCCCCCCACCACCCCTGCCCCCCAAATAGCCGGCTCCGCACGTGACACGGTGCGCGCCCAACCTTGCGGCGACGCTGCGTTGACAAACGCGAGCCGGTGGCGTCCGTGCGTGCAGGGGCGACGTGGTGATCGCGAGGAACCCCGCCAACCCCCGCACCTTCATCTGCAAGAGGGTCGTGGCCCTGCCGGGGGACGCACTGAACAAGCGGCTGCCCCACCACTCCAGCCGATACGTGAGCACGCATGGGGGGGGTGTGGGTGGGTGGGGGGTGGGAGGTGGGTGGGAGTGTGGTGTGGGTGGGTGGGGAGCGGTGGTGTAGTGGTTAGCGCTACGCTGCGCTATGAACCCTGGCGACCCGGGTTCGATTCCCGCTCACGGCCAACACCGGTGACGATTATCTGAACCGGTCCCGGGCCTCCGCTACGTCGACTCGGCCTCAAGTGAGTACCTGGTGCGGTGTGTAGTAAACATCGCCACTGGGGAGACAAAGGCGGCCGGGCGTGGTGCTGGCCACCCACCCCCTCGTGTACCGTTACCGGCCTTCATAGGTGCTCGCTAACAGCACTTGCCGCCAACAGTCTGCTAAGGCTACACGGGGGATCTTTGTCTTCGCGGTGCGGATGGGTGGGTGGGTTGTGGCTGTGTGGGTTGTGGCTGGGTGGGTTGTGGCTGGGTGGGTTGTGGGCGCGGTGCGGCCCGGCGCGTGTGTGCTGGGTATCAGGCCACAGGCCGTGGGGTGAACCCATCCTCCGACCTCCCGTCCCCCGTGCTGCCCGCAGGTTCCGCTGGGCCACGTGTGGCTAGAGGGCGACAATGCGGCCAACTCGACCGACTCGCGGTCCTACGGCCCCGTGCCCTACGCGCTCATCCGAGGCCGCGTCTGCCTCAAGGTGCCCTCCAGCTCGCTGTGGGGGGGGGGGGGGGGGGGGGTGGGGGGGGGTTTGCGACGGCGCCACGTGGCACAGAGCGGGGGCGCTCCCCTCCCCCCCCCACCCCTCATCCCTTGCACAAGCAAATGGGAATGTCGACGACGCTGAGTCGGGACGCCGCGCGGGGGTCAGCTCGCTCGCTCGCTTATTCGCTCGCTCGCTCGCTCCCTCATCCGCTCGCTAACTCACTCGCTCACTCACTCACTCGCTCCCTCACTCGCTCATTCGCTCGCTCACTCACTCGCTCACTCGCTCCCTCATTCGCTCACTCGCTCGGTCGCTCATTCGCTCGCTCCATCACTAGCTCATTCGCTCACTCGCTCACTCACTCGCTCACTCGCTCCATCACTTGCTCATTCGCTCACTCACTCACTCGCTCACTCGCTCCATCACTAGCTCATTCGCTCACTCGCTCACTCACTCGCTCCATCACTAGCTCATTCGCTCACTCCCTCACTCGCTCACTCGCTCCATCACTCGCTCATTCGCTCACTCGCTCGTTCGCTCACTCGCTTTCTCGCTCCCTCAATCGCTCACTCGCTCCCTCACTCGCTCATTCGCTCCCTCACTCGCTCATTCGCTCACTCACTCGTTCGCTCACTCGCTTTCTCGCTCCCTCAATCGCTCACTCGCTCCCTCACTCGCTCATTCGCTCCCTCACTCGCTCATTCGCTCACTCACTCGTTCGCTCACTCGCTTTCT